>NW_016816905.1:88920-142221 GCF_001698545.2 Rhinopithecus bieti
CCTATCATGGGGAGGGGGGAGGAGGGAGGGATTGCATTGGGGAGTTATACATGATATAAATGATGAATTGATGGGTGCTGACGAGTTGATGGGTGCAGCACACCAATATGGCATAAGTATACATATGTAACAAACCTGCAGGTTATGCACATGTACCCTAGAACTTAAAGTATAATAAAAAATAAAAAATAAAAAAATAAAAAAAAAAAAACCTGGCTCCTACTATCCATTATCCGTTTATGTTCAATTTCAGTGTATATGTATAGTGGTAGCTAGCTTTTTTATTTTAGTCATTCTAATTAGTAGATAGTAGTATCTTCTAAAGGTTTCAGTTTCCATTTTCCTTGTGATTAAAGATGTGATTAAAGATGTAGAAGATCTTTACATGTGCATTCTTCTTGGTTACATATCTGTTCAAATCTTTTGCCCACTTAAAATTAGACTTTTTCTTCTCATTATGTTTCAGAAGTTATTTGTGTACTTTGGATTCATGTCCTTTATCAGATACGTGGTTTGTAAGTATTTTCTCCCAGACTCTCGCTTATTTGTTCATTCTCTGACCAGTGCTTTTAATTTTGATGAGATCAGATTTATCAGAATCTTGGTTTTTATTTTATTATTTTACAAACTATGTTTTTGTTGTCATGTCTAAGAAGTGTTTGTCTAACTCAATGTCACTGATATTACTTATACGTTTTTTACTTCAAAAAATTGTACAGCTTTGGTCTGTGATCTATTTTATAGTTTATTTTGTATATGGTGTGATATATTGATTAATTTTTTTGCATATGAATATCCAGTTACTCTAGCACCCTTTATTTAAAAGACTACTTTCTCTTCACTGAATTGCCTTTACAGTTGTAGAGTCTGTAGAGTTAATTGTTCATGTTGTTGTGAGCAATTTTTTAATGCAGCAACTCCCTATTTTGTTCCATTGATTTATTGTTCTATCTTTACACCAATACTACATTGTCTTAATTACTTCAGCTTTCTGATAAGTCTCAAAACCAGGTTATTATTTCTAAAACTTTATTGTTTTTCAAAATTGTTTTGGCTATTTGAGATTCTTTGCATTTCCATATGAATTTTAGAATTGGCTTGTTGATTTCTACAAAACTCCTGCTGTCATTTTGATTGGGATTATATTTAATCTATAGATTAATTTGGGAAGAGTTACATTTTTTCTTTTTTGAGACAGGGTGTTACTTTGTCACCCAGGCTGGATTGCAGTACACAATCACAGCTCACTGCAACCTTGACCTCCTGGTCTCAAGTTTTCTTCCCTCCTTAGCCTCCCAAGTCACTGGGACTACAGGCATGCACCACCATGCCTAGCTAAGTTTTTGGTTTTTTGTAGGGATGGGGTCTCACTGTGTTGCCCAGGCTGGTCTCGAACTTCTGGGCTCAAGTGATCCTCCTGCCTCAGCCTCACAAATTACCGGGATTACAGGCATGAGCCACCATTCCCAGCCAAAAGTGATATCTTAACTGTCATCTGGCCCAGGAACACAGGATATTTTTCCATTTGTTTAAGTCTTCCTTAATTTCTCTCAGAAATATTTTATAGTTATCAGGGTACAGATCTTGCATATCATTTGTCAAATTTATTCCTAACTAGTTCATTTTTGTGGTGCTATTACAAATCATATTTTTTAGTTCAATATCTTCTTTCATTGCCAGTATATAGAAATGCAGTAGATATTTGTATATTAATATTGTATCATGCAACCTTGCTAAGCTCACTTATTAGTCCCAAAAGTTTTTTTATAGAATCCATTGGATTTTAACATAGATGATTATGTCATCTCTAAATACAGTTTTACTTTTTTTCATTTTATCTGAATTTATTTTATTTCTTTTCTTGCCTTACTGGACTAATTAAAACTTCCACTATAATGTTGAATAGAAGTGGTAAGAGCAGAAATTCTTGTATTATTTCTGATCTTAGAAGGAACATCCAGTTCTTCATCACTAAGTGAGATGTTATCTATAGATCTTTCATAGATGCTCTTTATTAGGTTAAGGAATTCTCTTGCATTCCTAGATTGCTGAGAATGTTTATCAGCAATAGTATTATATTTTGTCAATTGCTTTTTCTGCATCTATTGAGATAATCACGTGGTTTTTCTTTTTTAATATGCTGATGTAGTAAATTACATTTGTGACTTTTATATGGTGATTTTGAAAAGTTAAACTTATATTCATGGGATAAATGACCACTTTGTCATTATCCTTTCTATATATTGGTAGAATCAATTTGCTAAAATTTTATTCAGCGTTTTAGCATACATGTTCATGAGGGATTTGAGTTTGTAGTTTCTTTTCTTGTATGTTTTTGTCAGATTTTGGAATCAGGCTGATGCTGACCTCAAAGAATGAGTTGCAAAATATTTCATCCTCTTCAATTTCCTGGAAGAGCTTGTCTAAACTTGGTATTATTTTTTCTTTAAATGTTTGATAGCATTCATCAGTAAAGCCATCTGGGCCTAAATTTTTCTTTTTTTGAAAGTTTAAACAAAAAATTTAATTCCTTTAATAGATATAGAGCTATTTAGTTTATCTATTTATTCTTGAGGAATTTTTAGTAGTTTGTATCTTCCAAGGAATTTATACATCTCTTCTGGGTTTTCAAATTTACTGGCATAACATTGTAATATTCCTTTATTACCTTTTTAATATCTGTAGACATTATTGTAGTGTCACCTTTCTATCCTTATGTTGGTAATTTCTTCTCATTTTTTTCCTGACTATTCTGGCTAGAGGTTTATTAATTTTATTGATCTAAAATATCACTTTTCATTTTATTGATTTTCTTTATTGTTTCTTTGTTTTCAAATTCATGGATTTCTACTTGTTTTCTATGCTTTCTTTTCTGTATACATTGGATTTCATTTGTTTTCTATTTTCTAGTCTCTTAAGATGGAAGCTGATTTGAGACTGCTCTTCTTACCTACTACAGGCACTTAGTGCATCAATTCTCTCCTGTGTACAACTTTAGCATTCTCCTACGAATTTTATTCCACTATATTTTCATTTTTATTCCCTTCAAAACACATTTTTGGGCTTTTTTGTTTGTTTTTTTGAGACAGAATCTCACTCTGTCACCCAGGCTGGAGTACAGTGGCACGATCTTGGCTCACTGCAAACTCTGCCTACCAGGGGTCAAGTGATTCTCCTGCCTCAGCCTCCTGAATAGCTGGAATTACAGGCACATGCCACCACGCCTGGCTAATTTTTGTATTTTTAGTAAAGACCGGGTTTCACCATGTCAACCAGGCTGGCCTTGAATTCGTGATCTCAAGTGATCCACTTGCCTCAACCTCCCAAAGTGCTGGGATTACAGGCGTGAGCAACTATGCCTAGCCTCAAAACACTTTTAAATTTTCCTTTTGGCTAGGTGTGGTGAGTAACACCTGTAATCCCAGCACTTTAGGAGGCCTAGGTGGGCAGATCCTGAGGTCAAGAACTTTTATGTCTAGCTAGAGGATTATAAATGCACCAATCAGCACTCTGTGTCTAGCTAAAGGTTTGTAAATGCACCAATCAGTGCTCTGTGTCTAGCTAATCTAGTGGGGACTTGGAGAACTTTTGTGTCTAGCTAAAGGATTGTAAATGTACCAATCAGCACTCTGTGTCTAGTTCAAGGTTTGTAAATGCACCAGTCAGCACTCTGTCAAAACGGACCAATCAACTCTCTGTTAAAACGGACCAATCAGCAGGATGTGGGTGGGGTCAGATAAAGGAATAAAAGCAGGGTCCCAGCAACCCGCTGGGGTTTCCCTCCACACTGTGGAAGCTTTGTTGTTTCATTCTTTATAATAAATCTTGCTGCTGCTCACTCTTTGGGTCCATGTCGCTTTAATGAACTGTAATGAACTGTAACACTCACCACGAAGGTCTGCAGCTTCACTCCTGCAGCCAGCGACACCACGAACCCACTGGAAGAAAGGAACAACTCTGGCCAGGAGGAAGGAACAACTCCAGACGTGCCACCTTTAAGAGCTGTAACACTCACTGCAAAGGTCTGCAGCTTCACTCCTGAAGTCAGCGAGACCACGAACCCACCAGAAGGAAGAAACTCCGGAAACCTCTGAACCAGAAGGAACAAACTCCTGATACACCATCTTTAAAAACTGTAACACTCACCAGGAGGGTTCGTGGCTTCATTCTTGAAGTCAGCGAGACCAAGAACCCACCAATTCCAGATACAAAGAAATTGAGACCATCCTGGCCAACATGATGAAGCCCCATCTGTTCTAAAAATATGAAAATTAGCTTGGCATGGTGGCACATGCCTGTAGTCCTAGCTACTTGGGAGGCTGAGGCAGGAGAATCACTTGAACCCAGGAGGCAGGGGTGGCAAGTGAGCCGAGATTGCACCACTGCACTCCAGCCTGGCAACAGAGCAAGACTCCATGGCGGAAAAAAAAAAAAAAAAAAAAAATTCTTTCATTCCTTCTTTTATCATGAGTTATGAAGAGTGTTATTTAATTTCTAAACATTCGTAGATTTTTTAAAGATCTTCCCAGTATTGATTTCTAATTTAATACTATTGTGTTAGAAAACATACTATCTTATGGCTTGAATTCTTCTCAAAATATTCAGATTTGTTTTATGACCCAGAATGTGGTTGTCCTTGTAAATATTTCATGTGCAGTTGAAAAAAAAGTCTAATCTGCTGTTATTAGGTGGAATTTTCTTTAAGTATCAATTAAGTTCAGTTGACAGATTGTGTTGTTCAAGTCTTCTATATACTTACTGAATTTTATCTACCTGTTTATTTTTGAGAGAGAGGCATTAAAATCACCTCAAATTATGGATTTATTTTTCTTTGCAGTTCTGTTTTTACTTAACGCCTTTTGAAAATCTGTTACTAGTTCATTAGTAATTAGGATGTTTATGTCCTCCTGATGAACCAATCTCTTCATGATCATGAAATGACCTTCTTTCTCCCTGGCACTATTCTTTGCTCTGAACTAGTTCTGCTGATATTAACATAGCCTCTACAGCTTTCTTTTTCTTTCTTTTCTGTGTAATACCATGGTTCTCTTCTTCCATCCTTTTACATTTAAAGCCATTTGTTCTTTGTATTTAATGCAAGGTTTTTGTAGGCATTGTACAGTTAAGGTCTTGTTTTTTAATATGACAGTCTCTGCTTTTTAATTGAGCTGTTTAGATCATTTATGTTTAATGTGATTATTGATGTGATTAGGTTTAAATCTGTCATCTTGCTGTTTTCTGTTTGTGCCATCAGTTCATTGTTGTTCTTTTTCTGCCTTCTGGATTAACTGAGCTTTTAAAATTATTTCGTGTATCACCCTTCTTACCTTTTTAAGATACAACTCTGTTGTTTTAGTGGTTTCTTTAGGGTGTACAGTAAAGACCATCTTGTTCGATAAGCTATGGGGTTTCTCTGTTGTATCACTACCTACCTCCTAAAACTTTCACAGGAACATTTTTACTCTCTACTCTGTGCCATGTACTTTTCAACACTTTAAATACATCAGGTCATGTAATATAACAATACTAGGAGAGATGGACTGTTACTCCTATCTTAGACATTTGAAAACTGAGGCCTAACAGTTGTACTGACACTTGCTCATGGTTACATAGCTAGTAAATGGTTTGGAGTTTGGATTAAACTCCTCTTTCCTTAGCCCTGGGTCTCTGAGTTTTAGTAAGTTTATGTTGGTGATGTCAAATCAATACTATATGTGGTAACTGCCTCCTTTGAAAATTTAGTTTTGTGTTATTGCTTTTATTGTTATTGTTTTAATTCACAAACCTGTTTGTGGTAACTTAAGCATTGAGGATTTCCTTGCATTTTTAATTTTATGTGATTTGGAAAATTGCCATACCACATGTCTCATTGCATGGCCCTCTCAGTTCCTGCAAAGTAATCCATCAAACAGAAACCACGGCATTTATTGTTCTAAATAGTCTTCCACTGGGTATTACATTGAACTCCACCAGCTCTGAGGGTGGTTTTCATTTGTTTATTTGCTTTTTTTTTTTAACCAACTTTACCAGTCTGAGTTTTAAATTCTCCCCTAGAACTGATTACTAAAAGTTATAATTTATTGTTTTAAAATGTGGTCTTTTCCCATTTAATATGAATGTATATTTCCTTTTTTTTTTTCAAGAAGATAATAGACCAAAATAATAAATTGCTCTAAATTACTCAGTGACTTCAGTTAGTGTGAATCCATGTTTAGCAGGTTGGCATATAACAGTGGTTATCAAAGCGTGGTCCACAAATCTCTGGTGGTAGGGGCAGGTAAAGGAAGGATGTGTCTCTGACACCTTTTGGTGATCTGAGAGGGCAAAACTATTTTTTTTAAAAAACACTAAAAAGATTGGGAGGCTGAGGCAGGTGGATCATGAGGTCAGGAGATCGAGACCATCCTGGCTAACACAGTGAAACCCCATCTCTACTAAAAAATACAAAAAATTAGCCCGGCATTGTGGTAGGTGCCTATAGTCCCAGCTAAACGGGATGCTGAGGCAGGAGAACGGCGTGAACCCAGGAGGCAGAGCTTGTGGTGACCCGAGATCGCGCCACTACACTCCAACCTGGGCGACAGAGCGAGACTCAGTCTCAAAAAAAAAGACACTTGCCTTCTTATGTTGACATTTGCACTAATGATAAAAAGGCTATATTGGATAAAACTGCTGGTACCTCAGCAGAAACGCCAAGGCTATATTAGTCATTATATTCTTCACTACAGTGCATTCAAAGAGAAAGAAAAAGACAGTTTTATTTAATATCCTTGATGAAGCAGTTAAAAATCATTAATTTTATTAAACATTAACACTTGATTACTTGTTTTAATATTCTGTGTGACGAAAGAGAAAGTATGCGTAAGTATTTCTTCTGCATACCAAAGAACAATTGTTTCAAGGAGAAGCACTTGTATGGTTGCCTGAGTTGTGAGTGCAACTAACCTTTTAAAAAAAAAAAAATAGAACCTTACTTTTACTTGAAGGTGCAACTGAGAGACAACTTATGGCTATTTATATTTGGATATTTGGCAGACATTTTTAAAAAAATGAATGAAGTCAGCCTGTCATTATAAGACATACAATTGACAGTATTTGTTGCCAATGCTAAAATGTATGCTTTCAAGTGAAAATTCGAACTTTAGAAAACTTGTATCTGTCACCTTGAATGTGACAGCTTCCTAATACTTAAAAACTCTTCTGATAAATTGATAGCGATATTAGAAAATATGATTTTTTACGTTGCATAATAAAATGTATCAACATTTGGAAAATCTCTATAACTCAGTCAGCCAATATTTTCCAAATGGCCAGTGCATGATCATGCCTGAATAAAAGTGCAAGATAAACCAATGGATACTACTGTAACAGAGTACAAAATGTTAGTTGATATGATCTCAGATTCTACATTATGTCCCGACCTGCAGGACAGTCGAACGGGCCCTGGAAGGGGGAGTGGGAATGGAGGAGACAAGAAAACACAAGAAATGGAGACAAGACAAACAGCCTGATCAAGTCTCGTTTATTGAGTGTAGGGTCATGCCTTATATAGGCTGGCAGGGGAAGAGGTTGGGCCAGGGCGGTGATAGGGGCCGGATCTTCTCAAATTACAATCGCGCATGCGCCGTGGGTTTGTACTTTTCCCGGGCGCGGGATCGCACCTGCGCCCTGGGCTGCATATCTTCCTGGGCGGGAAAATGCGCGCGCGCGGGAAAGGTTGGCGCGCGCGNTGTGCCCCAAGGCACTGTAAACAGCTTTCAGCTTTGCCAAAAAACAGCCAGGCAGCCCCAGCCCTGGGCCTCCGGGGAGCTCCCAGCGTCTCCCCATTCACGGGGCATTTTTGGTACTTTGCAGATTCGACTTTAGCATGGGCTGAAGGGAAGGGCTTTTGGGAATTTTCTGGAGCCCTAAATGTTGAGAAGAAAGGGGGTTCCAGAGGTCTTGGTATTTGTCCCCAAATGTCTGTTGGGCTTCCCTGGAGCGAAGGGTGCGTCTGTGGCTACAGAACTCCGGCTTTGGCCAGGCGAGGTGGCTCACGCCTGTAATCTCAGCACTTTGGGAGGCCAAGATGGGCAGATCACGAGGTCAGGAGTTCGAGACTAGCCTGACCAACATGTGAAACTCCGTCTCTACTAAAATACAAAAATTAGCCGGATGTGCTGGACGCCTGTAATCCCAGCTCAGCTACTCAGGAGACTGAGGCAGGAGAATCACTTGAACCCGGGAGGCGGAGCTTGCCGTGAGCCGAGATCACACCACTGCACTCCAGCCTGGGCAACAGAGTGAGACTCTGTCTCAAAAAAAACCAAAAAACCAAAAAACAAAAACAACAACAACAACAACAAAACTCGGGGCTTATTTGAGGAAGGATTTCCGGACACACAGCACCGTGGGGAGTGGACTGGGGTCTGTAGGGAGGGGGTGGGTCCCTCCTCCCTGGGGCGTGCAGGCAGGGTGGAGGTGCTCAGGGGCTCTGAGGCATCTGATGGGGTGAACTGAGTGAGCTGACCCTGGGGACAGCCCTGAGTGTCGCTGGCAAGGGGGTGGCGTCTGCCGGGCCTTGAGCGGTGTGTCTAGAGCAGAGTGCACCGTCTTGGTGACCAGGTGGTCTTTCATTTCCGCACCATGAAATGTGATGAGGAGCGCACGGTCATCGATGACAGCCGGCAGGTGGACCAGCCCATGCACATCATCATCGGGAACATGTTCAAGCTCGAGGTCTGGGAGATCCTGCTCACCTCCATGAGGGTGCACGAGGTGGCCGAGTTCTGGTGCGACACCATCGTAAGTTGGCCCTGCGCGCCTGTCCCCTGGGACTAGTCTCTTCCGGCTCACCCACCCGCTTTGCAGGGCTGCTGTGTTTCAGGAAAGCTGGGACTCAAGCGAAGCTCTGCAAAGGCAATCCTGCAACCTTATTCCCCACCACGGTGCATGTGAAGATGGAGGGAACAGGGCTGGAAGGGGTGACCCATGCCGTGGCTGGCTGGTGGGGAGCATGGCTATCCTCAGCAGGAGTGAGCCGGCCCACTTCACAGTCATCACATTTGTGTGTGTGTGTGTGTGTGTGTGTGTGTGAGAGAGAGAGAGAGAGAGAGAGAGAGAGAGATAAGGTCTCGCTTTGTCACCCAGGCTGGAGTGCAGTAGCGTAATTATGGCTCACTGCAGCCTCAACTTCCCGGGCTCAGGTGATCCTCCCACTTCAGCCTTCCAAGTAGTTGGGACTAAGGTGCGCTACCACACCTCATTTTTGTATTTTTTGTAGAGACGGAGTTTCGCCATGTTGGCCAGGCTGGTCCTAAACTCCTGGGCTTAAGCAATCCTCCTGTCTCGGCTTCCCAAAGTGTTGGAATTATAGGCATGAGCCATCATGCCGGGCCAAGTCCTTGCTTTTTATACAGCATGATTAGACCAGCCTTGGTCTAATCCCTCCTCCTCACATTGCAAGTTTTTTTTTGCCCTTCTCCTCCCATTGCAAGTTTCCCTTCCTATTTATAGCACTCCGTAAATTACCCTTATAAGTTAGCTTCCTCGCCTTGTGGCAAAACTCACTGACCCTTGGGCAATGTTTCTTATGGGAACTTTCAAACATATACAAAAGTCAACAGAAAGAATAACGAACTTACAAGCATCCATCACCCAGTGCCAGCCACCATCAACCCGTGGCTGGTCTTGCTTCATCTCCTAACCCATCCACTTCCCTTCCTTGTCCTGCCTGGTTAAACCAAATGCCAGACACCATATCATTTCATCTGTAAATACTAAAATTTGTATCTCTATAATATGAGGATATCCCAGCACTTTGGGAGACCGAGGCGGGCAGATCACGAAGTCAGGAGTTTGAGACCAGCCTGACCAACATGGTGAAACCCCGTCTCTACTAAAAATACAAAAATTAGTGGGAGTGCGTGCCTGTAATCCCAGCTACTCAGGAGGCTGAGGCAGGAGAATCACTTGAACCCGGGAGGCGGAGGTTGCAGTGAGCTGAGATCACACCACTGAACTCCAGTCTGGTGACAGAGCAAGACTCCATCTAAAAAAGAAAAAAATAATAAAGAGGATATTAAAAATACTTAACCATGATATCATTATGAAATCTTTTAAAAACTCCAGTAATTCCTTAAAGCCATCTAATATCCAGTCACTGTTAAATTTTCTTTGCTTGACTCTTTTATTCTTTATAAATGAATGAGTTTGGTTTGTTTAAATCAACAACCAACCAAAGTCCCTGCGTAGCGCTTTGTTGATGCGTCCTTCAAGTCCCTTTTCATCTATAGCTCCACCTCCTTTTCTTCTTTTCTTCCTTGACACAGAAATGTTGAAGGAACTGGGTCATTTATCCTGTAGAAGTCCCACATTCTGATTTTCCTGATTGCTTTGCCATGGAATTGTCTAACATGCTCCTCTATTCCCCACATTTTTGATAAATTGAAAGTGGGGTCAAGAGGACCTGATAAGATTCAGATTCTTCTCTCTCTCTCTCGTTTTCGGAAGTCTGCCATGGATGGTACCATATACTTCCCTTTGGGAGAAGTACATCACACTTGGTTGTCTTTCTTAAGATGATGTTAAAAGTGATGGGTGGGTTTAGGTGTTGACAGCCTGATCCGTCCATTCCAAAGCTCCCCCTAGACTTTCACCATTGGTGGCAGATACCCAGACTCATTATTTTGTCAGAGGCCACTGACCTTTTAAATGAGCATTCTGGGGATGGTTTGAACTCTGTTCTGTCGTTCATTAGTTGCATGACCTGGGGAAGTCCCATCTTCTGTCTGCTACTCTATTCCTTCATTTATAAATAAACAAAACTCTAAGTTAAGGAGTTGTTTTGGAGATTACATGATATAACATATGCGGGTGAATCATAATACAGAGCAATTAAAAATGAGAGCTATTATTTTGAGCTAGAATTTTTTTTTTTTTCTGAGATGGAGTTTCACTCTGTCACCCATTATAGAGTGCAATGGCATGATCTCGGCTCACTGCAACCTCCACCTCCTGGGTTCAAGTTATTCTCTTGCCTCAGCCTCCCAAGTAGCTGAGATTACAGGCATGCGCCACCACACCCAGCTAATTTTTGCATTTTTAGTAGAGACAGGATTTCACCATGTTGGCCAGGCTGGTCTTGAACTCCTAACCTTAGGTGATCCACCCACCTCGGCCTCCCAAAGTGCTGGGATTATAGGCATAAGCCACCACACCCAGCCAAATATATTTATTTTTAATAAAAATTATATCAGGCCAGGCACAGTGGCTCACGCCTGTAATCCCAGCATTTGGGAGACCAAGGTGGGCGGATCACGAGGTCAGGAGATCAAGACCATCTTGGCTAACATGGTGAAACTCCATCTCTACTAAAAATACAAAAAATTAGCCGGACATGGTGGCGCGTGCTTGTAGTCCCAGCTACTCAGGAGGCGGAGGCAGAAGAATCGCTTGAACCTTGGTGTTGCAGTGAGCTGAGATCGCGCCACTGCACTCCAGACTGGATGACAGAGTGAGACCCCATCTCAAAAAAGAAAAAAAATTATATCAATATTAACATTATGGATTTATTATTTTAATGGATTAAAATTAAACGGTTTTAAATTTCTCAATTTTAAATTCTAATACGGTAAATGTTGGTAACTATAACTCCACAAGCAAATGCTTTTCAGGGTCCTCAATAATTTTTAAGACTTAAAATTATTACTTAAAATAAAGGGATTCTCAGAAAAACAAGTGTGAGAACTCTTGGTAGATTCCCAGCTCAGATTGATTCCTTTTCTCTGATAACTGCTCCTCCCTCTATCCATGAACATTATTGTTTTACCTAGGCTATCATCCTTCCTCTCCTCCCTGGATAAGTGTATTGAGGGATAGAGGGGTTAATGGGTAGGCGCATGGGGTGTGTATTTTGACCCCAGCAGGGCCTATCTTACTCTCCCCTTACAATTCAAGTAGAGTCAAAAGTGTGTTAGTGTGTATCTAAAGCCTGACCCCATAGTATATGATGTAAATTACCATAAAGGGTCCAACCTCCCACGTAGTGGAGAGAACAAGAAGGGAAGCTGGTTTGAAGACTGTGAAGAGAATAAAGCAGATACACAAAGAGGGGGAAAGAAGAGAGACAGACAGAAAAGTACAAATTTCTAGGGTTTCCCAGATCTCTATTAGTTGGTTCTAGTTTATGCCTGAAGATGGACTTGAGTTATATAAAAGAGCCCAGTGTCATGTTACTAAATATTATCTTTTCCTTTAGCCAGCTTGAGCGGGTTTCTTTTACTTGCAACCACATTGAATCACTTATAGTTAGGTACCACCTGCCTGCTTGCTGCCGTTACTCACACCCGTAATCACAGACCTTTGGGAGACCATGCCAGGAGAATTGTTTAAGTCCAGAAGTTTAAGACCAGACTTGACCACATAGCAGAAAAAAAAAAAAAAAAAATTGCCTGACTTGGTAGCACTTATCTCTAGTTTCAGCTACTTGGGAAGCTGAGGTAGGAGGATCCTTTGATCCTGGGCAGTCGAGGCTGCAGTGAGCTATCATCATGCCACTGTGCTTCAGCCTGGGCAACAGCGCATGACCCTGTCTCTAAAAAAAATAAAAATAAACTAAAATATGGTAAGGTAGGACATATGTGATCTGTTCTCAACCTTTGTAAGGTTTATGATGTGCCATACATTTTAGGGTCTTATCAGCTAGAAATAAAAAACCAAGGTTTTCTGGAAATGCAAAGATACTATTTCTATATTGAAGTTAAAAAAGAATTACCATAGGCTACACATGGATTAATTACTATCTTCAAAGAATTAGAACTCTATCAAACATTCTTCCCAGAAAATTATGCTGAACAAAATTTAATCTTTCTGTGACTGTTCAAAGGATTTTAGAATCTTGTAATGCTCCAGGGACATTACCATTTTATAAATTGTACAAAAAATTCTCATTATTTCAGCTTTCTGGTAGTTTGGATTCAGAATAAGTGAGAATTTACCATAATATTTTGAATTATTAAGTTCTGGGGAGCTCAAAGTACTACTTCAAATATACATGCATTATATCACATCTTTTTGAACAGAATAATGAAATTTACAAATGGAAACAGCTAGTAGTGGGTGGGTTCAGGATACAAAGTCATGTTTCTCAGTGTTCTAATGAATAATTCCTACATTTGGCTATTTTGAACTGATCTCTCTTTTCCATTTCAAAATATAGTCTCTTTTAAGCTAAAGACCAAATAGGGCTAAGGCCAGCAACAAAGAATTCAAGCTATAATTTTATTGTATTATGAAGTATGTATTCATTTTATTATAGGTTTCAGCTCATAAATTTTCAGGTGAACCTAGATCCTCAATTTTTTTCACAAAAGAGAAAAACTCAAACATAATGGTAAAAAAAAATCAGATGCATTTACATATGCTTCTGGCTTTCATCAAGCAAAAAAAAAAAAAATAGTTTAAAATGTATAGAAAAAAAAGAAACTTTTAAATTAAAACCATTTTTGCTCTAGCAATCAGCCTTGACATCAGCATAGTATATTTTGACTTCCTAATTATGGATTATCCATGACCAAATATAATAAGTTTAATGTATAAATGACACTCTTGCCACACAAACTTCCTTGTATCTCTCTCCCTTAAAATGTAATTAGTTTCTTTTTGCTACTAAAAAATTTAATGCTCTCAGAAGCCAAAGCTTATTTCTGTATCTCCTGCTGTTTTGGAGTGTCTGTACCTTTCCTCCTGCCAGTTAGCATGGATAATCAAAAGTGAACTGTAAGGAGAAATCTTCCATTTAGGAAACATCAATTTGTACTAAGTCTAATCTAAAAGATTAATATGGAGCATGTGGTACATTCAATAGGAAAATGGCATTTAAATATTAATACTAGATAAATACACGCTTGCTGCTATCTTTGATAATTTATAAGTCATACTCTTCCAGAAGGAAGTAAATCAGTTTTTTTATTTTATGCTGCTGCTCAGTAACATTATAAGGCAACATGTAAATCAGGGAACCATTTTCCTAGTCAGAACTGACAAGGGGAAGTGAAAATGTTGGGTCCAATTTCAACCTCATTTCCTTACAGCCTAGATTTGTGTCACATGCTTGATCCTGCCTGGTGCTTTCCAAATTAAATGTATATTTCTCAAACCAATATCTTAAGTGGTAATGTTCCAACAGTCCAAATGTCGATTACCAAAACAAACATTTGTTTCTCTAGCAAGTGTTTTCACACAAAAGCATTTGATTCTCGTACTGCAGCAAACAAACATTTGCTTTAGGCGGTTAAGGCAGCCAAAAGTTCTTGCAGAAACATTTCACAGGCTGGCTGGCATCCCTCTTTGGAGCAGGGCTTGCTGATGTCCGAGAATGCATGTGAAGCCAGCTGCTGACCAAGAGAATCCTTTGCAAGACATTGAGGCCATTAAAACGATTTAGCATTTTTCAAAACACATCTTTTGGGAAAATGTGCTTCTGGTTATGATGTTTCCATTAGAAAATGTCTTCATGTCTTCACAATGCCTCATTTGCTAATATAAATTCAACCTTTGATATAATCACATAACCAAAGTCTTATGAAAGTTCACAAAGACACATAAAAACATTCACACAACCCAGGAATCATGATTTATGCAAGAGCCCATGAGAGTTCATTACATAAATAGTCCTATTACTACATTAAAGTCTATTTTCTCTCTTGAACAAGATGTAGATTATCTGTGTAAATATATTTTCTTAAGTGCACATCTACTTTACTGTCAAGATACGGCTTCCACATAAAATCCTCTTGTTTTCATATTATTTAAATGCTTTTGGAATGAATCAATATTTCTGAGGAAGTAATTTACTTAAATACATGTTCTTTAAAGCATGGGGAAATTGATTCTTAACTTCTGTTCCAAAGACACGGTTTCCTAGCAACTGGGTCAAGATTGATTCTTTGGCTAGTTCTAAACTGAGAATAGTCACTACCCCACTAAAGGCAAAGAAGAGTTCTTCTTAGTTAAATGAATGAATGAATGAAAACACACACACACGTGCACCACACACACAAAATGTCATTTAAAGCATATTTGATAGAACGCATGGCAATTTGGATCTCTAGCTGATCAGCTTCCAATAAGAGTTTGCTGAATACCTTCCATGAGTTTGATTCTATTTTGGCACTGATGGGACTGGGGAACCATGATACAGAGAGCAGGTAAACAGCTGTAATCATCCCAGTAACAATGCATTTAGCAGGTATTATGGGCTAGTGTCTACAGGTGAAATAACTTTAACCATCAGTAGAATAAGGCAGATCAGGCCCGGCATGGTGGCTCATGCCTGTAATCCCAGCATTTTGGGAGACCGCGGCGGGCAGATCACGAGGTCAGGAGATAGAGACCATCCTGGCTAACACGGTGAAACTCCGTCTCTACTAAAAATACAAAAAATTAGCCAGGCGTGATAGCGGGCGCCTGTATTTCAAGCTACTCCAGAGGCTGAGGCTGGAGAATGGCATGAACCCGGGAAGCGGAGCTTGCAGTGAGCCGAGGTCGCGCCACTGCACTCTGGCCTGGGCGACAGAGCGAGACTCCGTCTCAAAAAAAGAAAAGAAAAAAGGCAGATCAAGGGACAACCAAGGTCTGTCTGATGTTAAAACCCTGGAAACAATACTGTCCTTTACTTGGAAAGCCCAAAGTATTTCTTGTCTTCAAGAAACTTTCAATCTAATTGTAAAGAAAACATACCCCAAAGAATTAGGGAACAACCTGAGAGAGTAGATGTATAAGTGTTAATAATATTAAAGTAACAAAATATTGAGTTTATTGAGTCCTTACTTAATATCAGGGACTGTGCTAAGGACCTGGCATCCTGGTGGAGATGGAGTTTGGGCTGGGCCTTGAAGGAGGTAGGGAGAGGTGAAAAGCAAGGAGGGAGGGTCCTTCGAGAAGATGAAACAGCATGAGCAAAGGTCTGGGGGTGAGAGGTGTGCTGTTTGGGACCTGACAGGCTTGCGGTGACAGGTTGGTGTGGGGAAGTTGCACTGAACAGGTAGGTGAGCCTATATTATGGAGGACTCTGAATACCAGACTGACATGCAGAATTGACCCAGCGGGGGAATGTGTACTTGTTTTAGGTTCTTGAATATTGGGGACATGATAACTCCCCCTGAAATTTCTAGGACAAATGGAATATGCATTTTCTGTTAGAATAGCTACTGCCAGAGTTCTCTCTAAAAAGGTTTAACGTTTATGCTACCATCCATATGCCAATAATATCTTAAGAGTTTTCTCACTTGACATTTTTTCAAACATTTTAATATTTGCTAATTTCTTCTTTAAATGTGATATTCCCTATTTTTTGAAGTGTTATAGATACATAGTTGTACATACTTGTGGGGTACATGTTATGTTTTGATATAGGCATACAATGTGTAATGATCGAAAAATCAGGGTAATTAGGGTATCCATCACCTTAGGCATGTATCATTTCTTTGTGTTAGGAACCTTCCAGTTCCGCTGTTTTACTTATTTAAAAATATACAATAAATTATTCTTAACTATAGTCACCCTATTGTGGTATTGAATACTGTATCTTATTCATTCTATCTAATTGTTTTTTTTTTTTTTTTTTGAGACGGAGTCTCGCTCTGTCGCCCAGGCTGGGTTTACACCCATTAATCATCCCTTCTTTATCCCCACTAAGCCCCACCCTTCCTAGTCTCTTTCAACCATCTTTCTACTCTTATCTCCATGAGTTTAAATTTTTTAGCCGCTGTTTTTTAATTTGTACACCTTTGGCTTTGAGTGTGATTGTGCAGTGATTTATTTGTTCATTTCCATTTGCATTTATTTTTCTGTGAATTGCATATTTGTATCTCTTATTCTAATTGGTAGTTTGGCATTTTTGTTAATTTACAGAAATTTCAAAAATATATTATGAGGGCTGGGCATGGTGGCTCACGCCTGTAATCCCAGCCCTTTGGGAGGCCAAGGTGGGTGGATCATTTGAGGTCAGGAGTTCAAGACCAGCCTGACCAACACGGTGAAACCCCGTCTCTATTAAAAATACAAAAATTAGCTGGGTTTGGTAGTGCATGCCTGTAATCCCAGCTACTTGGGAGGCTGCGGCAGGGCAATCACTTGAACCCAGGAGGTGGAGGTTGCAGTGAGCCGAGATCATGCCACTGCGCTCAAGCATGGGTGAAAGAATGAGACCTTGTCTCCAAAATAAATAAAAAAAATTATATATACATTATACATATATAATATATACGTATATGACATATACGTATATATTAGATATACACCAGGTTTGGTCTTTTTGTTTATCATATATTTGCAATATTTTTTCAGAGTATTATTTGTCTTACAGCTTAAAGTGTTTTTTCAATTTTTTATATTTATGTAGAAAAAGATACCAATCCTTTTAAATAAAATTCCAGGCATCATCTGCCTAGAAGGAAATGCCAAAATTATAAAATATTCCAATATTTTCTCCTAGTACTTAAGATTTTTGATACATTTACATTTATATACATTTGATCCATCTGGAATATAATTCAGTTTAGGTGTAAAGTAGAAATTTATTTTCATTTCTGCTACTGATTTGAAATGCCTAATTATCATATGCTAATTTTCTACATATGGGTCTACTTTTGGTCTCTCTCCTACTTCCTTACTGTATGATGAAAAGGCATAACACTGGTTTAATTACTATTGTTTTGTTTTTAAAAATCCTAGCATAGCACAGCACAGTTGTTATTAAGACCTTAGATACTACATAGTAGATAAGAGCATTGGACTCTGGGGCCCGGGGACACTTTACCACTTACTTGAACTGAGACACTTTGCTTAGTCATTCTGTACCTCAGTTGTCCCATCTTTGAGATGGGGATAATAATAATGTGATTGTGAGGATTTAATGAATTTTTGTATGTAAAGTGCTTAAAACAGTGCCCACCACATAGCAAGCATTTATAAAGTTATTGGCTGTTATTTGTCATAATTTTTCCCCAGATTTTCTTGCTTTTCTAACTCATCTTCTGAATAATTCTTAGAATCAGTCCCTAAGAGGGCTTATTCAAGGTATTATAAACATAGTTCCCTTCCTATGAAGAATCCTGATGCCAGCTGTTAAGAGAATTGTTTCTTTTAACCTGGCACAAAGTAAGCGTTCAATAAATGGCAGTCATTATTTTGGTTATAATTATTGTTTTGGAAGGCACGGCAATATGCAAAGTGAATACATTCTCCTCTGATGTCTCATTCTCCTCCACCCCTAATAGAGCCTACAGGAGAGGGGAAAGAGAGAAAGCTGGGGTAGTGGCAGGAGGGCATGGGGAGGGCACAGAAGGAGCAGCTTCTCTTAAACTCTTTTGGGGGAATTTGTGTCTTTCTCTTGACCCTCAGAGCATTCTCCTGTGGCCCTTGCCTTCAAATAACCTTGGTGGGAATTAGAAAAATCTTCCCCATTTCTGTATTTCAGCCATGATTCTTAGATGATTGAAATAATTAATGTTCCCAAGAGCTGCACTAAAGTGTTAACATGTGCTTTAGCACAGAAGTATTCAGTAGTTTAGCTAAAGCCCTCAGGGGCCAGCAGGCAACACAAATCAGTGGTCATAGAACTTTTTGTTCATGAACCTCCTAAAAATGTTTTGCAAAACTATGTACCCCTTATCAGATTTTTAAGTTAGCATCTAAATTTTTTGATAATAAGTTTAATAGTTATTTTTAAGATGGTAATTAGAGGTGTATGGTAAATGGCAACATTTTAAAATACAAGTTTAGACTGGGCACTGTGGCTCATGCCTGTAATCCCAGCACTTCGGGAGGCCGAGGCGGGCGAATCACCTGAGGTCAGGAGTTCGAAACCAGCCTGGCCAACGTGGTAAAACCCCGTCTCTACTAAAAATACAAAAATTAGCCAGGCATAATGGCAGGGGCCTGTAATCCCAGCTACTCGGGAGTCTGAGGCAGAAGAATCGCTTGAACCCAGGAGGCGGAGGTGAGGTTGCAGTGAGCCGAGATCATGCCATTGCACTCCAGCCTGGGCGACAAGAGTGAAACTCTGTCTCAAGAAAAATAAATACATAAATAAATAAAAACATAAAAGTTTACATCCTTCTAGTAAAATGTAAATGCCATAGCAATTTGATACCATCAACTATAAATAAAAAATACAAATTCTTTTTGACATATAGAAATTTTACTTTTTTCTCCTTGAACTCGTATTTTAATTTCTATTACCCCACAAAATTTCATTCTAATATAGTATGTTTGTTTTCAAGTGTTTTATGCATCACCCTATCAGGCTTCTTGATAATATAAATAAAAATACAAACTGAAATTTTATTTCCTGCTACCATAAGGCCATAGGTGTTCATGAAATTTATCTTCTGGAAAAGTGATCAAAACAATATAAATATACTTTAAACATTTTATGAATGATTATTAAACATGAAATTAAAATTTATTAAAAGTGCATAGCTATATAAGATGCATGGGGTTTTATTTGTTCCAATTAGTTCATGTATGTATGGATGGCTATTATTTAATGCTAGAATGAGATAGGGTTCAGCTTCAACTCTGTTCCTATTTTTGGCATTTATAGCTATAAAGGCTGAGAAACCTGGTTTTTAAAAATGAGTAAATGTGAATAGGAATTGTTTTGTTACTTCCATATGAATATTTTGAATTACCTCATTGTCACGGAGAAAGTTCTAACACCCTGAGGCAATGCGCCACAGTCAGATTTGAGATGGGCAAAAGGTGTGCATTTCCTTTGCAGGGCAAGTTAGGATCTCAGAAAGCAGAACATGGGGCAAGATGTTTATTAGGGATCAGTATCTGTGAAAGGAAGTAGGCCTGGGCACAGACGAAATCTGCGAAGCCTTGGCCAACCTGGCTAGGAGCTCTGCAGTGAGTGCCGCCCATTAAAGTAGTCTTGGAGACAGGTCTTTATACCCTTAGAGGCTTGGTCACCAGGTGTGGGACCATCCCAGGAAGGTGTGATCCCTGCAGCTGAGGCCAACCCTGAAAGAGCTGGGTCTGTCTGTTGGGAGGCTGTCTGCTGGCCTCACTCTCCACAGATAGACAGTGGATTGAATTCCTAGGACCACCATAACCAATTACCACAAACTTGTAACTAAGAGTAACAGAAATTTATTCTCTCACAATTCTGGACACTAGAAGTCCAAAATCAAGGTGTGTATAGGGCTGGTTCCTCCTGGAGGATCTGAGGGAGAAGTATCCCATGCCTTTCTCAGCTTCTGTGGCCCCTGGCCATCCTTGGCTTACTTTGGCATGCACAAGCGTTCCTCCAGTCTCTGTCTCTGTCTGTACATGACCTTCCCCTCTGTGTCTCCCTATCTGCTTTCTCCTTTTCAGTCTTTTATAAGGATCCTTATCATTGGATTTAGGGCCCACCCTAATCCGGGACAATCTCATCTCAAGATCTTTACCTTAATTACATCTGCAAAGACCCTTACTTCATGTAAGGTAACATCCTCAGGTTTCAGGTCGATGTATCTTTTGGGGGGTCACCATTAGCACCACTACAGGCAGCAAGTCCTTTGCTGAAGGCATAGCTGGGCAGCCTGTCTTCATATCTACATTTTATCAAGTAGGAAAAGAGTGATTAGAAAGGGGAACTGAGAGAAAAACAGGACAAATGTGAGGCTCAGAAGGCAAGCAGGTTGCCAAGCAGATCAGCTTTAGAAATGAGAACATATGGAAGAGAAGCGTCTGGAAATTGATACTCCTTGGAAAGCCTTTTTGTACCCTAGGGTGACAAGTAACCCAGTTTGAGGATTTAGTTCAAGCTGATGATTTCCTTGCAGGAATACAGATCTTAGGTTGCTACATCTCTAATTATTGAAGAGAATTAGAAATTTATACTTTAAGTAATATCTTCTTGTTTTCAAACATTAGCTAGTTCAAAACAAACAATGTAGGCACAAGGGGAAAAAAGTCTGTGGGCTGAACATGGCCTCTGAGGTAACCTGCACTTTACAATGTTTCTAAAACTATTCCTACCACAGCAAGTAGAAGAAAGGCATCTACCTTTGATGACCACAGATTTACCATCTCATTTAGAGGGCTGTTATCAGTCAGGGTTCTCTAGAGAAACAGAACGAACAGGATATATATTTATATAAAGAGATGTATTTTAAGGAATTGGCTCACACAACTGTGGGGGCTGGCAGGTCCAAATCCGTAGGGCAGGCTGGCAAGTCGGAAACTCTGGCAGGAGTTAATGCTGCAGTCTCAAGGCAGAATGTTTTCCTCTGCAAACCTCAGTTCGTGTTCTTAGGAACTTCCAACTGATTGGACGAGGCCTGGCCACATTTTTTAGGGTAATCTCCTATACTTGAAGCCAACTGATGACAGATGTCAACCCTATCTGCGAAATAGCCTTTCCGGCAACACTTAGATTAGCGTCTAATCACGTAACTGAGTACCACAGCATAGCCAGGGTGACACATAAAAGTGACCATCCCAAGAGCCATTACTTACCATGTTGACATGTTAGCTGCCTCAATCGCACTCATTGATGCAGAGGAGGAAAGTAAGGCCCAGGAAGGGGAAGTGACCTGTCCAAGGCTACACAGCTGGCCAGGAGAATGAAAATGCAAAGCCGTGCTCTGACCTCTCAGGCCAGTACCATTTCCACTATTCTACTCTCATGCAGCTCAATGTCTCAAGACCAAATCACAGCATTTTAGAGAACAAAAGCCCCTTGGAGGTCATGTGGGTCAAATCCCTCATTTTATCATAAGGTTTAGAGACATTAAGCCACGAGAATTTTGATTCCCAGCGAAGAACATTTTCCACCCACTGCATTGCCCTTCACAGAAGATGGAGATGATTGTACTCAACATCAACTAATCTGGGTTAATTTTTTTTCTTTCAGAATATCTCTCTGAAGAAGATGTTCTGAAAATATCTCGCTGATAAGAAACTTGCTACTTTCAGGTAACATTCTGAGGTTTCTGGTGAATGTATCTTTTTGGGGTCATTTACCCCACTCTACAGGCAGCAAGTACTTTGTTGAGGGATGGCTGGGCAGCCAATCTTCATATCTACTGCATTTTATAAAGTGGGAAAAACAGTGATTGTAAAGGGGCGCTGAAAAACAAAAAAGGACACATGCAAGGCTCAGAAGGCATGTGTGATGGTCAACAAAACGAAACAAAACAAAAAGGGCACTAGTCTTGTCCATCCAAAGTTCAAATTGTTGGGTGCCAGTCCATTTTTTTTTTGTAAAAATTTTGTGGACGTTCACTGATTATATTTCTAGAGCAGCAAAACTAAGAATTAAGCAGTTCCTTGATGGATTAACTTTTGAACTCTCAGTTACACTTGTGGTAGGAGTGGCTCCATTTTAGTAGCTCACAACAAAGTGAACTCCAACTTTAATCAGTTATATATTACATTACATCCATTCCTCTAACTTATTCAATCATAAGTCACATTTCCAAATCACTTTCTCCCATCATATGCCCCAGACTCAGCTCATCTCAGTCACAGACCAGAAGGCACGAGCCTTATCATTAGATTTTTCTGAGTGTGCCTGTAACTAAGCCTAACGTGCGTGTTGACAATCCCAGCATGGTCAGAGACACTAAAGGGCAAATTACGGTGATGAAGGGTGGTCAGCATGAAGCTGTCTAAGAGGTGAGGGCCAGAGATGTTTCTGATTTCTAACGTCTAGATATGAGAGGCCAGGGATTTTTCACTGTGTCTCTGGGAGCTGTACTGGTGAGCAAGTCCTTCCTCTTCCTAACTGCTCTTCTGTGACAAAGCTCTGACTTTTATTTTCAACAAGGTCTTGGTATTTCTCATACATTTTGTGTATTATTTGAGGGAGGTTTAAAAGCTGAGGAGTTTTTTTGTTTGTTGAAAAGAACGGAAAAAAATTGATTTATAGGGCTTAGCTGAAGGAAATGAAAATCCCCAAAACTACATAATCTCTTTTCTCTCTGTCCCTTCTCCACCTCTAATAATTTTTTTTTTTAATTTAAGGGAGGTAGAAGAATGAATAAAATTTAACAGTAGCATGGAGTTTACTGTTTGTCTAGGAGGGGAGGGAAGAATCAAGTCTCTGGATACCACATGTCCTCCAAAATAGTAGTGAAAAAAAATAATTAACAAATTCTATTTATTTTCACAGCCAAAGTCACGATTCACTTCCCACAGAATCAAAACCTAGAATCCTGATATCAAATTTAATAATACGAAATTCTTTATTTTCCAAGATAAATAGGTTTGGGAAATGGTCAGTGGAATTTTCCACTTCAATTAGCCACAGTGGGAGTTTACATTATTACACAATTGCAAAGAAGTTTAGTAATGAGCATCACAATGGAAAATTAATAAAAGCTCAGTGTAGCCCAGCCCATTCAAGTAATTGTCAATTAAGGCTACAATCAATACCGAGCTAATAGCTCATGAACAAGGATAGTTGGGTACTTACTTCATTAACGTTGCAAATCGATGTCAACCATTTGGGAATAAGTGCAGAGAAATGAGCTCATATATTGGAGGTAATCATAGTTGGGGAACTTGCTGGATAAGAGGAGACTAAGAATTCAGTCTGCAAATAGACGAATGTCAGGGAGCAGCAGCCCGATCTGGTTAATTAGTGTTCTGGTTAGCAGAAGGCAAAACTTTTGTTTCAACCCTTGATGCTGAAATCCTTTGGAAGTACCTTAGTTTCTTTTTCTGTACTTGGGATACTGGCAATTTGCATTTATTTCCCCTTCCTGTTTGCCTTAAGCCACTTATAATTCTTCCTCTAGCATTAAAAAAAAAAGACTATTAATTTTTCTTCCATAGTCCGTTGTAACACCAGGCAGCCCATCCTAAGGTGCATCTGTTCATTCAACCGGTAGGCCTTCAGAAGGCATTTACTTAGACAATCATCTCTTTAGGATCAGTATTGGTGAGCACTGGGCACCATTCTTCCTCCCCTGCTTCTCCTCCCTGACAATAGCACTGAAACAAATATGTACATAATACAAAGTCAGAATGTAATTTGGAAATAATTTTAAAATTTATATGCCTAATGGAAGGAAAATGATCATATAGAGAATACCCCAAGCACTGCATTGTTGCTGACTTTCCAGTCTGAACAGTACAAATCCAGCACTACGTAATCATACTCATACATTTCACCACCTCCCTATTGTCATCCAAAGAATTTATTTCCTAGAACTTATTGTCTGAGAATTTATGGACTTCTTTCTTGCCTCATCTCCTTCACCAGAATGTACAACCTGTGGTCTGCATGGATGCTCCCATCCTCTGTTTCTATTCTTCTTGTGGAAGCCCATGGCCCCATCCTGTTTGATATTTCTCCCTATCCCTCTGTCCAGATGTGAGCACTCCCAAAACGCGTGGTGTCTGTAAAGCTGTGTGAGAAAAGGAAGACATGGGGACAGGTCCTGGGTCAAGACTCAGTGACAAACCTGAGTTATAAGGCTAAGAGGGGATTCTATTGCCAGCCTTATAGATCTGAGACTTGACAACTTTCTACATTTTAGTTGGTCTGTATTTTATTAAGAACACATGTTTAGAGCATGCCAGTTGGGACTCAAGGAAAAGCACGTATCTCCACAAAGTGGGAATAGCAGGTAGACCGATGGGGGGAGTTACGCCTTATCCTTCAATCTATGAGTATCTCTTTAGTAGAAAAGTGGAAAAGAGGAAGATTGGAAGCGGGGTAAATGAATAATCACTGGGCTCCTGCTGCTAGTGCCAGGCACTAGGCTGGATGCTTCATCAACATCATGTCATGTGAAGAGCTATTGACTAGGAGTTAGGAAACTAGGATTTAGGAACAACTTTTTGTGACCTTGAAGAGACATCACTTAACCCTCACTGGGCCTCCATTTTCCCATTTATGAGAGATGTCAGGATCCAACAAGACAATGAACTTGGCAAGAGATAAATCTCTCTTGGCTGGGCGCAGTGGCTCATGTCTGTAATCCCAGCACTTTAGGAGGCCGAGGTGGGTGGATCACCCGAGCTCAGGAGTTTGAGACCAGCCTGACCAACATGGTGGAACCCCGTCTCTACTAAAAATACAAAAAAATTAGTCGGGTGTGGTGGTGGGTGCCTATAATCCCAGCTACTTGGGAGGCTGAGGCAGGGAGAATTGCTGGAACCCCGGAGGCAGAGGTTGCAGTGAGCCGAGATCACGGTATTGCACTCCAGCCCTCCAGCCTGGGCGACAGAGCAAGACTTGGTCAGAAAAAAAGAAAAGAAAATCCAATTAATTTAAAGAGTGCTTATGAATATTCAATAATAACAACAATGATAAAAAGATGTTACTTTTTTGTATTGAATTCACCATGATTTTCTTTTCCAAACCAACTATTCTCCTTTATGAAGAAGCCATTGGAAGTCCATAATTGTGCAATAGCAGTGAAGTCATCAGCCCTTGCTAATTCCAGAGGAGCTGTAAATTAGGATACACACATGTGGCCAAAGGAAACCATTTCCTTGCCTGTCACCTCGTATGTCAACGATCAGTCAGGAGCAGGCTTTTATGGCCCCCATAAGAACCAGGAAATGGGGCACCCTGATGGAGCCGCAGACAGGCTCTACTGCACCCCACTACTAACTGCACACATTTTGTAAGCTTGCCTGCCAGGAGATGCTTTCTTCACAGAGTTAATATATGAAGTGTTTACTATAGCACTTCATGAAGATTCCCTTCTCCACAAATCCTTCCTCTATGGAGGCCCCCTCCCCCTCATTTTAGGAAGAGGGTCTAAGAATGCTCCATGCAGGTTGTAAAAAGAAGGTACTTCCCACATCACAAGTTGCTCCCTGCCATAGGTGTGTAACAGGCACACATGCACCTGCCTCCAGCAAGTGCAATAACCACTGGGTCAGTCAGTTTAATCCTCCACTCTCTCCAGCATCCATCTCCGTTTCTCTACCATTCTACATTTCAGTCACCAGCAAGCTATTGATCAGAATTGTGTGCTCTACCCTCTCCTCCCTGGCCAAGTCTCCTTGATGGGGTTATGCTCAGATGTGCCTGGGTAATGCTACCAGGGGGTGTTTCAAGAAACGGCCATTTGAAACCCACAACTGTATTTGTTCTAAGGATGTTGTTATTTACTGTCTCACAGAAAATCCCTTTATGAAGACCATAAAAAATGTCTTTGATTCAACATTAGAAAGAGCTGGGCTCTTCATGAGGCTCTGGCTTCTTGTTATTGTTCCTAATTTTGTTTCTGTGAATATAGCAACTGGCCTTTGCTCTCTTTTCACTGGCTGCTAGAAGACTTTGTAGTTTGCCTCTACTCAAAACTGCTCATTAAGGATTTTAACCACTGACTTTGTCTCTGGTTTTATCTTATTTCCCTAACTTCCCATTCCCTTGGTCCATTTCATCATTTATTTTTGTGTTTTAATAATGTATGGAGCTCTGTACACAACTTTAAAACTTTCTGGAACTGGGTGTAGCATAAATACCTAAAAAGCAGACCATCCATTCCAACATGTATTGAGCACCTACTCTATGCCATGCACTGTGCTTGGTGCTGAGGTCCTTAGATAAAAATAATATAGATCACTGCTCCTGGGGAGTTTACAGCCTGGGTGTGTTGTAATGCCCTATGGACCTCAGTTGACTTGGAATCACTACCAGGCATACTTTGCTTACATGGAACCCTGGATATGTGGGAGGTGAGCCATAACAAGGAAGGGCCAGTTCTGACTATGTAGCTCATGGATCATTCTTTCTTCCCACACTTTCTGCAATGTACTGGCATTAGTCTTCTGCATGGGGCCATTTGTGTCAATATTTCCTCCAGAATACTAAATTTGCAGTGCAGTTTATGCCCATAAATTCCAGACAAGAGAAAGGTCTCAATTAGTATTCATCTCCTGGATGGACAGATGAAGGGATGTTACTTTCTTGCTTAAATACTCTAGTGTAAAAAAAAAAAAATCATATTTAGCATAAAATTTAAATTTCTGGCCAGGCGCGGTGGCTCAAGCCTGTAATCCCAGCACTTTAGGAGGCCGAGACGGGCGGATCACGAGGTCAGGAGTTCGAGACCATCCTGGCTAACACGGTGAAACCCCGTCTCTACTAAAAAAAAAATACAAAAGCTAGCCGGGCGAGGTGGCTGGTGCCTGTAGTCCCAGCTACTCGGGAGGCTGAGGCAGGAGAATGGCGTAAACCCGGGAGGCAGAGCTTGCAGTGAGCTGAGATCCGCCCCCCGCACTCCAGCCTGGGCGACAGAGCGAGACTCCATCTCAAAAAAAAAAAAAAATAAGAAAAAAAAAATTTAAATTTCTTACATTGGCTTGTAATGAACTACTCTACCTGTCATGCATCTCTACCTCTCTGACCTCCTTTGCTTTACTATCAATCTTCCTTCTTTTGTTACTTCCAGCATTTGGAAGTTTTTGTCCTCAGGATATGACCAGACTAGATCCTTTCTTCATTTAGGTCTCAGCTCAAATGTGAACCACTTTTAAGAGGTTTCATCCACATGAAAGTACTGTCACCACCAGCGCCACCTCCGTCACTGTGGATTGAATGTTTCAGGGTCTTTGACTTTAGACCACTCATATTGACTGCTGAATCACACATACACTACTGAAATAAACTGCTGATTTCACAAGGCCAAGTTTATTGCCCAGTGCAGTAAGAGATATGGCTCCTTTGATGGAATCCTAGAAGCATCTTAGAAGGGGGAGGTCAAGGATGGGATATTGATAAGATTTTGAGGAACTAGTTTAGGTGGGTCTTTTAATGTAGAGACTAATTAGAATTGTACAAAGTTTGATATAATAGTTTGGGACTGATGAATATAGTAAAGTGAGGTTTTCACACAGCACCGTGACAGGTATACAAACCCCTTGGTTTGTTCTGAGAAGGGGTCAGCTCCTCTGATGAGGACTAGTGAAGAGTCTGTTGGTCAGACAAATGCATTTCCAGGAACTTCCTGAAATAAACAATAACATTATTTGCAGCTTCATCATTTTAGGACTAGCATTTTATGGAGTAGTGCAATCATGTTAATGCTGAGTCAAATAGTTGGACAATGTTAGGATGTACAGTAAGCTGTGTGCTTATAATGGTTTCAGTTCTCATTCATCACTATAAAATTATTATGTTTAATTGCTCTTTTATTATCTGTCTCTTCATTATTACCACATACAAATACAATTTCATGTGCATGCCATTCCTCCTGTTCATTTCTGTGTTGAGTACCTACAATAGGGCCTGACACCAAATGGATGCTAAGTATTTATGAAATTTAAAGTAAAATCACAACTTTGCCTGTGTTCAACATCAAAGGCCAGAATGCTACATTATCAACTTCTTGCTGAAGTCTAAACAGCCCCTATTTCATTCATTGGGAACCTGTACAATGGAAATGTGGGTATTGTGTTTGGATTAGAATGCTCCCAGAGTCTGAAGGGATTTATTCTATCATTTATAATGAATACTTATTCTCTCATTATAATGAGAGAATATTTTATTCACTTAATCCACAAGTGTTTTATGAACCCCTCCTATGGGTCTAGCATGGTGCTGGATGCTTGCTACATCAAGTATCTGATTGCTAATTGCCATCTGCAAAAATGGAGGGGTCTGAGCAAATCTATTCTTCTCATTCCCCTACATGCCTGAGTTGAAATAACATTGAACATTTTAGCCATTAAAAGACCTGCTCATAAAGAGATGACACATCTCTTTAAGGAAAATGGAAAAACATTCCTTGCTCATGAACAGGAAGAATCAATATTGTTAAAATCGATTGCTGAGAGAAATTTACACATTCAATGCTATTCCTATCAAACTACCAATGACATTCTTCAAAGAACAAGAAAAAAAACTATTTTACAACTCATATGAAATTAAAAAAGACGCCAAATAGGCAAGGCAATCCTAGGCAAAAAGAACAAAGCTGGAGGCATCATGTTACCCGACTTCAAACGGTACTACAGGGCTACAGTAACCAAAACAGCATGGTACTGGTACGGAAACTGATACAGAGACCAATGCAACAGAAAAGAGAGCCCAGAAATAAGGCCACACACCTGTAACCATCTGATCTTTGACAAAGCTGACAAAAACAAGCAATGGGGAAAGGACTCCCTTTTTAATAAATGGTGCTGGGATAACTGGCCAGCCATATGCAGAAGATTGAAACCGGACTCCTTCCTCACACCATATAAAAATCAATTCAAGGTGGATTAAAGACTTAAATATAAACCCAAAACTATAAAAACTCTGGAATATGGCCTAGGAAATACCATGCTGGACATGGGAACTGGCAAATATTTCATGATGAAGATGCCAAAAGCAATGGCAACAAAAGCAAAAATTGACAAATGAGATCTAAACAGAAGACCTCCTGCACAGCAAAAGAAACTATCAACAGATACAACAAAATAAACAGAAAATCTACAGAAGGAAAGAAAATATTTGCAAATTATGCATCTAACAAAGGTCTAACATCCAGCATCTATAAGGAACTTAAACAAATTTACAAGAAAAAAACAACCCCATTAAAAAGTGGGCAAAGGACATGAACAGATACTTTTCAAAAGAAGACATACATGTAGACAACAACCATATGGGAAAAAAGTTCCGTATCACTGATGATTAGAGAAATGCAATACAAAACCAAAATGAGATACCATCTCACACCAGTCAGAATGGTTATTATTAAAAAGTCAAAAAAATGACAGATACTGACAAGGTTGCAGAAAACAGGGAATGATTACACAATTCTGGTGGGAATGTAAATTAGTTCAGCCATTGTGGAAAGCAGTTTGGTGATTTCTCAGAGAACCCAAAGCAGAGTTACCATGCGACCCAGCAATCTCATTAATTGTGTGTATTAGTCAGTTCTTGCCCTGCCATAAAGAGATACCTGAGAGTGGATAATTTACAAAGAAAAGGAGTTTGATTAGTTCATGGTTTCATAGGCTGTACAGGAAGCATGACACTGGGATCTGCTCAGCTTCTGAGACACCTCAGGAAACTTATAATCATGGTCAAAGGCAAAGGGGAGAACCCATACTTCACATAGCCAGAGCAGGAGGAAGGGGATGGGGAAGGTGCATACATTTTAAATGACCAGAACTCACTCTCTATCAGGAGAACAGCACCAAGGGGAAATCCGCCCCATGATGCAATCACCTCCCACCAGGCCCCACCTCCAACACTGGGGATTACAATTCAATATGCGATTTGTGTGGGGACACAGATCCAAACCATATCATTGGGTATATAACCAAAGGTATATAAATTGTTGTATCCTAAAGACACATGCATGCATATGTTCATCGCAGCACTATTCACAATAGCAAAGACATGGAATCAACCTAAATGTCCATCAGTGATAGACTGGATAAAGAAAATACCTATACACCATGGAATACTAAGCAACAACAAAAAAACAGAATGATATCACGTCCTTTGCAAGAACATGGATGGAGCTGGAGGCCATTAGCCTTCACAAACTACGGAACAGAAAACTAAATACCGCATGTTTTCACTTGTAAGTAGGAGCTAAATGATGAGAACACATGAACACAAAAAGGAGAACACACACTGGGTCTACTTGAAGGGAGAGTGTAGGAGGAGGGAGAGGATCAGAAAAAGTAACTATCAGGTAGTGTGCTTATTATCTGTGTGATGAAATAATATGTACGCTAAACCCCCATGACATGAGTTTACCTATATAACAAACCTGCACAGGTGACCCTGAACTTAAAATAAAAGTTAAAAAAGACATGCTCATAAAGGATATTTAAAGACATAAGAAAATATATAACATTAAATATAAATAATGTTATGTGAAATTAAGATATATATAACATACATTCTTAGGTTTAATGCTATATATTATATATAAGAAAATTTGTTATACATTATATGTAAGAAAATATGTATTTTCATATATAACTTATTTATTTATTTATTTTTTGAGATGGAGTCCCACTCTGTCGCCCAGGCTGGAGTGCAGTGGCGGGATCTCTGCTCACTGCAAGCTCCACCTCCTGGGTTCACGCCATTCTCCTGCCTCAACCTCATGAGTAGCTGGGACTACAGGTGCCCGCCCACCATGCCTAGCTAATTTTTTTGTATTTTTAGTAGAGACGGGGTTTCACCGTGTTAGCCAGGATGGTCTCGATCTCCTGACCTCATGATCCGCCCGCTTCAGCCTCCCAAAGTGCTGGGATTACAGGCGTGAGCCACTGTGCCTGGCCTTTATATATATAATTTTATAGAGGAAAAGGATAACATAAAACTATGTTTGGTGTAATCCAAATTTTATAAATAACTATATGGTTGACAATAAACTTCTAACACACACACAGACTGACAAAGAATAGACCAAAATGTTAGCAGTGCTTAACAACTCTGGATGGTAAAATTATGCCTAGTTTTATTTTATTTTTTATACTTCTCTAGTTTTTGACAGTGAGTGTATTTTTTTTAGAATGGTATTTTAAAATGTCACTTTCCTGTTTGAGGGTGGGGAAGGTGGGAGAGTTGCCAGATAAAATACAATGATGCCCTGTTAAAATTGAGTTTCAGATAAACAGGTTTTTTTAGTATAAGTATTCTCCCAATATCACATAGGACACACTTAAATTAAAAACTATTCATTGCTTATCGAAATTCAGATTAACTAGGTGTCCTGTCTTTTTTTTTTTTTTTTTTTTTTTTTTTTTTTTTTTGAGACAGAGTCTCGTTCTGTCAGCCAGGCTGGAGTGTAGTGGCATGATCTCGGCTCACTGCAACCTCCGCCTCCCAGGCTCAAGCAATTCTCCTGCCTCAGCCTCCCGACTAGCTGGGATTACAGGCGTGTGCCACCACACCTGGCTAATTTTGTATTTTTAGTAGAGATGGAGTTTCACCATGTTGGCCAGGCTGGTCTCGAACTCCTGACCTCAGGTAATCTACCCACCTTAGCCTCCCAAAATGCTGGGATTACAGGTGTGAGCCACCGTACCTGGCTGGTGTCCTGTGTTTTTATTTGCTAAGTCTGGAAAACCTAGACAGAGGGAGAAGTTCGTCAGAATTATCTGGGGAACTTTTCAAACGTGTCCTGTGTTCCCCACACCCAACCAGATTCTGATGTGTCTATCCACCTACCTGCCATCATTCAGACTTTGATATCTTCTCCCAAGAGTATCCTAGAAGCTGGGAGCTGAGGGTGGCATTGAAGTGGGGGCTGTGTAGTGAAGCACTCTAGGGTTGAGGAAGCACCAACAGTATTTCAGTCACGTCTCTCCTGTTCTCCCTGGTAGGACTTAATGCATTTGACACTGTGAGAACAACTCTTTGGGAAGTTGCAGGACGCTCCTGATGATGTTCTGATTGGCCTGTTTTCATAATTTTTGTCCCCAAGGCCACTGGTGGCCTGTCCCACTCTGGAAAGGCTAATACTGAAATGGGCTAGCTGGCTGGTGAGGAAGCAGAGCTCTAGGCTGCTGGAGGCCTCTGGCCTTGAAGACCCAACTCTGGATCTCTAAATCTGCGACAGAGCCTGGGGTTAGACAGAGGGAGAGCTGTCTCCCCAGAGCACAGTCGTCTGGCAAAGTCAGCAGCCACTAAAGGCCAGGAAGCTGATTGGACTGTCCCAGCTTATGTAAAACTCTCTCCTCCAGCCTCACCACCTTGATCATGGCAGAATGCATTTAGGCCAGAGGACAAATGCGTCCAGAGAGAACAATCTTCTCTCAGGAAGGAAGTATCTAGAACCAAGTACTGACTTGACACCCTTAGGAGGCTATGAAGAATTGACAGCATTTTCCTTTTGGGGGAAAGACCTGAAATAACCCCACATGGCCACACCTCACAAAATAATACTGCAAGTGCAAATAGCTAAACATTCACCAGGATTTGTAAACATGGACTTCAAAAAGGTGATAATTAACAAGGTGTAGGGCAAGGGATAATAGAGGAGAAGCAGCAGACTTTGAACAAAGCCCTGAACCCTCTAGGCCTCAGTTTTTATCATCTGCAAAATGGGTGGGTTTGACAAGGTGACTGCCTTCTAATTTCAATGTTCCAGAATGTTAATTTGGGGAATTAATTGTGGGGCAAGGGAGGCATGTTCAGTCTTTATGAAGCTGAATGATGACTCAGATAAACGTAGTGTCATTTACTAAACCTTGCTGTATGGGAGGATAGGAAGGAACTGCTATTTCTCAGGTATTTACTTGGTGCCAACCATTGTACATGTTTGATCTCATTTCTATGCTTCAGAACAAGTCTTGGAGGTCACTATCATTATCTTCATGTTCTATCCAGGGAAATGGAGCCACAGAGAGGTTAAATGATTTTCTTATAGCCACATAGCTTGCAAGTGTAGAGCCAGGATTTGAATCAAGATTGTCTTCTGCTGAACTTGGTGCCTCGTCCACAACACCATGTAGACTTCCCGTGTCCACCTGTGTTGCTGACCTGAAACCCAAGTAACCTGTATTCTTGCGCTCTCACCAGCACCAGGTAAGGTACAGAAATGGGGACAAGGGGCAGCACACCCCTCTCCCAAGAGGATTAATCTACAAACTGTGAATAAGGAATAGCGTACAACCAGCAACTATGTACCGGGGACAAATGCCAGAGGGTATCTTCAAAGGCCCCTGTGTTCCAGAATTCTCCTCATATTGTCTGATCTCTGAAATGCCTTGAGCACCATCCAGAGCTTTTCATTACTTATCCTGACCCTCCCCCACCATCTCTTACCAAGTGAAGAAAAGCAGAAACCATGCCTTTTCGCCACTAACTGGTTTAATCATTTCCATGCATAGGCCTTGACTGGGCAAGATGGGAGACATATGGGTGTTGGTTTTACCTAACTAAAGGCACTAGGAGGAAAAAAAAGGAGAGGTTGGGAAAGGAGGCGTCAGAAAGTCTTTGACCTCAGAGTACTTGCAGAATACTCAAGCAAGTTTCCTGATTATGACGATCAGTCAAGTGAATTATTTGGTGACTGTGGACCCTGGCCATTTTCAAGCCTCTTAGGGATAATCACAAGAAAAATAATAAGTAAAAATATTGGAGCAACCAATAGAAAAGAGTTTTCTTGGCAGAAATAGAGAATTTCATTTATTTGTATGAGTAGCTACCATTTCAATGGTGTTAGCCACTCCACTTGAAGGAAACAAATCCTTCTGGAGCACACTGAGGACCCTCTTGGCTATGAAAATGTAAGACTAGATGGCATTCACTGCCTGCCAGGCATGGTGGCTCATGCCTGTAATCCCAGCACTTTGGGAGGCTGAGGCAGGTGGATCACTTGAGGTTAGGAGTTCAAGACCAGCCTGGCCAACATGGTGAAACCCCATCTCTACTAAGAATACAAAAATTATCCGGGCATGGTGGCACATGCCTGTAATCCCCCCAACTCGGGAGGCTGAGGCAGGAGAATCACTTGAACCTGGGAGGCGGAGGTTGCAGTGAGCCGAGATAGCGTCACTGCACTCCAGCCTGGATGACAGAGCAAGACTCCATCTCAAATACATACATACATACATACATACATACATACATACAATAGAAGGCACTCACTGCCTTGACCTCATTAGATAGTTTCTTGAGTTGAGTTCCCCAAGAGCAGACACCGAGATGAGGATCATGAGAAGTGATTGATTAGGGAAGTGCTTCCAGGGGAGTTCAGTGAGCCGGTGAAGAAAGAGGAACAAGGAAAGGAAAGAAACTGAACAAGGAGATGAGGTTGCTTCACCGCCATTCCCGCAGAGAAACTTTGGAGCGCTAGTTACACCTCATAGTTGTCCCACCACAGGTAAGGGAGCTAGCTGGGTTTTCTACACTGGTGAAGGACCACATTCGGTGGGGGATGCTGGAGGTAAAGTCTCAGTCACTGACATATCTGAACTTGAATATATGACAATAGAAACCCCTATACAAATGCAAGCAAAGTGGCTCCAGCTTCAGGGGACACCTCTGTAGACCCACAGGTGCCTTCACAATGTTACCTTTCTCTATACCCCTGGGCATACAGGACTAGTTTCTGAACAACCAGTGGGTAAATCAAATAGATCTAGCGTTGGAACCCTCCCATTTTTGAAGGCCTGTTGAACTGAGGTGGTCCTGAGTGAGGCCTACTTACAAGAAAGGAAGGTCAAGTGAGAAGGAATTCACCATTAAGTTAGGGGAATTGGAGTTTGAAGATGCACCTATTAATTCATCTACCTAGTATGGTGGGTTCACTTTGGGACACTGGCTAAATGTATGAGGGTGGATATAACCTCAGGAGCCCAAGGGTGGAGCATGCATAGATAAGCATGACACTGAGCTAACAAGGCCATCCTTCCTCAAAAATCTACAGCAGTCTGAACTGTGTGTGGCATTATGGCAGTAGTGGGCAAGGATGCATTTGGCTGGGAGGGCCACGTCTTCTCCATGGTGACATAGTCTAATGTAGTCATTGCAATAACAGAAACAACTAGAGATAAAAAGGGGAATCTGTTAGTGGACTGGTCAGATTTTGCAATTCCTCCCAGAGGGATGTCTGAGAGCTCCGCTGACTAGACTAAGTGCTCTGGTTCTAGGACAGTGTAGCCAGGGGGCTCCAAGATAAAGACACTACTTCTTGCTCATATAGGCATATGGTGACTCTATATTAATTTAAGTATCAGAAACAGACCTGGTGAACTGCTGATGTCTGTCAACATGTAAAGAGCTTGGAAGTCATCACTCCTATCCTTATAACAAGAAAAAAGCCGAACTAACTGAAAATCAGTAATTCTTCCTAGATCCATCAGAGAATTGAGGTTACAGGGCAACTGCTGCCCTGAAAACTACAGAGACAAACAGGTGGATTCAGAAAACCACAGCTTACATGGAGCAGAAGCCCTTGGCCACAGCTAATATTCATAGGAATATTTTAAGCTAATATGGATGAATTGCTGAAGGCTCCGTGTGGACACATATGAGAATTTTAAAACTCTGAGGGAACCCAATCTTATGGAGGCTCTCACATATTGAAGAGTTTTATCTCCAGTACTCTCTTCAGGTTCTCATTGTGAGGACTGCAGAAAAATCCCCCTACGCAGAGGGAGGGGAAAAGTAACCTTTTGAACAACACCAACAGCTCTCTCTTCTCCTTAACAAGGCCCAACTTCAAGGGAAACTAGTTTTCCAAGTTCCTGACATACTGCGGTTTTACCAGAGCCTAACCAACCTGGAAGAATTGGGGAATACCCAATTCAGGATTACTAAAATACTGAGACCTCACTGTAGGATTATAGAAAATGTCTCCTCTGTCCACACCTCACCACCATATCAGTCCAGCTCCTGAATAATAGCAGAATTACAGCTAACAGAACTGCAAGTCTCAGTCCCTATTTAATAGGTCTCTAAGAAAACTCAAAACAACAGGGGTGAGACAAAAGAATACTAGAGGCAGGTTTTGCCCCGATATCTGCAGCAAAAAGTAAACACAACCTAAGTAGCCAAACATGAAACTTCATGCTAAAATCCTATTTAACTTAGTTCCTTTGACCTAATCATTTCAGGCTTTCAACTAAAAATTACAAGGCATGCACAAAGGCAAAATGAACAACGACAACAAAAAAACACAGTCCCATGAGACAAACCAAGCCTCAGAACCAGACTCAGATATAGCAGAGATTTTGAATTAAAATAACTCTTAATTAATATACTAATAACTCTAATGGAAAAATATGGACAACCTACAAGAACAGTTGGCAATGTAAGCAGAATGATTTTTCTTTTTTGGTAAGAACTAAAATTGGGTGTGTTTCTTTCTTTTTTAAAAAACTTTTTAGGTGCAGGGGTACATGTGCAGGTTTGTTATATGGGTAAACTTGTGTCACAGGGGTTTGGTGTACAGATTATTTTGTCAGCCAGCTACTAAGTAAGCATAGTGCCCAGTAGTTATTTTTCCTGATCCTCTCCTTCCTCCCACCAGAAGTTTGAGAGTGCAGTGAGTTGTGATACCACCACTGTACTCCAAGCTGGAGCAACAGAGCAAGATTCTGTCTCTTAAAAAAAAGAAAAAATCCTTAAAAAGTGAAGGAGTAATAAAGCCTTCCTCCCATAAACAAAAATTGAGAGAATTTGTCAGCGGTAGGTTTGACTTGTAAGAAATATTAAAAGAAGTTCTTCAGAGAGAAGAAAAATGATACAGGTAAAAAACTCAGATCTGCATGAAGAAAGGAAGAGCTTTAGGGAGGGAATAAATGAAGATGATATATTTTCTTTTTCTTGATCTTAATTTATCTAATGAATAACAGTATGTTCAAAATAATAAAGGCAACAGCATAGTGGGTGATTATCGCTTATGGATAAGTGAAATGAACAACAGTGAAACTAAAAAGGACAAGAGGACCAGGCGCGGTGGCTCATGCCTGTAATCCCAGCACTTTGGTAGGCCAAGGCGAGTGGATCACAAGGTCAGGAGCTGGAGACCAGCCTGGCCAAATAGTGAAACCCTCTCTGTACTAAAAATACAAAAATTACCCAGCTGTGGTTAAAATGGGAATATTCTGGTATAAGGTACTTGAACTGCCTGTGAAGTGATACTGTGTTATTTGAAAGTTGTCTGGCTTTAGTTGAAAATGTGTATTGCAAACTCTAAGGCAATCGCTAACCAATTTTTTTTTTTTTTTTTGAGACAGCATCTCACTCTGTCACCCAGGCTGGAGTGCAGTGGTCTGCAACCTCCGCCTCCTGAGTTCAAGCGATTCTTCTGCCTCAGCCTCCCAAGTAGCTGGGATTACAGGTGCCCGCCACCATGCCTGGCTACTTTTTGCATTTTTAGTAGAGGCGGGGTTCACCATGTTGGCCAGGCTGGTCTCGAACTCCTAACCTCAAATGATCCTCCTACACTGACCTCCCAAAGTGCTGGGATTACAGGCATGAGCCACCGTGCCCAACCTAAAAACATTTGTTGAAGAAATATAATTAATATGCTATGGCAGGAGAGAAAATGGAATGATATAAAATGTGCAATTAAAACCAGAGAAGGCAGGGCTGGTTGGGGTAGTTACACCTGTAATCCCAGCACTTTTGGAGGCTGAGGTGGGAGAGTCACTTGAGCCCAGGAGTTCGAGATCAGCCTGGGCAACATAGAGAGACCTCATCTCTACAAAAAAGAAAAACAAACTTAGCCTGGCATAACTACGCACCTGTAGTCTCAGCTACTCAAGAAGTGGTGGGAGGATCACTTTAGCCCAGGAGGTAGAGGCTGTACCACTCCACTGCAGCCTGGGTGACAGAGCAAGACCCTGTCACAAGAAACCAAACAAACAAACAAAAAAGCAGAGAAGGCAGAAAAGAATGGAAGATAAAATCAATCAACTGCTCAGTTAATCAAAGGCAAATATAGCATGTATTAATCCAATTACATCAAGAATCACTTTAAATATCATTGGTCCAAATACACAATTAAAAGACTGAGATTCTAAGTGGATAAGAAAACAAGAGCCAACTATATGCTGACAAAAACAATCCTATTTGCAATTTAAAAACACAGATACACTATAAATAAAGGAATAGAGAAAGAGCATGCTAACACTAATCAAAATAAATCTAGAATAGCTATTATTAATTTCAGAAAAAGTCATGCTTCAGAGCAATAAATATTATTAGGGATAAAGAGGAACATGATATAATGATAAAGGGGTAAGTTATTCAAGAGACATTACAATCCTTAATATGTCCACACCTGCAATGTATTTCTGATGCTGAGTTAACACGTTAAGAGCTCAGTCCTCCACAAATCTCCTGTCACTTCAGACACTAGCTGCAAGCTCCCAGTTTTCAGGCTACCTACACTTCTGATTAAATGGCTACAAATTTGGGGTTCCCACTATCCTCTTAGGCTTGATCATTCACTAGAATGACTTACAGAACTCAGCTGGGCATGGTGGTTTATAGCTGTAATCCCAGCACTTTGGGAGGCCAAGGCAGGTGGATCATGAGGTCAGGAGATCAAGAACAGTCTGTCCAAGGTGGTGAAACCCTATCTCTACTAAAAATACAAAAATCAGCCAGGCACAGTGGCAGGCGCCTGTAATCCCAGCTACTCAGGAGGCTGAGGCAGGAGACTTGCTTGAACCCCGGGGGCAGAGGTTGCAGCGAGCCGAGTTTATGCCACTGCACTCCAGCCTGGGTGAAAGATTGAAACTCTGTCTCAAAAACAAACAATCAGAAAGAATGACTTACAGAACTCATGAAAGTGTTTTACTTTTGATTACAATTTTATTATAAAGGATACAAACCAAGACCAGCCAAATAAAGATGCACATGGGTGAGGTCAGGAAGAGTCCCACATATGAAGCTCATTATCCTCAGGACACATCACCCACCCAGCATATCAATGCGATGGAAAGTGCTCACTCAAGCTTCATGTCCAGAGTTTTTATTGGGTTTCACTACATGGGCATGGATGATTGAATCACTGCTCATGTGACTGAACTCAATCTCTAGTCCTCCTTCTCTGCATAGAATATTACTATAAAGTTACAGTAATTATGGCAATGTGATTTGGCACAAGGCTAGATGTGAAGTGATACAACATAATAGAGAGGTCATAAATAGGCCCACTCATATATAGTCATTGGATTTATAGAAAAGGTACCCCTTTATTCAGTGGAGAACAGTTGGCCTTTTTAATAAATGGTGCTGGGGCCGGGCGCGGTGGCTCAAGCCTGTAATCCCAGCACTTTGGGAGGCCAAGACGGGCGGATCACGAGGTCAGGAGATCGAGACCATCCTGGCTAACCCGGATTTAGTAGAAACCCTGTCTCTACTAAAAAATACAGCCGGGCGCGGTGGCTCAAGCCTGTAATCCCAGCACTTTGGGAGGCCGAGATGGGCGGATCACGAGGTCAGGAGATCGAGACCATCCTGGCTAACACGGTGAAACCCCGTCTCTACTAAAAATACAAAAACTAGCCGGGCGAGGTGGCGGGCGCCTGTAGTCCCAGCTACCCGGGAGGCTGAGGCAGGAGAACGGTGTAAACCCGGGAGGCGGAGCTTGCAGTGAGCTGAGATCTGGCCACTGCACTCCAGTCCGGGCGACAGAGCGAGACTCCGCCTCAAAAAAAAAAATAAAAATAAAAAAATACAAAATACAAAAAACTAGCCATGCGAGGTGGCAGGTGCCTGTAGTCCCAGCTACTCGGTGAGGTTGAGGCATATGTTCTCTCTCTAATGACCGTGGGAGAATGCGTATGATTGCCAGCGTGTTGATTTCATGGCGGAGTTGCTCTGTTGTCTGTTAAGAGATCCCCCGTCCACTGCTCACTACATGAGGCCTGGGGGGGGCAGGCAGAGTCGATGTACCTTCTCTCGTTCTATATGAAGAAGAAAAATGATCTATATAAACATTAGATATACAAAAAATATTTATGGTCCTTCACCACTTGCTGTATAAGACATGTTCATCATTTTATGATTTTTTAAAGTTCTTAATCTGATGGTATTCCATGCCATGTGCTCAAATATAATTAATGCAAATGGATATAGAGTTAAAACTAAAATTTTCTAGAAGAAAATATGTGAATTAATGTTAACAATCTAGGAGTAGGAAAAGAATTTTAAATAAGACACAAAAGTATTAATCACAAAATGTTAATAAATTGGAATTGATTAAAATTAAGAACTTATGTTTATCAAAAGACTTCATCAAGAAAGCAAATAAAGGTTTGAATCCAGATTATATAAAGATTTCCTAAAATATTAAGAAGACCCCAAATTATATTGAAAAGCTAGCAAAATATTTGAACAGATAAACAGATAATTTACAAAAGAGGATATCCAAATGACTAATAAGCATATGGACAAGTACTCAACATTATTATTCTTCAAGAAAATGAAAACTAAAACCACAATAAAATACTTGTATATGTCCTTTAGAATGACTAATATTATAAAAACTGGAAACACCATGTGTTGTTGAGGATGTGAAACATCTAGAACTTTTAAACATTGATGGGAATGGAGATGATCACTTAATAAAACTATTTGGTAATAATCACTAAAGATAAATATACATCTACCCAATGAACTAGAAATTCTACTTCTAGACATATACCTAAAAGAACTAAATAAATATGTCCACATAGAGTCATATAAAAGAATGTTTGGGCCGGGCACTGTGGCTCATGCCTGTAATCCCAGGAATTTGGGAGGCCAAGGCGGGCAGAACACGAGGTCAGGAGATCGAGACCATCCTGGCCAACATGGTGAAACCCCGCCTCTACTAAAATACAAAAATTTGCCCCAGTGAGGTGGCTCATGCCTGTAATCCCGGGAATTTGGGAGGTCAAGGAGGGCAGATCACAAGGTCAGGAGATTGAGACTAACTGACAGACTAACATCCTGGCTAACACAGTGAAACCCCATCTCTACTAAAAATACAAAAAAAAAAAAAAAAAAAAAAAAAAAAAAAAAAATTAGCCAGGCGTGGTGGTGGGTGCCTGTAATCCCAGCTACTCAGGAGGCTGCGGCAGGAGAATGGCGTGAACCCTGGAGGTGGAGCTTGCAGTAAGCCGAGATCACGCCACTGCAGTCCAGCCTGGGCCACAGAGTGAGACTCCGTCTCAAATAAATGAATAAATAAAAATACAAAAACTTAGCCAGGCATGGTGGCATGCCTATAGTCCCAGCTACTCGGGAGGCTGAGGCAGGGGAATCGCTTGAACCTGGGAGGCAGAGGTTGCAGTGAGCCAAGATTGCGCCACTGCACTCCAGCTTAGCGACAGAGCAAGACTCCTTTTCAAAAAAAAAAAAAAAAAAATTTAGGTGAGATGTGGTAGCCCATGCCTGTAATCCCAGTGCTTTGAAACGCTGAGGCGGGAGAATCACATGAGGCTAGGAGTTTGCAACCAGTGTGGGCAACAAAGACAGAACCTCTCTTACAAAAAAGTAATTTAAAAAATTGGCTGGCATGGTGGCTCACATCTGTTGCCCTAACTACTTGAGAGGCTAAGATGGAAGGATGGCTTGAGCCCAGGAGTCTGAGACTACAGAGCTATGATCATACCACTGCACTCCAGCCTGGGTGACAGACCAAGAACCTGTCTCTTTAAAAAAAAAAAAAAAAAAGTATGTAGCACTTTATTCATATTCATCATGGCCTAAACCTAGAAATCACCTAATGTCCATCAAGAGGTGAATGGATAAATCTTGTGTGGTCAATTTCTATATTCTAGAATATTGTTCAGCAATAAAAAAGAACAAACTATGGGTACATGTAACACCATGGATAAATATCAAAGAAATATGTTGAATGAAAGAAGTAGATATAAAATAGTACTACACTTTCATTTCATATTTGAAGTTCAAGAACAGGAAAAACTGATCAGTGGCAGTAAGAGTCAGAAGAGTGACTAGATCTGGGTCAAAGGAGATGACTAGGAAATGACTCTGAGGGAAATTTCTGGTGACAAAACATTATATATATTTTGATTGTGTTTCAAGTTTGTAGAAAGTGTAAAAATTTGTCAGCCTTACACTTAAGATTTGTCTACTATATGATATGTAAGTTATACTTTTTTTTTTAGAGACAGGATCTCACTATGTTGCTCAGGCTGGAGTGCAGTGGTATGACCATTTCTGCAGCTTCAACACCCCTGGGCTCAAGCCATCCTCCCACCTCAGCCTCCTAAGTAGCTGGGACTATAGGCATGAGCCGTCATGCCCAGCTAATTTAAAAAAATTTTTTGTGGAGACAGGGTCTTGCTAAGTTGCCCAGGCTGGTCTTGAACTCCTGGGCTGAAGCAACTCTCTCACAAAGAATTGCCTCCCAAAGTGCTGGGATTACAGGAGTGAGCCACCATGCCTTGTCAATATCTCAATTTTAACAGAGAAAACAATTAAACCTGAATGTACTTGTACCTCAAGCTAATAAAGCTTTTCATGCCAGTTACAAAGACAAATGTAACTATCATCAGAGCAAACAGGCAACCTACAGAATGGGGGAAATTTTTCTCAATCTGTCCATCTGACAAAGGGCTGATATCTAGAATCTACAAGGGACTTAAACAAATTTACAATAAAAAAACAACGCCATCAAAAAGTGGGCGAGGGATATGAACACATACTTCTCAAAAGAAGACATTTATGCGGCCAACAAATATATGAAAAAAAGCTCATCATCACTGGTCATTAGAGAAATGCAAATCAAAACCACAATGAGATAGCATCTCACGCCAGTTAGAATGGTGATCATTAAAAAGTCAGAAAACAACAGATGCTAGAAAGGATGTGGAAAAATAGGAATGCTTTTACACTGTTGGTGGTACCATAAACTAGTTCAACCATTGTGGAAGACAGCGTGGTGATTCCTCAAGGATCTAGAACCAGAAATACCATTTGACCCAGCAATCCCATTACCAGGTATATATCCAAAGGATTATAAATCATTCAACTACACAAGACATATGCACACATATGTTTATTGCAGCACTCATTCACATAGCAAAGACTCAGAACCAACCCAAATGCCCATCAAGATAGACTGGTAAAGAAAATGGTGGCACATATTCAAACCAATGGAATATATGCAGACCATAAAAAAGGATGAGTTCATGTCCTTTGCTGGAACATTGGAGGAGCTGGAAACCATCATTCTTACAAACTAAACACAAGGAACAGAAAACGAAACACCACATGTTTTAAGTCATAAGTGGGAGGTGAACAATGAGAATCACACAAACACAATGACCACAGGGAGGGGAATATCACACACTGGGGCCTGTCAGTGGATGGGAGACGAAGGGAGAGAATAACGTTAGGAGAAATACCTAGTGTAGATGATGGGTTGAGGGATGCAGCAAACCCACCACAGCATGTGTATACCTATGTAACAAAACCTGCACTTTCTTGCCGGGCGCGGTGGCTCATACCTGTAATCCCAGCACTGTTGGGAGGCCGAGGCAGTGGATCCGGGTCAGGAGATAGAGACATCCTGCTAACATGGTGAAACCCAGCTCCTACTAAAATACAAAAAAAAAAAAAAGAAGATTAGAAGAGTGGTGGTGGTCGCCTGTAGTCCCGCTACTGGGAGGCTGAGGCAGGAGAAATGTGTGAACTTGGAGTGAGCTGCAGTTAAGCCGAAGATTGTGCCACTGCACTCCAGCCTGGGTGACAGAGCGAGACTCCATTTAAAAAAAAAAAAAACAAAAAAAAAAAAAAACTGCACAAATTTAAAGTATAATAATAATAATAAACTGATAAGAAAGAAACCACAATGTTAATGGCAGTTGTATTGGGTTTGTGGGATTAGAGATTATAGTAGTCTCAGAATGTAGTTGCAAATTCTGTGACACTCCTCACATCTAGAGAAAGCATCTGTGCCCCTTCTTTTTGTATGTGGTTAGTCCTGAGATGGCTTTGACCAAAGAGTGTTGTGGAAATGACTCTATGTGAGCGCTAATGCTGGTTAATAAAAGCACTTGCACCATCTGTCTTGGTCTCTGGAACCACTCACTCTTGGAGTCCTCAGCTGTAAGAAATTCAACTACCCTAACACTACCTACCATGCTGTGAGAAAGCCCAAACTACATTGACAGGGTCTCCAGTCAACAGCCCCATGACGGCCCAGCCTTTCAGTCATCTGAGCCCAAGTGCCAAGCATGTGAGTGAAGAGGCTTCCACCTGAAGATGATTCCAACTCCCAAATGTTCAGTCTTTCTACCTGAAGTTCCAGATATCTTGAAGCAGAAATAAGACATTGCCATATCACCCTGCCTGAATTCCAAAGAATCTATGAGCATAACAAAATGGTTGTTTTATGCCACTAATTTTGGGGTGATTTGTTATTTATCAGTGGATAACTGGAACAGATGTGATGTTTATTCTTTTTATAGTAATTAGTAAGGAAGAAGTAAACAAAATTTTTAAAAAACAGGACACGCTTTTGGAGGCCGAGATGGGCGATCACAAAGTCAGGAGTTCAGGACCAGCCTGGCCAATATTGTGAAACCCCGTCTCTACTAAAAATAAAAAAATTAGCTGGGCGTGGTGATGGGCACCTGTAGTCCCAGCTACTTGGGGGGCTGAGGCAGGAGAATCGCTTGAACCTGGAAGGAGGAGGTTGCAGTGAGCCGAGATCACACCACCGCACTCCAGCCTGGCCAACAGAGCAAGACTCCGTCTCAAAAAAAAAAAAAAAAAAGACACAGAGTGTCAGCTGCTTCCCTCAGGAGAGCTTTAGATGGGAAGAAAGAAGAAATAGATTGTCTTATCCCAAATGACCTTTCATATAAGATGTGTCTAATACCTCCTACCTGCCATCATATAAGAGACACCTAAAGGTACAGGTTCCAAGGTAGAAAGTGCTTGAAGTAGTGGGGGCATGATTTCCTGCTCTCTCTTCATAGGGCTAGCCAAGGATATGATGCATTTTCTAGTTGGAGAGCTGCTTAAAAAAGCCTGGAGTTGACTTCATAATACACTGTATACATAGCACACTGCCCTAAAAAGTCATGGCTCCCTCCAAAACACAACCACAATTAATCAGAATGTTTGAAAAGTCAGTTCTACTTAATAAAACTTATTAATCCAGGGTTAAACAAAAACCCTCTTTGCGGAAATCTTTCTTATATATATGAGTTTAATTGTTAGGATAATGCCAGCTGCTATAACAAATAAACCCAACAACGTATAGTGACTTGAAACCAATAAAAGTATCAAGCCTTTTTACTCATATAACAGTACTGGCAGGGTGACCAGGGTGGTGGGCCATTCTTCTTCTATTAAGTCATTTGAAGGCTGTATTACTCTGTTCTCACATTGCTATAAATAACTACCTGAGACTGAGTAATTTATAAAGAAAACAGATTTAATCGACTCACAGTTAGGCAGGCTGTACAGTAAGCATGGCTGAAGAGACTGTAGGAAACTTACAGTCATGATGGAAAATGAAGGGGAAGCAGGCACATCTTACATGGCCAGAGGAGGAAGGGAGAAAAGGCAGAGGTGCTACACATTTTTAAATAACTGGATCTCATGAGAACTCACTCACTATCACAAGAACAGCAAGGGGGAAATCTACCACCATGATCCAATCCCTCCTACCAGGCTCCTCCTCCAACATTGGGATTACAATTCAGCATGAGATTTGGGAGGTGATATAAATCCAAACCACATCAGAGGCCTATGCTGACAAACGCTATGCCATCTTCAATATGTGGGACTTTTAAAATCACTCTGGCAGTTTTCTCCATTTCTGCCAATAAGGGGAGGGAAGAGCACCTAAAAGGGCTTATGAGAGGTTCGATTGACCAAGGCATAGAACAGAACACATTCCCTTCTATTGGCTAGGACTTGGTCACATGGCTTTCCCTCATTATTAGTGAGGCTTGGAGAATTCATCTATTTGTGAGCCCAGGAGGAAGAGAAAACAAATTGTGGTAAACATTTAGCAGTCTCTGTGACAATAGTTTGTATGTTGACTGCAATAGTGGATGAACAAAACCAAGCCTCCTTTAAAGCAATACAATCTGGCAGAGTCCCTGGGTTATCATTCTGAACACAGATGCATATTGTTCAAGAGTTAAGAAAATTAGCATGACTGCATTCCAGTTCTATAAATTTTATCTTTATTCAGCATATTATTGTCATCCACATCTTTTAAAAAATAAAATAAAAAACAAAAAACCTAATAACTACGTTTTATACAGCAAGGAACACTCATATATATCATTTTATTGTATCCTTACAACAATCCTGTGCAGTACATGTTTTACTCCCTTTCTTCCTCATTTTGCATATAAAGAAATGAGTCCCAGGGAGTTGAATGACTTGCCCCAAGTAGTGAAGCTAAAACTCTAATCCAGGTCTTTTTATTTCCGAATCCATAATCTACAACCATCTGTAGAGAATTCTAATTAAGAGATATGAATGGTCAGGGCTCTATCCATATCTCTTTGGGCCTTTCCATTTCAGTGCAAGTCTGCCCAGCTCCAACTACTAGCATCTGCCTTTCTTTGCTTGAGGACTTCCTCTTGCTGCTAGAGGAGTTAAGCCTCAACCAATAGGCATTGTAGTATAAATATCTCAATTTCTTGACCTAGGGGTGAGCATGACTCAAGTACATTTTTACACTGACTCCCAGAGTTCCCCAAGAGTCTAGCTCCAGTTAACCTCAGTGATGACTTGCTGGATAATGCACATTTTATTGGCTGCCTTCCCTTCCCTGACTCACTTTCCTGCTCCCTTGTTGGTATTTCCTTCACCTCCCAAATAGACTTTATTTGCACTTAAATGCTTGTTTTAGGGTCTATTTCTGGGGGAACTCTAAGACAATTGAGTTCCTTGGAAACAATGTTTCTTTGCACTTCCTAGCACTCCTTACCATTGCTAGTTTAGTCATTGGGTGTGATCTTAACATTGGAAAACTTTTTTCCTTGTCCACGAAGACATAAATTTTAAAAGATACTAGACAAACCTTTGCCTTTTTGGTTTTCTTTGATATTGAATAGAGATTATTTTTATAATTGGTCTTTTAAAGTTCAAATATTATTCATATGCCACAAAACTTACCATTTTAAATCGTACAATTCAGTGGTCTTCAGTATGTTCACAGAGTTATGTAACCATCACCATTGTCTTAGTCTGTTTTCTGCTGCTGTAATATATTACTACAGACTAAGTAATTTATAAAGAATAGAAGTTTATTTGCCTCACAGTTCTGGGACCTGGGAAGTTCAAAGGGCCGTATCTGGAGAGAGCCTTCTTGCTGCATCATAACATGGCAGAAGGCATGACATGGTGAGAGAGGGTGAGACTGTGTAAGACAGGGTGGAAATCAGGCTGAACTCATCCTTTTTATCAGGAACTCATTCTTGCAATAACTAGCCCATTCTCACCATCTATTAGTGAGCCCAGAGCCTCATGATCTAATTACATCTTAAAGGTTCCACATCTAAATACTGTTACATTGGAGATTAAACTTCTAACAAATGAACTTTGGAGTGGCACATTCAAACCACAGCAACCACTACATAACTCCAGAATCTTTTCATTACACACCAAAAGAAAACCCACACCTACTACTAGTTACTTTCCATGTTCTCCTACCACTAGTCTCTGGCAAGCATTTAACTGGTTTTTGTCTGTGTGGATTTGCCTATTCTGCACATTTCATTTACATGAAATCATTTGACATATAGACTTTTGTGCCAGGTTTCTTTTAATTAGCATATTGTTTTCAAGGTTCTTAAATGTAGCATGTACCCTCTCTATGGCTGAACGATATTCCGTTGTATAGATATACATTATATTTATGTATTCATCAGTTAATGCAAATTTGAGCTATTTCCACCTTTGGTTATTATAAATAATGCTGCTATGAACATTTGTGTACAAGTTTTTGTTTGAACACCTGTTTTTAATTCTCTTGGATATATATCTAGGAGTGGAATTACTGGGTTATATGGTAACTCTATGATTACCTTTAGAGGAACTGGCAGACTGTTTTCCAAAGTGGCTGAACCATTAGACGTTCCCACCAGTAATATATGAGGATTCTAATTTTTCCACATGTCTGTCAACACTTGTTACTTTTTTTTTCTTTTTTTTTGGTTATAGTCATCCTGGGGAGGTTGAAGAGGTATCTCACTGTGGTTTTGATTTACATTTACGTAATGACTAATGGTGGTGAGCATTTTTCAAGTACTTATTATATATTTGTATATATTCTTTGAAGAAATGTTAAAGAATTATTTGCCCTTTTAAAAATTGGGTTATTTTCTGTTTTGTTGAATTGTCAGAGCTTTTTATATATTGTGGATATTAGACCCTTATCAAATATTTTGGTTTGCTAAAGTTTTTCCCCATTCTTGAAGTTGTCATTTTACTTTGTTGGTAGAATCTTATGTTTTCTTCCAAGAGTTTTATAGTTTTAGTTCTACATTTAAGTCTTTGATCTATTTTGTGTTAATTTTTGTATATGGTGTGATGTAGGGCTTCAACTTTATTATTTTGCATGTGTATATTCAGTTGTTGTAGCATCATCTGCTGAAAAGACTCTTGTTTTCCTCATTGAATAGTTTTGGTATCCTTGTCAAAAATCAGTTGGGCCTGGCGCGGTGGCTCACGTTGGTAATCCAAGCACTTTGGGAGGCCAAGACGGGTGGGTCACTTGAGGTCAAGAGTTCAAGACCAGACTGGTTAATATGGTGAAACTCCGTCTCTACTAAAAATGAAAAAATTAGCCAGGCATAGTGGCAAACGCCTGTAATCCCAGCTACTTGGGAGGCTGAAGCAGAATTGCTTGAACTCGGCGGGCAAGGGTTGCAGTGAGCCAAGATCACGCCACTGCACTCAGCATGAGCAACAGAGTGAGACTCTGTCTCAAGAAAAAAAAGAAAAAAATCAATTGACTGTAGATGTATGAGTTTATTTCTGTACTCTCAATTCTATTTCATCAATCTGTTTGTCTGTCCTTATGCCAGTACCATACTCTCTTGATACTGTAGCTTTGTAGTAAGTTTTGAAATCAGGAAGTGTGAGTCCTCCAACGTTGCTCTTTTTTTTTTTTTTAAGATTGTTTTAGCTATTCTGAGTCCCTTGTGTTTTCGTCACAGCTGGAGTTCCTTAATGTCTCCTGAAGAACTCTGTAGCATGTACTGTCCTAGCTGAGAAAACCTGAGTCCCTGTATTTTCTAAGAGTAGCTCTTGTAATTAGGTAGGAATTATGTGACCCCAAATATCTGCTTCACTGGCAGAAACTTAATTATTATACCTTTCTTTCTTTAACTCAGAGACTTTTGAAGGACCACAGGAGCCAATCAGGCCAAGGCACAAAGGGAATTCAGGCAATAATCCTGCTGAAGGGTTCAGAGGCAGTCTTGTTAGCGTCACAGATTTCAGAGGCACAAATTTCAGAGCTCTACCACTGCTTTCTGTGTGCCTTTGGGTTATGTACTTATTTAAAGTTCAGTGTCTTCATTCTAAAAATAGAGATAATAATATCTACCTCTCAGAATTATTAAGATGATAAATAGGATCATATATTTTAAGTGCTCGACAGAGTAGCAGACGGAAGACCTTGAACTATCTTTTTAAAACTGACTGCCTTGTTCCAAACCAGATAAGCTCAAGGGTCAGGAAGTGGGACCTATGTGTGTACCAGGAGCCCTCGCGGGCCAATGTCTAGACAGGCTTGTGTGCCCCGAGAGGCCCCTACTATAGGGACTAGAGCCAGGGAAACTGTGGGCAGAAACAGAGGCAGAGGTGAGCAAAGGAAAAGGAAGAGAGCTTCCTTCTAGAAGGTTCAGAGTTAGGAAAGATGCAGGGAGGGGGAAAGGTGATGTGGCCTTTGAAACCAGATTGGAAAAAAAAGAATTCAGTAGCACTGGAGAAGAAACATCAATAAAGAGCCTTCTGCCTTCTGAGTTCTTCTTACCCAAGAAAAATGTTAGCAATGAAGGCTTACACCAACACATATCAGACACTTTGGGGTTTTGCTTGTCTTCCTCAAGTACTATATTATATAATCTTATATGAACTGTAGGAGAAAAATCAGGTTAATGTTGGTTTTGGTTTACATCTTCATTTATTCACTGGAACTTGCCTGGGATCTGACACTTACTTAAAGGCCTGGCTCATGGCTCAGTCTGGCTTTGGATTCTTGTGAGACCACACATCACCATTTACTTACTGAACAAAGCAGTCAACACTCAGCTCTCCTTCTCCAGTAGGCCACATCTCCTGATACAAAAGCTAGATTTGGGTTTGAATGTGATGCAAGCTGCCTGGAAGCCTTGAGAGGTGTCCTAATGATAGAAAACTGCATTTTGGCTCATGCTAACACCCATTTACTTTTATTGCAGTTACAGAGATGTATCAAGGAGTCTGAATCTGCGTCTGGTCTCAATAGGAAGAATTAGTATTGATTAGCTTTGGGAATGGTAGCATAGAGTTATAAGTATAGGGCATGATTAGCCATTCTGGGACCATACAAGAAAATGCTTATTAAATTGATAATTAGGCTGGGTTCAGTAGCTCATGCCTCTAATCTCAGCACTTTGGGAGGCCAAGGTGGGTGGATCACTTGAGGCCAGGAGTTCAAGACCAGCCTGGACAGCATGGCAAAATGCTGTCTCTACAGAAAATACAAAAATTAACCAGACATAGTGGTGTGCGCCTGTGGTCCCAGCCACTTGGGAGTTGCAGGGGGAGGAAGATCCCTTGAGCCCAGGAGGTCAAGGCTGCAGTGAGCCAAGATCGTGCCACTACTCTCTAACCTGGGTGAGAAAGTGTGACCCTGTCTCAAAAAAAAAAAAAAAAAAAAAAGATAATTAACATGCTGTTTATTCCATTAAAAATACGAAGAACACAAAGTTTAAAAGATGTATGTACCCTCAGGTTCCAAGGCAACAGTTGCTATGCCTACACTAGACCCAATGAATTCCTGGGGGAAAGAGGGTTTTGGAAAGAAGAGTTTCCCTCAGCAAGGAGAGAAGGTGCAGGTCTATGCTCTTTCACTTGAAAGCAAATTCCTCTCATCTTGTATTTCATTTCTGAAAAGATTCAGTGAAAAAAGAAGTTGTTTATATGCGATTAATTGAATTTTTGAAAGTTTATCACCTGCTTTTTTTTTTATTTTTGAGACAGAGTCTTGCTGTGTCACCCAGCCTGGAGTGCAGTGACGCCATCTCTGCTCACTGCAAACTCCACCTCCCGGGCTCAAATCATCCTCCTGCCTCAGACTCCCAAGTAGCTGGAATTACAGGTGCCCACCACCACGCCTGGCTAATTTTTGTATTTTTATATTTTACTTTTTTTTTTTTTTTTTTTTAGGGGTTTCACAATGTTGGCCAGGCTGGTCTCAAATTCCTGACCTATGGTGATCCATGCACCTCAGCCTCACAAAGTGCTGGGATTACAGGTGTAAGCCAGCACGCCCAGCCTCATTTTGTTTTGTTTGGTTGTGGCAAAATATACATTTTAAAAAATTACCATTTTAATCATTTTTACATCTGCATTTCAGTGACATTAACTGAACCATCACCACTGTCCATCTCCAGTACTTTTTCATCTTCCATCACCAACATTCATCTCTAGAAAACTGTCAACTTCCCAAACTGAAACTCTGTAGCTACTAAACAATAACTCCCTATATCCCACTTCTTCCATCTCCTGACAGTCACCATTCTACTTCCTTTTGAATACCACACACACAGAGATATGTGTATATATGGGGGTGTATATATATATACACACATATATATAAAATATATATATACCTTCATATAAGTGGAGTCATACAATATTTGTTATTTATGTTTAGCTTATTTCAATTAGCATAATGTCCTCAAAATTAATCCATGGTGTAACATGTGTCAGAATTTCCTAAAGTTTTTAAGGTTGGATAATATTCCATTGTGTATATATACAATATTTTGTTTATCCATTCATCCATTGATGGATACTTAAGTTTCTTCCACCTTTTGGTCATTGTGAATAATGCTGTTATGAACAGCGATTCAAGTTCTTGCTTTTTTTCTTTTTTCAGATGGAGTCTCTCTCTCTCACCCAGGCTGAGTGCAGAGGCGCAATGTCAGCTCACTGCAACTTCCGCTTCCTGAGTTCACACCATTCTCCTGCCTCAGCCTCCTGAGTAGCTGGAACTACAGGCGCCCACCAGCACGCCTGGCTAATTTTTTGTATTTTCATTAGAAATGGGGTTTCACCATGTTAGCCAGGATGATCTCTATATCCTGACCTCGTGATCCACCCGCCTCGGCCTCCCAAAGTGTTGGGATTACAGGCGTGAGCCACCGCGCCCAGCCACTTTTACTTTTGTTTTTGGATTTATACCCAGAAATGAAATTACTGTATTATATGGTGATTCTGTGTTTAATTTTTTTGAGAAACCAATATCCTGTTTTCTATAGCAGCAACACCATTTCCCATTCCCACTAGCAATGCACAGGGTTCCAGTTTTTTTACCAGCACTTATTTTCTGATGTTGTTGTTTTTAATAATGGCCATTCTAATGGGTTTGTGGGGATTAAATATCATAGTGCACAAGGGTTCAATTTTCAGCAACACTTGCTATTTTCATATATGTTATTGTTGTTAATAACAGTCATTCTAATAAGTTTGCTTGTGGAGTGGTAAAGTTCACAGTTGTTTTAAAAATATTGTGGAACATCCAATGCAATAAGATATTTTGTATATAATTTTCTTCTTAATTTTTGAAATATCATGTTATCGTTCTTTGGGTAAAATACTGGTTGGAGCATACTGTCTCTCTCTCTCTCTGTGTATATATATATACACACACATATATATATTTATATATACATATATAT
>NW_016816905.1:144006-165011 GCF_001698545.2 Rhinopithecus bieti
TTTTTAGTAGAGACGGGGTTTCACCATGTTAGCCAGGATGGTCTTGATCTTGTGACCTCGTGATCCACCCGTCTCGGCCTCCCAAAGTGCTGGGATTACAGGCTTGAGCCACCACGCCCGGCCACAAATTTTAATCTGAATGAGAAACTGAACAAAGAGATAGATATAAAAAAAGAACCAAACAGAAATCCTGGAAATAAATAATTCAGTTACTAAAATAAAAGTACAATTGAGAACTTCAACAATAAATATCTATTATTTCTAATTTTAGAAATTAGAAATTAGAAAGATTTTCTAAACTTGAAGACAGGTCTTTTGAAATAAGCCAGTCAGACAAAAAAAAAAAAAAAAAAAAAATTAAAGAATGCCAACACAATATGTGAGACACCATTAAGCAATCAAATATTCATATTTTGGGAGTTCCAGAAGGAAAAGAGATGGGATAAGGAATAGAAAACCTATTTAATAAAATAATAGCTGAAAACTTTTCAAGTCTTGAGAATGATATAAACATCCAGATACAGAAAGTTCAACAATCCTCAAATATGTTCAACCCAGGAACTTTCTCTCTGAGGCACATTATGCTTAAACTGTCAAAAGTCAAAGAGAATTCTAAAAACAGCAAGAGAAAAACATCAAGTCTCACATAAGAGAATACCTACTAGACAATCAGTAGGTATCCCAGCAGAAACTTTACAAGCCAAGAAATAATGGGATTATATATTCAAAGAGATGAGAGAGAGAGAGAGAAAAAAAACAACACAGTGGCCAGGAATACTATATCCACCAAAGTTAGCCTTCAGAAATGAAGGAGAAATAAAGTTTCTCCACATACAAGCAAAAACTGAAAAAATTTGTCACCACTAGACCATATATACAAGAAATGCTGAAAGGAGTCCTACATTTGGAAGTGAAAGGAGGATGTCTACCATCATGTAAATCCATGAAAATATAAAACTCACTGGTAGAACATACACACAAATCTGAAAGAGAAAGAACCAATATTACCACTACAAAAAAACCGCTGAACATCAAAGATAAACAGTGATGGAGAAAGAAAGGAACAAAAGATATGCAAAACAACCAGAAAACAATCAACCAAATGACAGGAGTTAAGTCCTCACCTGTCAGTAACAACTTTGAATGTAAACAGTTTAAATTTCCCAATTTGAAAATATAAACTAGATGAATGGATTAAAAAAAAAAAAAAAAAAAAAAAAAAAGACCCAACTATATGCTGCCTAGAAGACACTCACTTCACTTGTAAAGACACAAATAGACTGAAAGTAAAAAGGATTCCACGTGAAAGGGAACCAAAAGTGAGCAGGAGTAGCTATGCCTACATAAGACAAAAGAGACTTTAAGTCAAAAAACATAAAGAAAGACAAAGATGGTCATTATATAATGATAAAAGGATCAATTCAGCAGGAAGATCTAACAATTGTAAATATATATGTATCCAACACTAGAGTACTCAGATATATAAAGCAAATATCATTAGAGCTAAAAGAAGAGATAGACCACAATACAATAATGGCTGTGGAATTTAGCATCCCCCTCTTATCATTAAACAGATCATCTTGACAGAAAATTAATGAAGAAACATTGGAATTAAACTATACTACAGACCAAATGAACCTATCAGATATTTGTAGAACATTTCATCCAATAGCTGCAGGTTACACATTCTTCTCATCAGTACATGGAACATTCTCCAGGATTGCCCATATATTAGGGCAAAAAAGAAGTCTCAACAAATATTTAGAAATATAAACCATATCAAGTATTTTCTCAAACTACAATGGAATAAAACTAAAATAAATAACAAGTATAACTGAAAACTGTACAAATACTTGGAAATTAAACAAAATGTCCTTGAACAATGAGTGAATCAATTAAGAAATTTAGGGAAATAAAAAAATTATTGAAACAAATGAAAATAGAAACACAACATACCAAAATTGATGGGACCCAGCAAAAACAGCACTAAGAGGGAAATGTATAGCAATAAATGTCTGCATCAAAAAAGTAGAAAGATTCTAAATAAGCAACCTAATAATACACCTAAAGGAACTAGAAAAGCAAGAACAAACCAAACTCAAAATTAATAGAAGGAAATAAATAAACATCAGAGCAGAATTAAATGAAGTAGAGAAAAAAATTACAAAGATCTAAGAAATCAAAAATTGGTTTTTTGAAAAGATAATCAAAATTGGCAAATTATTAGTTAGACTAAAGAGAAAAGAGAGCTGATCCAAATAAATAAAATCAGAAATGAAAAAGCAGATATTATATCTGGCATTATCACAGAAATATAAAGGATCACCAGAGATTATTAAGAACAACTATACACCAACAAACCAGAAACCTAGAAGAAATGAGTAAGTTCCTGGACACATATAACCTACCAAGGTTGAACCACGAAGAAATAGAAAACCTGAAGAGACTAAAAACAGGTAACAAGATTAAATTAGTAATAAAAAGTCTCACAACAAAGAAAAGCCCAGGATTGGATGGGCTTTCGTGCTGAGTTCTATGAAACTTTCAAAAAAGAATTAACATCAATTCTTTGCAAACTACTCCAGAAATTTGCAGAGGAGAGAATTCTTCTTAACTCCTTCTGCAAAGCCAGCATTACTATAATATCAAAACCAGAGAAGAAGATCTTGTACTTGATAGCACAACAGGGTGAGCACGGTCAACAAAAATTTACTGTACATTTAAAAATTACTAAAAGAGTATAATTGGAATGTTTGTAATACAAAGAAATGATAAATGCTTGAGGTGATGGATATACCACATACCCTCATGTGATTATTATATACTGTATGCCTGTATCAAAATATCTCATGTACCTAATAAATATATACACCTACTATGTACCCATAAAAATTACAAATTTAAAAATCATGCTGGGTATGGTGGCTCATGCCTATAATCCCAGCACTTTGGGAAACTGAGGCAGGAGGACTGCTTGAGCCCAGGACTGTGAGACCAGTCTGGACAAGATGGTGAAACCGTATCTCTACAAAAAAATTTTAAAAATTGGCTGGGTTGCCGGGCGCGGTGGCTCAAGCCTGTAATCCCAGCACTTTGGGAGGCCGAGACGGCGGATCACGAGGTCAGGAGATCGAGACCATCCTGGTCTTAACACGGTGGAAACCCGTCTCTACTAATAAATACAAAAAAAACTTAGCTCGGCGAGGTTGGCGGGCGCCTGTAGTCCCGCTACTCGGGGAGGCTGAGACAGGAGAATTGGTGTAAACCCGGGAGGCAGAGCTTGCAGTGAGCTTGAGATCCGGCCCACTGCACTTCCAGCCAGGGAGACAGAGCGAGACTCCGTCTCAAAAAAAAAAAAAAAAAATTTGGCTGGGCGTGGTGGCTCATGCCTGTAATCTCAGCACTTTGGGAGACCTAGGAGGGCGGATCACGAGGTCAGGATATCGAAACCATCCTGGCCAACATGGTGAAACCTGTCTCTACTAAAACTACAAAAATTAGCTGGGCGTGGTGGCATGCACCTGTAATCCCAGCTACTCAGGAGGCTGAGGCAGGAGAATTGCTTGAACCCAGGAGGCAGAGGTTGCAGTGAGCTGAGATCATGCCATTGCACTCTAGCCTGGCAACAGAGTGAGACTACATCTCAAAAAAAAAAAAGAAAAAAAAAAATTAGTTGTGTATGGCACAGTGGTGCATGTTTGTAGTCCCAGCTACTAGAGAGGTGGAGGTGGGATGATCTTTTGAGCCTAGGAGTTTGAGGATACAGTGAGCTGTGACTGCACCACTGCATTCCTGCCTGGAAGAGAAAGTAAGACCCCATCTCTAAAAACAAAACAAAATGAAAACACAAACAACCCAGACAAGAACACAACAATAACAATAACAGTGATAGACCAGTACCCCTCAACAAAATACTAGCAAACCAAATCCAATAGAATATAAAAAAGATCAAGGGGGATTTATTTCAGGAATGCAAAGATGGTTCAACATATACAAATCAGTACATGTGATACATCACATCAACAAAATGAAGAACAAAAACCATATAATCATCTCAATAGTCACAGCAAAAAAGCATTTGATAAAATTCAACATCCCTTCATGATAAGAACTCTCAGCAAATTAACTATGGAAGGAAGATAATGCAATAAAGGTCATGTATGACAAACCCACAGCTAGCATCACACCAAATAGAGAAAAGCTGAAAGCTTTTCCTCTAAGAACTGGAACAAGACAAGCATGCCCACTTTCACTACTCTTATTACACACAGTATTGGAAGTCTAGCTAGAGCAATTAGGCAAGAGAAAGAAATATAGGGCATCTAAATTTGCAGACAACATAACCTTATATAGAGAAAATCTTAAAAACTCCACCCAAATATCTGACAATAGATAAGCAAATTCAGTAAAGTTGCAGGATACAAAATCAACATAGAAAAATCAGTAGAACTGTTATATACCGATAATGAATTAGCTGAAAAAGAAATCAAGAAAGAAATCCCATTTACAATAGCTACAAAAACAAAATCAAATACCTGGGAATAAATTTAATAAAGAAGGTGAAGCATCTCTATAATGAAAACTGTAAAACACAATGAAAGAAACTAAAGAAAACAGAAAAAATGAAAAGACATCCCATGTTCATGAATTGGAAGAATTAATATTGCTATAATGGCCATCCTACTCAAAGCAATCTACACATTCAGTGCAATTTGTATCAAAATACCAATGACATTCTTCAAATAAATAGAAAAAAAAATCCTAAAATTTATATGGAACCACCAAAGACCTTAAATAGCCAAAAAACAAAAAACAAAAAAAAGAGAAAAAAAAAAGCTGTAGGCATCACACTACCTCACTTAAAAATATACTACAAGTTATAGTAACCCAAACAGCATGGTATTGTTATTAAAACAGACACAAAAACCAGTGGGAGAACATAGGAACCCAGAAACAGATTCACATATTTATAGTCAACTGATTTTCAACCAAAAGTACCAAAAACTTACATTAGGAAAGAACCACCTCATCAATAAATGGTATTGGGAAAACTGGATATCCACATGCAGAAGAATGAAACTAGACCTATATCTCTCACCATATATATAAAAAGAACTACTAAGAATGGATTAAATACTAAATGTAGGACCTGAAACTATAAAACTACTTTAAGAAAACATAAAGCAGTAGTCTGGGCCATCATTTTATGGGTAAGACTTCAAGAGCACAGGCAATCAAAGCAAAAATAGACAAACTGTGCTATTTCAAACTACAATGTTTCTGCACAGAAAAAAAAAAAAAAATCAACAGAGTGCAGCAAAAACCTGCAGAATTGGAGAAAATATTTGCAAACTGTTCATCTGACAATATCCTGAGTACATAAGAAATGCAAACAATAGCAAAGACAAGCAAAAAAACAAAAACAAAAGCCCCACAAGTAATCAGATTGGCAAAGGATCTGAATAGATTTTTCTCAATAGAAGACATACAAATGGCCAACATGTACATGAAAAAATGCTCAACATTACTAATTATCAGGGAAAAGCAAATCAAAACCACAATGAGATATCTTCTCACCCCAGTTAGAACAGCTATTATCAAAAGACAAAAAATAACAAATGCTGGTGAGGATGCAGAGAAAAGGGAACTATTATACTTTGTTGGTGGGAATGTAAATTAGCACAACCATTATGGAAAAGAGTATGGACAGTCCTCAAAAACCTAAAAATAGAACTGCCATATGATCCAACAATCCCGCTGTTGGGTATTTATCCTAAGGAAGGGAAATCAGTATATTGAAGAGATATCTGCTCCCCTATTTTTATTTATTTATTTATTTATTTATTTATTTATTTATTTATTTATTGAGAGATGGAGTTTCCCTCTTGTTGCCCAAGCTGGAGTGCAATGGCGCGATCTCGGCTCACTGCAACCTCTGCCTCCCAGGTTCAAGTGATTTTCCTGCCTCAACCTCCTGAGTAGCTGGGATTACAGGCACATGCCACCATGCCCAGCTAAATTTTTTTTGTATTTTTAGTAGAAATGGGGTTTCACCATGTTAGCCAGGCTGGTCTCGAACTCCTGACCTCAGGTGGTCCACCCGCCTCGACCTCCCAAAGTGCTGGGATTACAGGTGTGAGACACCATGCCTGGCCGTGCACCCCTATTTTTATTGCAGCACTATTCACAATAGCCAAGATATGGAATCTACTAAGTGTATGTCAATACTGGATATAGACATGGAATAGATAAAGAAATTTATACACACACACATACACACACACACACAGAGACACACACACAATGGATTATTCAGCCACTAAAAAGGATGAGATCCTGTCATATGCATCAAAGTCAAGTCCAAAGAAATAAATACCACATGTTCTCTCTCATATGTTGGAGTGAAAAAACTTGAGCACATTGAAGTAGAGAGCAGAACTGTGGTTAGAGGCTGGGAAAGATAGTGGGGAGGAGAGGATAGGGAGGCGTTTGTTAAGAGATACAAAATTATAGCTAGATAGGAGGAATGAATTCTAGTATTATATAGTACTGTAGGGTGACTATAGATAAGAATAAGAATAATCTATTGTATATTTTCAAATAGCTAGAAGAGAGAATTTCTTTTTTTTTTTCTTTTTGAGACAGAGTCTCACTCACTCTGTCACCCAACTTGGAGTGCAGTGGCACAATCTTGCCTCATGGCAGCTTCTACCTCCCTGGTTCAAGTGATTCTCCTGCCTCAGTCTCTCGAGTAGCCTGGGGTTACAGGCATGCACCACCACACCTGGCTCATTATTTGTGTGTGTGTTTTTGTTTGTATTTTTAGTAGAGAGAGGGTTTCACCTTGTTGGCCAGGCTGTCTCGAACTCTTGACCTCAAGTGATTTACCCGCCTCAGCCTCCCAAAGTGCTGGGATTAGAAGCGTGAGACACTGCGCCCAGACAGGTGTGAAACACTGCGCCCACCTCTCGCCCAGCCTGGAAGAGAGAATTTTGAATGTTGCCAACACAAACAAATGATAAAAGGTGATACATATGCTAAGTACCCTCATTTAATCATTACACATTGTATACATGTATTGAGATATCACTCTCTATCCCATAATGTCTACAATTATTACATGCCAACTAAAAATAATTTTTTTAAAAATCTGAGCTATTTAGAGACGCTTTATAAGGTTGTTTAAAAGTCAATCAATAAGAGGCCCATTGACATTACCTTCTTTCAAGGGAGAGGTTTTTGAGCAGAGGAGTGACACCATCAATCTATTGTTTAAAAGGAATGTTCTAGTAGCAGGCTATGGATCTGACAGAAAGTAGAGAGAAGAAATAAGGGAGCCTTGGTATTCTGAGGCGAGGCGCAGTGGCTCACACCTGTAATCCCAGCACTTTGGGAGGCCAAAGCAGGCAGATCACTTGAGGTCAGGAGATTGAGACCAGCCTGGCCAACAATGGTGAAACCCTGTCTCTACTAAGAATGCAAAAATTAGCCAGGTGTGGTGGCAAGCGCCTGTAATCTCAGCTACTCAGGAGGCTGAGGCAGGAGATTCACTTGAACCCAGGAGGCAGAGGTTGCAGTGAGCTGAGATTGCATCACTGCACTCCAGCCTGGGTGACAGAGTGAGCCTACTTCAAAAAAAAAAAAAAAAAAGAGAGAGAGAGAGAGTGAGCGAGCCTTGGTATTCTGAGATGAGAGGCTCTAAACTTCAGACTAGGCTGTCAGTAACACTAAGCACTACTGATAAACATGTCCTGACCCCAATTTTCATATGTTTATTAGGTTGATGCTAAAGTAATCGCGGTTTTTCCATTGAAAGTAATGGAAAAAAACCGCAATTACTTTTGCAGTAACCTAACACTTCGCGTTCCTGATACCTGGCATTTAGGCCACTAGCTTCACAGCCCAGGCCTGGCCTCTGATGAGCCAGGGCTGCTGGGTGCCATTTGCTCTGCCTTCTGGCTCTTCACACTGCTTTTCTCCTCCTGTCTCCCCAACAAACCACCCACTGTGTCAGGGGACAGGCCCATGGCCAGTCTGGATGAGAAGGCAAAATAGTTCTTCTAGTCTAGACATCCCCGTAACAAGACTTTCAGAATGACCCGTAAGTCCTGCCCTACTTTGGGCTTCGCCAGAGGGAAAAAATCAGAAATTACAATAACTAAAGTAAAAGAAGAAAATAAAAATCAGCCATAATTCCTATCATCAGAAGTATAGATTAGGTTTTGCTGAAATAACAGACAATTCCCATTATCAGTGGCTTAATCCCATTGATATTTTTTCCTCAAGCTATGATAATCACGTCAGAAGGTTGGCTGGGACATCTGCTCCAATGTCATCATCTTTCCTACTCTAGGACTCAGGTAGTCAGAGCTACTGCCTACCATTTGGAACACCACTGGTTGCTGTGGCAAAAGGAAAAGAAGAGAGCGATGAAAAGTCACACACCAGCAATTAAATACTTGACGCAGAAATGACATATGTTACCAGCACTGTCACATGGTCCAGCCCAACTACAAAGGGGCTAGGAAGTGTAATTTCTACTCTATGCCTCAAAGGCATAGCCAGAAATATTTAGTCAGAAGTACAGATGCCTATCATACCTGGGGCAGTTAGAGCTATACAGATGCTTTTTGACTTACAGTGGAGTTATGTCCTGATAAACCCACCAAAAATTAGAAATATTGTAAGTAAATTCTGGGCACGGTGGCTCACAGCTGTAATTCCAGCATTTTGGGAGGCTAAGATGGGTGGATCACTTGAGTCCAGGAGTTCAAGACCAGTCTGACCAACATGGTGAAACCCCGTCTCTACTAAAAATACAAAAATTAGCTGGGTGTGGTGGTACACGCCTGTAGTCCCAGGTGCTCAGGAGGCTGAGGCAAGAGAATCACTTAAACCAGGAGGCAGAGGTTGCAGTGAGCCAAGATCACTTTTTGTTGTACTGATGTATCATTGAATATATTTTATGAATACCATCGTGTATTTAACCAATCTCCTACTGCTGGACATTTAGGTTATCTTGCAAGTTTTTTGTATTAAATAACGATGCACTGGAAATCCTCAGACACACGTCTTTGTGCCCTTGTGCTATTATTTCCTCAGATACATTTCCGGAAAGAAATTGTTGAATCCAGAGACTCAATGCCGTCTTTTACATTTTGATAGATACTACAAAACTGCAAGGCAGTAATGCTGTGTCAAGTTGTACTCTTACCAGTGGCATTAAGAGTTTCAAGAGCTCGGTTTCGTCAGGAATGACTTGATTCCTTGGCAATAGCTTTCACATTAATAGTGATATTGACAACACTTACTACATCAGGCCATGTGCTAAGTACGGGTTGAGTATCCCATATCTGAAATGCTTGGGACCAGAAATGTTTCAGATTTTGGAATCTTTACATTACATATACTTTCTGATTCTGCATCCTAAATCCAAAAAATTCGAAATCTGAAATACTTCAATGAGCATTTCCTTTAAGTATCATGTCACTGTTCAAAAGGTTTCGGAGTTGGGAGTATTTTGAATTTTAGATTTTTTGATTAGGGACATTCAACCTGTTGTTATTGAGCATCATTTCATTTAATCCTTACAATGTGTAGGGGAGATAGTATAATATCTACTTTCAAGATGAGAAAGCTGAAGCTCAGAGAGGTTAGATAACCCACTCAAGTTTACACAGTTAGGAAGCAACAATGTTGGGGATAACAAAGATTCTCTCCTTAACCAAACTTTCATCAGGCTCCTCTGAGTCATCTTTTTGAGGCCTCACCCTGAAGGCTTTGTCCTTGGCCCATTTAGTCCAGTTTTAGTGAGAATCCTGTTGGGTCAGTTTAGCAAATATCCCCTTCACCCTTGATATCTGATGAAATTCCTCATCCCCACCTCTCGGTATTTTTTCACCCTGGCGTTCCTTCAGCAAGAAGCTTGTCAAGTCGGTTTAGCCAGAATCTGCCTTACCCCTTGTTTACCTTATAAAATGTTTACTGTTAGTAATTTTCCATCCACTGACCCTACCCTGTCCCTTGGCTATAAATCTCCGCTTTTCCTTGTTGTGTTCAGAGTTGAGTCCAATCTCTCTCCTCTGGCAAAACCCCATTTTAGTGGGTTTTTGAGACTTTATTTAAGTCTCCCTTGAATAAAGTCTACCTTACTGTCTTTAACAAATGTCATGTTAATTTTTTTTGAGACGGAGTCTCGTTCTGTCGCCCAGGCTGGAGTGCAGTGGCGTGATCTCGGCTCACTGCAACCTCCACCTCCCGGGTTCCTGCCATTCTCCTGCCTCAGCCTCTCGAGTAGCTGGGACTACAGGCAACCGCCACCACGCATTTTTAGTAGAGATGGAGTTTCACCATGTTAGCCAGGATGGTCTTGATCTCCTGACCTTGTGATCTGCCTGCCTCGGCCTCCCAAAGTGCTAGGATTACAGGCGTGAGCCACCGCGCCTGGCCAGTATTTTTTTAATAGGGATTAAAACCTGGGTCTGTCTGACTTTGTAGACACTGTTACACTCACCAACATTTTTGACAAAATAATTCCAAAAATTTTGCACTTGAATCTCCAATAAACCACAGATATGCTTTAAAACAAACACATTTCATACTTGAAAGATGCACAGCATAATTGGCTAAAAGAAGTTACTATGGTATTAGACTCCTTAGCTCCAAGTCCCAGCTCTGCAACTCACAAGCTGGGCAAATCACTTACTTGGCTGTGCCTCTGTTCCCTCATCTGTAAAATGGGGAAAATATCAGTATGTACCTCATAAAGTTGTCATGAAAATTAAATGAGTTCATATATGTGAGCACTTTGAACAATGTCTAAGTACCAGGAAGCACTGTTACGTATACACTATTAATGTTATGTGCGCAATATATCATATTCATTGTAAAGAAAACCCTGTCCCCACTTAAAAAACCCAAAAAGATGAGATAAAAAGTAGATTAAACAGAAGTGCATTATTTTCTGCCTGTCTTCCTGGACTGGCTTGCACAGCTCCTGGCTTCCTTATTCTCTCCTTTGGCCACTGTGGGGATTGAGTGTACCCACTTTGAATACTCCAATGGGCCATGGAGACCTGTAGTGTGAGCCCATTAAGATCATAGACTTGGGATATTGTTCAGGAAGCAAGAGGCTCAAGGAAACAAGTTTGCACTGAGAATGAGTCTGAGTACCCAAAGATCAGGCCAGAGTCCTGCCGGGAGAGGGGCATGGCTGGCGCCTCATTTCAGCTAAGCACAAAGTTTACATCGCACTGGGGACTTTCCCTGACCCATCTCTTTTCAAGTAGCTCCCTCATCCCCAGTTACTTTATTCCATCACTTATTGTATTTTCTTCTTCACTGCTTCTCCGAAATTGTCCAATTTCTTTGTTTGTGTGTTTATTAACTGTCTCCTTCATCAAGATATAGGATGCCATCTATTTAGTTCATATTAGTATTTCCAGTGGTTAAACCAGTTCTGGTACAGGGTTGGTGCTCCATAGATATTTATAAGATGAATGAGAAATTGAACCTTCTCTTATCACCGCAGGGACTGCAAGAAGCTAATAAATAGAAAAGAAGGAACTTGAGAGCTTACTTAGGTAACTCCTCGCCTATGGCCCACCCCTTTCCACACACTCCCAATTTATAGATGAGAAAATTGAAATTTGGAGGTTAGGAGACCATCCAAGAACATACACAGAGCAGGACTGAGGGCTCCTGACTCTTTACTTGACATCCAGGGGCTACACCATGATGCCTTTTATTTGTGGGAGGGAATAGGAGAATGCAGAAATTTTCTTTGTGTCTGAAATAGATAAGAAGGTTTAAAATCCAGGCCCTATCATCTATCCAGTGTGAGTCAGAACAAACTGTCTCTGCCTTCCATGGTTTTGAAATAATTTTGATCTAGGAAAGAAGGAAAAAGGAAAAAAGGAAGGGAGGGAGGAAAAGCAGAAAAGGAACAAGGAGGAAGAGAAGGGAAATGTTAATGAGGATATTTCTTTCCTTTTTGGTGTTGGGAATTCTCTGGAGGGTTTGCAGCCCTGGGCTAAGGGGTACGTTCTTCTCTGATTCTTCTGGGCCACAATTTCATTTGGCCTGAGGTTTCTGTGGGAGACTAGATTTCAGGTCTATTTCAAAAGACAAGATGATTTGCCTACTACACCTTTTTGTTGAAATTTCTGAATCTTTTCCTATACTCTACTTCTTCTGAATTACATTCTACCTCCTCTTGCTTTATTTGTATTCCAGCTAAGCCTCACTTCCTCAATGTCCTTCCACATTCTCAACAAAGATGTATCAGATATTTATTGAGCTGGAACTTATTATATACAGTTACTTTCACTTCCCCTTTCTATGGAGTCCTCAGACATCTGTTTGAGCAGCTTTATTAGCCCTATTTTTTTTTTTTTTAAATTATGGAGACAGGGACTCAGAAAAGTTGAGTAATAACTTACCCTGGTATATAAGTCACATTACTAGAATTTGAAGCCAAATCATTCAATTCCAAAGCCCATGCGCTTTCTGTTATATCAGAGCTACTTCCTCTTAACACCATGTTAATCAGTTAATAGCAGACTTGGCTGCAAATAACAGAACATCCCATTAATAGCACCTTAAGCAAATGGGAAGCTTATTTTTCTCACATAATAAAACATGTAGATGTGCATTATCAGGCCTAGTGTAGCGGCCCAGGGATGTCAGGGGAGACTCAGGTTTGCTCTGTTCCACTGTGCCCTCCTTAGCGTGTTACTTTCACCCTCAGACATGTTGCCACTCGTTGTAAGATGGCAACTCCACCTGCAGCCTCATGGCCACATTCCCAGAAGAAGAAAAAGGGGGAAGGGGCAAAAGGCCAAAGGAAATGCCAATTGGATTTGTCTTTTTAAAAGATATTTTCTAGGAGCCTCACCAGAGACTTCTGCTTGTATTTCTTTGCCCAAATGGTGTAGTCGGGGAGCCCCTTGCTGTATGGATAAAGAAGAGATAAGTTGGAGATTGGATCAGTCAACCAATTCTTTACCTCTTTACTTTCACATGGCTGCCTAATTGTTTCGCGAGACTTTTCAGAAGCATCCAGCAGTTCTGTAAGCCTAGAAACTGGATTTTACCATCTCCTGCACCCTGCCTGAGGCTAAGCTGGCCTCAAGGAGTGACTAGTAAAGATTGACTGGAAAGAACTGCCTTCCCAAGAAAGCCATGGGAGAGGAAGAGCTTAGGAGACAGTGACAGAGGGGAGAAGACCCATCCAAGATCATAGGACACATTCCTGGGGTCCTGCAGGTCCTGGAGTCATGTAGCTGAAGGCTGCTGCATGGTTAGGCCCCTGGGACATGCAGGGTTCATAAGAAGGTAGGAGGGATATAAGCCATCTCAGTCCACCCAACTAAGCAAAGGGGAAGAAAAGCATGAGGTGAGCCTGTATCTGTTTTTGCCATCTCACTCCATTTTATCTATAGAGAGGAAATGCTTGCACACATCACAATGACATTCTTTTTTAAGACTGATTTCCTTTCATTCATTTTAACTCTCTTGATGCTGAAGCCAAGCTCTGATGGCTGTGTATGGGAGAATCATTATTATGGGTGGCAAGCGAGGGAATCTGTGAGATGTTGGAAAGTCTCCTGCTCTAGAAATAGCTCTTCCTGGGACCCTAGCAATGTTGGACAGGCCACCATTTGAACTTAAATCTTTTTGGCCAAAACATTACCTGGTATCTTTTTCTTTATTGCTGCCTCTTCCACACTTTTTTTTTTTTTTTTTTCCTAGAGGCAGGATCTTGCTATGTTGCCCAGGATGGAGTGCAGTGGCTATTCACAGGCATGTACTACAGTCTTAGACTCCTGGCCACAAGCCTTAGCCTCCTCTGTAGCTGGAACTACAGGTGTGTGCAACCATGCCTGGCTCTCCCACTTTTTATTTTATTTTATTTTTTGTTTTTTATTTTTTTTTTTATAAACTATAGACATTTAAAGAGGAAAAAGCCTGGGTGCAGTGGTTCACACCTGTAATCCCAACACTTTGGGATGCTGAGGCACGTGAATCACTTGAGCTCAGAAGTTTGAGACCAGGCTGGGAAACATGGTGAAACCCCCACTCTAAAAAAAAAAAAACAAAAAACAAAAAATTACCCAGGCATGGTGGTATGCACCTGTAGTTCTCAGCTGGAGGCTAAGGTGGGAGGATCCCTTGAGCCTGGGAAGTGAGCCATGATCATGCCCCTGCACTCCAGCCTGGGTGACAGAGTGAGACCCTGTCTCAAAATAAATTAAATAAAAATAAAAAATAACGGCTGGGTGTGGTGGCTCATGCCTGTAATCCCAACATTTTGGGAGGCCAAGGTGGGTGGATCACTCGAGGTCAGGAGTTCGAGACCAGCCTGGTCAACATGGCGAAACCCTGTCTCTACTCAAAATACAAAAATTAGCTGGGTGTGTTGGCTCATGTCTGTAATCCCAGCTACTTGGGAGGCTGAGGCAGGACAATCTCTTGAACCCAGGAGGTGGAGGTTGCAGTGAGCTGACATCGTGCCACTGCACTCCAGTGGGACCCTGTCTCAAAATAATAATAATAATATTAATAATAATAAGAAGAAAAAAAGTTCATCATCTCACTACCCAGGTAATCCATGTCCACATTTTAATGAATGAAAGTAATTCACCTATGTATTTTTAAAACTTCCAATAGTAAAGTATAAAATGAAACATAAAGGTCTTCATGCCTCAGCTCTTTGTCTCTGCCCAAAAGTAGCCACTTGTAAAATATTTTTTATTGCTTTTAGAAAATGTGTTTATTTCTAGACCAGTGTGCATGTCTGTCTGTCCATCTATTCCTATAAAATTGACATAAAAGGAATGATTCAGTATACACAGTCCTCTACCTCTTTTTTCCCTGTCTCTGATATACTCAAAGCTACTTCATTCTTTTTCACAGCTGATAATAATCTATCAGACAGGAGGAGCCCCATAGGCTATGTAACTATCCTTTACTGATGGGTTACTTTTCCTTGTTTGCTGTTACAAACAACACTACAGGGAACACACCTGTACATATCTCTTGACCAACATGTGCAGGGATAATTATATAGGTAAATTCTTAGCAAGCAAATATTACTGAGTAAAATAATATGTACCTTTAAAAGTAGATGGAATCCCAGCACTTTGGGAGGCCGAGACGGGCGGATCACGAGGTCAGGAGATCAAGACCATCCTGGCTAACATGGTGAAACCCCGTCTCTACTAAAATACAAAAAACTAGCCGGGCGACCTGGCGGGCGCCTGTAGTCCCAGCTACTCGGGAGGCTGAGGCAGGAGAATGGCGTGAACCCGGGAGGCGGAGCTTCCAGAAAGTTAACATCCCGCCACTGCACTCCAGCCTGGGCGACAGAGCGAGACTCCGTCTCAAAAAAAAAAAAAAAAAGTAGATGGACTTTATCAAGCTTCCTTCCAGAAATGAACCAGTCCACCACCCCTGCCCCATATCAGTGTCTGACACTGCTTGCCTGTCAATAGCCTTCTCAGAACAGGCCTCATCATTGTTCTCATAATAGGAGTTAAGAAACAGTCTGTTGCTCCTGTTTAATTTTCAGTATTTTACTTACAAATAATATTGAGCATATTTTCATACTTACTTTGTCTTATTTTCACTTTTTAGTGATTAGCTACTGATAAGCTTTGTCAATTTTTTTTCCTATTGGATTGTTCGTTTTTATTTTATTTACAAAAGCTTTTTGAAAATAAAAGCAATTAGCTCTTTTCCTGTCACATCCATTATAAATATTTTCCCAACTTATCACTCGTTTCTTCTCTTAGTTGAGGGTATGTTTTTACCCACCCCCTAAAAAAAAATCACGGCCGGGCACGGTGGCTCAAGCCTGTAATCCCAGCACTTTGGGGGGCCGAGACGGGCGGATCACGAGGTCAGGAGATCGAGACCATCCTGGCTAACACGGTGAAACACCGTCTCTACTAAAAAATACAAAAAACTAGCCGAGCGAGGTGGCGGGCGCCTGTGGTCCCAGCTACTCAGGACGCCGAGGCAGGAGAATGGCATAAACCCGGGAGGCGGAGCTTGCAGTGAGCCGATATCACGCCACTGCACTCCAGCCTGGGCGACACAGCAAGACTCCGTCTCAAAAAAAAAAAAAAAAAAAATCACAATTTTTATACAGTCAAATGTAACTTTATGGTCTCTGGGTTTTGAATCCTTCCTAGAGAGGCCTTTCCTATTCCAGGAGCTTAAACATAGCCATGTATTTTCCTAGAACCATTATAGCTCATTTTCTACGTTTAATTTTTTTTTTTTTTTTAGACGATGTCTCGCTCTGTCACCCGGGCTGGAGTGCAGTGGCGTGATATCGGCTCACTGCAACCTCTGCCTCCCAAGTTCAAGCAATTCTCCTGTCTCAGCCTCCTGAGTAACTGGGACTACAGGTGCCTGCCACCACGTCCAGCTAATTTTTTGTATTTTTGGTAGAGACGGGGTTTCACCATGTTTGCCAGGATGATCTGTATCTCCTGACCTTGTGATCCACACACTTCAGCCTCCCAAAGTGTTGGGATTACAGGCATGAGCCACTGTGCCCAGTCCTACATTTAACTTTTTGATCCATCTGGAATTGATGTTACTATAATAACTGAAGTAAGGATCCAGCTTTATTTTTTTTCTCCAGTCAATTGATCCAGCACTATTTACTGATTAATTGCCTTTTCCTCACTGTTTTAAAGTGTTACCATTTCATATCTTAGTTCCCATATGATTTTGGTTTCATTTATGAACTCTTCATTCTTATTCATTGATCTATTTTTCCCTAATGCCAAACCATTTTAATTATTATAGCTTCAAAATAGTTTTAGTATCAATCAGCCAGTTCTTATTGTTTTTCATTTTCAACACTTTTTTTGACTAATCTTCATAATTAGTTTTAAAACAAACATTAATATTATTTCGTTAAGTTAAAATTGCTATTTCAGTTGGGATTTCATTAAATGTGTAAATTAACTTAGGAGGAAATGGTATTTTCTATCAAAGACCATAGTGTGTCTTTCTGTTTTTAGGTCTGCCAATAGGTTATTAAAGAGTTTTTAATACAAGTCCTGTAAATTACTTGTTATATTGGTCTTTAGGATTCTTTTCAGTTGCTGTATATTAAATGAGATCTTTTCTTTTACCATGATTTCTAACAAGTTATGGTTTAGGAAAGGCTACTGGTTTTAAATAGCTACTTAGCAACTAATCTCTTCTCTGAATTCTCTTCTTGTTTTTTATTGTTTTCCAGTTGGTTCTCCCAGGTTTTCTGGGCCTGGCATCCTCTTTCAGAATGTAAATTACCCCATAAGGTGTAATATTTGTCGGGTCATTTATTGATTACTATTTGGCTAGCCCTGTGTATGCGAGGTTGTGCTCCAATTGTAAATAGGCCCATACTTTCCTACCTGGGTACTTCCCCCGGAAGTCTTGCTTCCCCACCTCAACCACTGCCTTTCCTCTCTCTCAGTTCCTAGAACACCTGGTGCTCCCTCTTGTTTGTGAGATTTCGTGTATCTTATTTCTCTATTCATCACTTCTCAGATCTTCACTTAAAAGTTACTTCCTTCGGCCAACCGCGGTGGCTCACGCCTGTAATCCCAGCACTTTGGGAGGCCTAGGTGTGTGGATCACGAGGTCAGGAGTTCAAGACCAGGCTGGCCAAGATGGTGGAAACCCTCTCTTCTAAAAATACAAAAATTAGCCTGACATGGTGGCGGGTGCCTATAAACCCAGCTACTCAGGAGACCGAGGAGACTGAGACAGGGAATTGCTTGAACCTGGCAGGCGGAGGTTGCAGTGAGACGAGATGGCGCCACTGCACTCCAGCCTGGGCAGCAGAGCGAGACTCCGTCTCAAAAAAAATGATCACTTCCTTCAAGAGACCTTCCCTGAGCCCTGGTTGATGGTACCATTTCCTTTGCTCTACTCCTTAAAGGTCTTTGACTGTTGTCTTTTGTAACACCCAAAATACTTAGAAGTGCTGCTGTTATACCTGCCTTCCTTGCTAGACTTCCAGCTCCAGGAGAAAGAGAGGCATGGCCTTCCTTGGTGCTGTAACTGGAGCTCCCAGACCGCCTGGCACATATAGATAACCAAGGGGTATTTGTTGGATTGTAGCCTAAAACAGCCTGCTGCAAATCTGGTATTTTTTGATGTCTTTGGTTTTACCTTAAAACTCAGAAGAATTTTGCCTTCTATTACATACTATGTTTGTACTATTTTAAATATAAAATGAATGTTTTTTTTTTTAATGGTGGAGTAGATTAACAAACACAACAGGTGGTGACCATGGGTTTCCATGCCTTTGTGAACGGCTAGAGATTTAAACTCTCCGTCTTTAACTTAAAAGATGAATTAGCTTCTTAATGAACTTATGTTACTATTATGGGCTGAATGTCTGTGTTCCCCCAAAATTCCTATGTTGAAATCTAATTCTCAATATAATGGTGTTTGGAAGAGGAGCCTTTGGGAGGTGATGAGGTCAGGGGTAGAGCCCTCACGAGTGGGATGAGTGCCTTACAAGGAGAGACTAAAGAGATGAGCTGTCTTATTTGTCATGTGAGGATACAAGGAAAAGATGGCCATCTGCAAACCAGTAAGCAGACACTCACCAAACTGAATCTGCTGGCACCTGCATCTTGAGTTTTCCAACAAACTGACAAAGGCAATTATGAACGAGGTTTTACTTTTCCCCCAAATATTTGTTGTGGGAATTAGCAGACCCTAGTTTGCAATGGGTGAAAGAATCTCGTCATTCACAATTTTCTGTGGGCTCCTTCATGCCACCTATGTGAGCCAAAGTCCTGATGAACAGTCAGGAATAGCTGGGTGAGCTACAGGCCGGCAGAAGGAACAGCCCAGCACAAACAGGCCGCAGACTCTGGGTGGCAATATGCAAGAATGTTTGATGAATAAAAATTGAACTTCATAAAGATGAACTTCCCTAGCTTGGATGATAGACCCAGGGACACTGAAAAAGCAGTCACCAAGAGGGATGGAGAGAGCTCAAGGGGACTGTGTGCAGACTTCCCCCCAACTCACACCAGGAGCCTGGTGGGAAAGGTAGAATTCCAAGGAGGGAATTCTGTCTGCTTCAGTTCAGGGTAGAGGCTGGGCACCTGGACACTAGAGCCAGATGCCCCATGTTCATAATCAAAGCACAGACACTTGCTAATGGGGTAATTATAGGCAAGTTAATGGGGTAAAATTAGGCAATTGCCTAAGCCCCAATTTCCTCATCTATGAAGGGTTTTAATAGAAACATGAAATAATGTGTGTGAAGAACTCAGTGCCTTGCCTGTATTGCAATAAAAGATGAACAGATATTACTATTACAGATCACTAAACCAAAGCATTCAAAAAAGCCCATTTTTCAATCCCAGATATTGATTCTCCAGATCTGAGCTGGTTACTGATTTAAGAAGATGCCCAATCTAGTGAAGACAATTGCCCACAAATATAATTTGCCCTTTGGTTTCCTTGCAGAATTTTCCAAATTAAAGTGAGCTTGTCTTCATGCATATGACTTAGTTTACACACATGGGTAGAGCACTTTCCAGAAATTTGACATGATGTTAAAGTGGGAGAGCAGCAGAAGGATCCCAGTGCTCAAGGATCAAGGAGTCAATAGGACATTTTTCTTCTACACAGCAAATCATCCTCCCTATTTGGGGCCTCTATGAAATAGAAGAGATGATGTATTAAAACCTGTTCTTAGAGTGTGGGCTTGAATTCTTGCTTTGCCATAAATGTTGTAGGTGATGTTTGGTGGGTTATCTAACCTCTCTAAGCTTCAGTTTCTACATTTGTAAGGAAGGTATGATAACATAACCGCAGAGAGTTATTATAAAGAGAAACGCTTAGCACAGAACCTGTGTGTATGTGTGTGTGTGTGTGTGTGTATGTGTGCCACACCTATATACAATGCAACAGGGAATATACTTGTACATATATATGTGTATACACACATACACACACACACACATATGTATACACACACACACACAGGTGCTTGCACAAATATCTGGGAAAGGAAATATTTCAGGCCTAAGCGAACCAGTTCTATTACTATGCAGCCTCAGTTTCTCAGGAGAAATGTTGCAGACTCCCACCTCCCCTGTCCTGAGCCTCCACTCTGGGCAGGCCTATTTGCTCCTCCAAGCACAGCAGCATCCTGCCCACACATGGATTAGAAGCCCTGCTTGGAAATCATTACCATGATGTTCTTGAAATCTGCACAATTTTGCCATAAAAAATGCAGAAATGTACTCACCTTCAATCCATGGGCACAGCTGTAAGAACTGCTTCTAGCCTCATGTCCTTTGAGGCAAGGGGTCATATATTTTTCATTTATTTACATATCTATTCTTCACTGGCCAACTTTTATGTTGTTTTTTGTCTGTGTATTTCCCTGGGTTTGATGAGAATCAATGCTGCGATGAACATCCCCATACTTTGGCCTTCTAACACAAGTGTGAGGGTTCTAAGTAAATATCTAAAAGTGTTCTTGCTAACTTTATAGTACACAGTAAGTGCATTTGCCACTACACTGGATTTTGCCAAGTTGCTTTCCAAATATTTTGCTAGATTTCTTCCTAGATACCTTTTCTTTTCATTGGTATGGAAATTTTAAAAATTGTCATTTCAATTGTCACTGGTAGATAAAAATGTTATGGACTTTGATTTTTTAGAACTCTTATATATAACAAATTTGCTGAGCTCTTTCACTCATTGTAATAATTTACCTATAAATTCTGGGATTTTCCAGATGAACAGTCTTATTGTTTATGAAAAATATCAATTGTGTTTCTTCCATTCCAAACCGTATGCATTTAATTTCCTATTATGGTCATATAATACGGCAAAAAAATCTACAGCACTATGTTAAATAAAAGCAAAACTGTGATAGTAAATGCCTTTGTGTTTTAAAAGCATGCTAAATGCTTTTAATTTTTTGAATGTTTTAAAAGCATGCTAAAAAAAAAAAAAAAAAA
>NW_016816905.1:165521-187382 GCF_001698545.2 Rhinopithecus bieti
TGCAGAAGTTTATTCCCACAGTAAAATTTGTATTTTAAATTTGCTTATTTTTTGCATATAGAAATTTTATTTTATGCCGATAAATTTTCAATTTTTATACTTATAGCTCAGTCTTTTATAGTTATAGTTTAATCTTTTAGAGTTTTATAGTTTCTGAATTTTGAATCATAGGATGGCTTTTGCCATGCCAAGGTTATCAAACAATTATCCTGTGTTCTCCTCAAGTCTTTCATTATAATTTTATTTTGTACATTTAAATCTTTAATTCATTTGTAATTCATCTGTGTATTGTTTGAGGTTTGGATCCAAATTTTTTTTGCTACATGACTTCACATATTATTTCATGAATAAAATTTCTAATATTTCACCATCTTTATATTTTCAGAATAAACTTCTTTGTTCTGTAATATTTCAATAACTTTCAAATTTTATTTTTATATTTTTATATATGTATGTACACACACACATATACACATGCGCTGTATGTGTGCAAATAGATGTAAATAGGTATAGGCATAAACTTTTATAATTTGCTGAAATTTTTCTTAGGATTTCTGTATCTGGTTTATAAGTGCAACGGGTCTGTATTTTCTCTTTCTTTCACTATCCTTTTGAATTTTGGTAATAAGGTCAAAATAAACTCATAAAAGAATTTTGTAGATTTTCCTCTTTTCAATTCTCTGAAACAGTTCTTAAAGCCATCTGGGATTGGTGTTTTTTGTGGGGACATATTTGACTACTGAAAAAGCTCTTAGTTATGACTTTTATGTTCCTTCTTGAGAAAATATTGCTGATTTCTATTTCTTTATGCAACAGTTTTCATCTAACTTTTCCAATTTTAAACTTAACATCATCCTCTAATAATTTTAAAAGTCTCTATTATATTCGTTTTACTTTCCTAGTACTGTCTATTGATGTCTTCTCTTTTTTTGCCCTCATTGATTTATTTAAAAACCTTAGGGTGCTCTGACTCAGTGTTTGTGCTGATTTCTTGAATTTCAGGGTTGGAGTAGGGTATAAAAAAGAGAGAAATTGCACAGTAAGAACAAACTTCAGGAAAGAGTCTTCTAATGCCATGGGCAGGTACTGCCTATTTTGATTGGTCATCAAAAGCTCAGTTATTCCTTATTTTCCTCAACTGTAAAGCAGGAATATATTATAGTATCTGCATGATGGAATGTTATAAGGATCAAATAAATTAATACCAAACGAACATTTAAAATATTGTTTGTCACATATAGAGCTGTCATTGATATCATTAGTTGTTGTTATCATTATGTGTAAAGGAGAAATAAAGTAACAAACCCAGGTTTGAGGAATTAGGACCAAGACACTAAAATATGTTGGTTGCGTGTTTTCCACACTTGGTCCCTAGGTCCCCCTCTACCTATCTGGCCATCATGTTCCTCACACTGAATGCCCTCCCATTCTCCATGGATAAATGTTGAATTACCATGGAGTGAAGAAGGATGGCTTGAACATGGCCACATCTAATATTTCACAGACTTTCTGGAAGTTGCATTCAAGCCTCACACAATCAGATTTAACACAAACGGCAGGGCTGGGTTAAAAGATACCATAAGAGTAGCCTTATCTTAATGCTTTCTAAATGATTAGTTTATTGAGCATTTAACTGGCTAAATATTTTTATAAGATGTATAAATTTATATGATGTATAAATCCTGAATGAAAAATATTAAAGCCATTGTCACCCCAATAGATAAAGTTTTGCTAAAAAGAGGAACAATGTCGTCTGCTTTAGTGTTCAGGTTAAAGTTTATGTGCAGATACTGGTTTATCTGTCATTGGGTCTATCCATATATGCATATTGACCAACTGGCCTTTCTAGAGCTGTGCTGTCCAATAGAGTAACCAGTAACCACATGTGGCTATTGAAATTTAAATGAATAAAAATTAAGTAGAATTAAAGAGTCAGTTGTTTCATCACACCGGGCACATTGCAAGGGTTCAGTCACCACATTGGCTATTAGCTACAATACTGGACAACTCTAAATTATAGAACAGTTCCACCACCCCAGGAAATTCTAATGAACACCTCTGTTCTAGAGGGAGTTTCATCAATAATTAAAGTAGTAGTAGTTCCACCACAAAAGTACTAGTAGTTCTTGTACAGGTGCCTCAGGGAACAGATCACCTAGTTGTTACTAAAGCAGGCTGAATGCCTGTGGCTATGGCTAGCATGATTAAAAATAATTTGTTCTTCTGAGCAGGTTAAACAAGTGCTTTGGAATGTTATTTATCCTGAGAATTACCATGGAGATTCCAAAATTCAGGAATTCTGAATTAGTGAAGCCCAAATTAATGTGATTTAGTATATTCCCTAGGTCAATCTTAAAGGCTGCACTTCCTTTTTTTTTTTTTTTTTTCTGAGATGAAGTTTTGCTTGTAGCCCAGGCTGGAGTGCAATGGTGCGATCTCGGCTCACTGCAACCTCCACCTCCCTGGTTCAAGTGATTCTCCTGCCTCAGCCTCCTGAGTAGCTGGGATTACACTGTTCCTGGCTAGAGGTCACCTCTGACCCCACTCCCACCTTCTGCCACTTACATACTTGTTGATATAAATATCACCTATTTTCTGGTCACTATCAGCCCTAAAACATTTGTCAACTTTGGCCACTTTCCTAGAATAGACATTGGACTTGTCATTGCTTTTGCCCTATGAGTGACATCTTTAGCAAAAGCACCTCTTCTCCAACAGTATCTGCCAGCCAGCGCCTGGCAAGAATGGGTAACTTGCAATGTTTCCTGTTGCATAGGAATCGAGTATCAGATCTGCAAATGCTGAATGTGTCACAGGTGGAGGAATAGTCTTCTGATGTACTCACAGCAAGTCACATGATACGGTGAAATACACATGACTCAGAATGAGGGCCAGGGACCATGGGGCTGGGGTTTCCTCTCGTGTTTGTCGGGTGCAGGATTAGCTAAGGAATGACAGCCAGCAAGAAGAGGGTGAGGCTCCTAACATGTTGCAGCAACTCCTGCTGACCCTGATGTGCACGGGCAGGGTCCTTTGGAGAGTCAGTAATCATGAGGAAAAGGATCCCGTGGCTTTTACCAAAATATATGTTTCTTTTCTCCTCTGAGTTGTGGTGACATGCTTGCTAGCATCTTACTCTTTCCTGTCTATCAAAGCCGCCCTGACCATAAGCCAAGGCACTCACCAAATCCTGTTCCCCACACCTCTCCTTTCTCTCTAGGACTCATTAAGAAGGGAGCGCATGGGGTGTTGCTTTGTAAATACCTCATTTCAACTCATGATAAGCTGAGCAAAGCCAAGGGAAGCTGGAGGCAGAGGTCAAGGGAACAAAAGATCAGAAATCTTTGTCCATCACCACCAGGTCTACGATTAAAAGATGCAGACCTCAGAATATGCAGCACTTTCCCAGATATTCCTCTTCCTGAATATCTTTCCATCAATTGTCCCATTTAATTCATCACCATGTTTGCTTATTCCTCCTTCTAAGTACCTCTGAAATGTGTCCACCCTCACCTTCCATCACCCCACTGAAATAACCACCACCTCATTGATGTTAGATTGCTCTTAAGCTCCCCTCATACAACAGCCAGACGGTGATATTGAAAAAGACAAATCTTTCTTGCTTAGGATAAAGACAAAATTGATCAAATCTATCTGTTCTATTGGGACCTACCCGCCTGCCCCTGCTATGCGCTCTAACCTCACTCCTTCAACAAGGCCGTCAAGCCCCCACAGACTTTTCTCAATTCCTCTAATAAGCCAAACTCGTTCCTGCTTCAGGGCCTTTGCACATGTGGTACCCTGTGCTTGACCTATCCTCTTGCCAATGCCCTCCCTCCCATACTCAGCCAGTCACTTTAGTCACCACCTCCTCTTGTGTGTCATTTTACTCCTCAAACTCCTCTCTCCTGGAACTCAATCACACTGAAGTTTTGAATTTATAGGAATGACTATTTGATGAACTCTCTTTCCCATAAGATTTATAAGCTCCCAGAGACAATTATTTTATCTTTTATTTACCATTGTATTCCCAGCTCCTAATACTATGCCTGGCAATTGGGGCATGAGTTAATCTTTATTGACTGAATAAAAAACAATTAACTTGGCTGGGTACGGTAGCTCATGCCTGTAATCCCAGCACTTTGGGAGGCTGAGGCCGGCGGATCATGAGGTCAGGAGTTTGAGACCAGCCTGACCAACATGGTGAAACCCCGTCTCTACTAAAAATTAAAAAATTAGCTGGGTGTGGTGGTGCATGCGCTTGTAATCCCAGCTACTCGGGAGGCTGAGGCAGGAGAATCGCTTGAACCTGGGAGGCAGAGGTTGCAGTGAGCTGAGATTGAGCCACTGTACTCAGCCTGGGTGACAGAGCAAGACTCTGTCTCAAAATAAATAAATAAATAAATAAATAAATAAATAAATAAAATAACTTTTGTGATTATCCTACCAGCAGAGGAGGATGGTATACAAAGGAAGTGCACAGATGAGAGCCCTGGCTTCAAATCCTGACTCTGCCATCTGTTGGGTGATCTTGGACCAGTTGATTTACCTCTCTAAGCTTTAGTTTTCTCCTAAGTAAAATGGGTATCACCATATTTACATGAGCTTGTGAAGATAAAGAGACATTGAACTACAAACATTGCCATCATTATTGTTATCCAATTTAGACAGATGGGGTGGAAAGTCTTCTGGGGAGGCCACAGGCTCCTCAGGAAGAGTGACAGATTACTCACACCCAAAAGGAAACAGATAGTAACATTTTTTATTAAATATTACAGTGGATCAAAAAGTACAAAATATCTCTTGCCTGCTATGTGATTGGGAAACTATTGGCACGTAATACAGTATCAAAAGCAGTAATAAGTACAATTTGGAAAACATACAAAATTGAGTGTTTATAGTTGGCTCAGCATTCTTCTGGTAGTGTTTAAACTAATGCAAAGGTTACTCAATAACCTCTCCATTGGGAAACTATATAATATCACTGGGCCATGTTGCTATATACAAATAATCACCTTACAGAGCATAGAGGTTACATAGCTGGAATCACCAAAAGTATACAATATTTACAACACAGGAAAGTTTAAAAAAGTATAAACAGCCAAGAGATTATGCTGCTATTCTTCAGACATATTTCAACCATGAGGAGACAGGCAGAATATCAAATACACTAACAGCCAACACTGGACTTTAAGTGCTCAAGATAATCATTGCAATGGTGTGGGTCTCACCAGGGCAAACTCATTCCCATTTCTCTTTAAAATTGGGACAAGAGTAAAACTAGACCAGATGGGACTTGGCTGACCACCACCAAATGTGACTTTGTGGGACGATAAGTGAAGAGAAATAAATGGTTCTCTTTGAAGGCACACTACATAAAATATTTTTTGTGGGACCACCTCGAAATTTCCATCAGACACACCAACACAGTGAAATACAGTACTTGAGAATTCATGCACCAGGTCAGAAAGTTGTAAAGTTAACATTGAGTTTTAACAAACCCTTTTGTATATGCCCTGATAAACAAGTGAACTTAAGAGCTTCTAGCTAGTAAATAAATAAGTCAGTCCTGTGGCAAATATTACAAGTTTGAATCACTTACTAGAAGAATACTTAATTCCGAAACTTGGTTGGGCTGTTTTTTTTTTTTTTTTTTTTTTTTTTTTATCATGTGGAGTTGCCAAACATTAAACCAGAAGTTGCATGGAAAAGTTTTTTAAAAATATTATTTAGAATCTCCAAATCTCCAGTAAATCACAGACTTAGTGCATTTTGAATTGCAACATTTCTTGGAAGCCACACTCAGTAAATAGATTTATGACTCCACTGCCAATTCGATTCCACAGTTTCCTTTACAGAACTACCAATAACAAAGGTTTGATTGCACAAAGAAAGGCTTGTGCAATTCCATTCAATAATAAGGCCCCTTGAACTCAAACAATGCAAACAAAGCCTTATTTAAGACATTTTAAAACGTCGTTCTCAGCCAATGAAGAATTCAATGGTCTTTTTGAAAGATTTCCAAGATCTCTGTTCAGAGTTTTAAAACAAATAACACACTGCTTCTGTTGGGAATGCATACCCCCATTTCTCTTTATTTGTCCTGATGTTTTGCCGAGGGTATGAGCTTCCTCAGACAGAAACAGTGAGTCTCCTCTCGGAAGAGATGAGAAAAACAAAAGCTGGACTATGTTAACATTGTTTGAAATGGTGTGATCGAATTCCAACATGATGAAACCAGACTGAAATCATTGCAGTGGAAAAAACAAATGCCCCATATTCCAAATAGGTGAGCTCCACTGGGGACAGATGCCCCCCCCCTTTTTTTTTTGAGACGCGAACTCATAGAAACCACATATGATCTAGCCCATGTCTGCTGCAGAACCACCGAAGTTTCCTTTTTCTTCCATGTTCTCCGATTCTGTGACCATTCAATCTAGTGCAACTTTCTTATATGTGTCATGGCTAGCATCTTGCCAGCTGGAATTGAGATTTTTCCCCCCCTCTAGCTTGTGCAATAGCAGGATAATCTGCACTCACACATTTATAATCTAAATTCTACTAGTCTATCTATGGTTCTATTAAATATATATATATATATTATTCCACAGGAAGGTAAATAATTAATTGAAGCAAATGGAACTCTTAACACTGGATCTCTACATTCTTTTGTTTCCACCTTTGGATATTAAGTATGTTACATTGAATATTTGGCTTCATATCATGGAGACATTTCAATACAAATGCACAGCATGCATGGCTTTGTTTAAGAGCCGCAGTTTCATTGTTATCAGTTTTGATTATTTTGCAGTCAAGTTACCTATTTAGAAGTTGAAAATTGTCATCAATTTTCCCAGAATTAAGTATCTCAGAGGTAAGACTTAGTTAGCTATGGTTCTAAAGTCTACTGGTAGTGTTGCGGGAGGGGCAGTGGGCTGGGGAGTTCATCCAAGCGGTCTTCAGCAGGGATGGGACTTGGGGAGAAAATCCACTCTCTGTATCCATTGACTTTTAATTAATACAGTTAGAAAATGTGTCCACCTTAATATTACATCTCGGTAGCAAATGGAATACAGTGGCAAGAATGACAACGGACATTCTCCACATCTTTTCACTGCCTGAGCAGCTTGACCATTTACTTCCAACAATAAAAGAAACCAGAAAGTGGACTGTGTTGCCAGGTGGTTAAAAACATGACCCAAACCACCTTCCAAGTTTGTGTGTGTGCACACACAAAACTCACGCCCCATAAACCCAAAGAGGATGACTTTTCTTTTGAAAAGTCTAATCCAGTATGTCAGTTATCCTCAAAGATGTGGCCTGGGAGATTCTTCTTGGGAATGACAGGAAACCAACTGGATGAAAACAACGTGACTACTTATTACTCAAAAGACCGAGGCTAGAGAAGCTATCAGGACTGCAGCTGCTCCTCTTCTGGCCAGTTGAGCTCCATCCTCTTCCCAACCCCCTTTCCCAGATCATTTAAAGGAATCAGTGCCAACACCAATGTAAATCATTTTGGCTCCTGTTCTAATTTCTGAAATTCCTAAAATATCTGTGCAGCCCACAAATATGTCCTCTAGACTCTGTTGTTATTCGGCAGCTTGCTGCCAGTGAGGTTTTTGTTTTTATGATTCCTCTGGTATGTAGGACAGTTTCACAGCCTAGATAAGGTAAGTACAACGCTCAATATTTTCACAGAACCCAATACTTCAAAGCAAAGCATTTGGCTGGGTAAGCAGTGTATAAGCTCTTTCAACTATGCCATTTATGAGGAACAAAATCCTTAAGTTGCGGATCTACAAAGGAACGTTCTTTGCACTATTGTGTGCTTGACTGTTTCTTTTTCATTTGTTCCACTAGAATCAGTTGCTTCAATTTGTAAACAATAACTTTACCACCCAAAGCTGCTCAAAATAAGATGTGGAAAAATTACAAACACACATCAACAACTAGGACAGTCAGTCAGCCTCGAAAACAAAACAAAAACAAAAAGACCTGCAAACAAAAGCAATACCATTTAATAATAATAAAAAAAAAGAGACAAGAAGGAACTGGGAGAAAATGGAACTACCTGTATATAAATTAGGTGAGCAAACAGTGATACGGGTAGTTTTAAGAAGCAAATATATACAGTCAATTTAACAGTGTTTACTTCTCTGGATTGTTTAATAGTGTCAAAATGAAAGATCTATTGAAGTTTCACTATACATTGCATTGATTGAACCTTGGAGAGTTTTATGAAAAAGAGGGGCATCCCTTGGCATCTATTTGCCAGTCTTCCTTGCCCGTTTTTTGAAATGCCTGCCTCTTATTTGCCCGGATTGTTTCCTGACCATCTGAACTCAGATGGGGTCCTCTAAGTTCTTCCTGGATATTCACAAATCCCTTCACAAGGCCCATGTGCGAAGTGAATGATCTGGAGGTGCCTGGGCATCTGTGTTGGAAGGGAGTCAAGACTGACCAGCCAAGGCTAGAGCTGTCCCACAAAAATCAGGCATGTTCACCTCCCCTTTGGGCCCCTAAAGCTGGGACTGATCGTAGCCTCAGATTAGAAGAAATACTGCCTTCTAACTCTATAAGCCAGCACTCCTGGGTAAGGAGTGAAACTCTGTTGGCCATGCCGCTTTGGACTGCTGGGCAGAGCTGAGCCTACAGTTTTGTACTGGGGTGCACGGATGACAGCTGGGAAGATGGAAAGGCAGCTTGAGGATTTATAGCAGCTAAAGGGTAAATGCTGTTATGCAAAAGGTCCCCATACGAACTTCCTACAGGTGTAGCCGCAGCCAAGTGTCTGTACAGCTGCTGAGAATTTGTCGGTGATGTAAAAATTCCTCTTTGCATCACAAGCGAGTGGAAAGCCAGGGGCTGCATGAGCGGAGAAAGCACAGTCTGGTTTTTCAAGTACTGCAGAGAATGAGAATACCCAGCCGGGAGCCTGGAGTTGAGGCCCGAGTTACACAGGCTCCCGGAATACAGACCTGGGAAGATAGGGGAGGAGAGGGGAAGCTTGTGGCCTTCTGAGGCGCCCCCGGAATGCCCACCGTGCGCTGCCTTGCTGCCTTCACTCTCCTGCTCAGAGGCCTTCTCCTTCCCAGAGACCTCCTTGGATGGGTCTAAGGGGGACACTGCCCGGGCCTTTTTCCCTGCAATCACAAGGTCCAAATCCTCCAGGCTGCGCTTGATTGGCCGCGCTGCCCCAATGTTCTGTGGGCTCATTTTCCGGTGCAGGATTGGGTGGACCATGCCTTCCATCTTCCTGAAATTCTCCAGTCTCACATGGTGAGGTTTTCCCGATCTTGAAAGTGATTCAGGATATTTTTTAGGGCCCGACATGGTCATGGGTGATACCCGACAGGCTTTGGGGTGACAGTCTCGACTCTGGCTGCCTAAGACCTGGAACTGGGAGATGCCTTTGCTCTCCTGGGGCCCTGTGGTGGAGTGAGCCAGGCCCAGGACCTTGCCGGTAGGTTTGTGCGGGTTCTTGGGAAGGCTCAGATCTGTAGGCTGATCATCCGTAGGGGCTTCTGCTGCCGCCGACTTTTTGTCTTGCAGGTGCAGGGACGTGAGATAATTTACATGGAGCTTTTCTTGGTGTCTGTGGGAAGGAAAAGAACTGTTTTCCGATTCCCTGTACATGTCCCTGGAAGGGTATTTGGATGTCTGTTCATTATGAAGATGGTGCTCGGTGTGTCTGTAGAGGCTATGGAGATGAGGGGACGAGTAGAAGTCGGCCAGGAAGCTAGGCATGTGGGAATGGGGAAGGGCCCTTTTCTCTAAGAGTTTATCCTTGCCCTCCTGAATTTCTTGCTTCAGGACGTAGGAGTCAGCAAGGGGGTTAAGGTGATGCTTGGAGAAGTTGCAGCGGTGGGGATCTGATCGACTCAGTTTCTCATGCTTAAAGATGTCATTGATGGTCTTTCTCTCTTCCGAGGGCTTGCTTCTGAAACTCTGGACGTGCTGAATCACCGATGGCCGGCTGACCGCCATATGGTCAGTGCTTTGGCCATGGTGGGCTTGGGACAAACTGGAACACAAGTCATCCCTAGCAATCAGTTTCTTTTTGCTGATCAAAGGGGGTGGGGAGCCATAAGGGTAGCTACTGGAGAGGCTGGCCCCACTCACTTGGGACAAAAGCTTTTTCTTGGCCAGCGGGGACATGATGCCTGGGTTGCCCCTAGAGTAGAGCAGGGGTGTGTAATTAAGTCCATGGTTCTCGTTCATGGGCCCAGTCAGGTCTTTGTCTTTGAACATGTCAAACGACTGGACCACAAGGACCTTTGGGGTCTGCTTGAGCGCATTATGGATGTCGTCACTGCCCAGCTGATCCACCTTCACGGTGCAGTTGGCGATGTAATCCGCCATGGCGGGCAGTTTGTCGTCCTCCATCTCATTCTGGTTTGCCAGTGGTGGCTGTGTGGTGGGGAAGCTGGGGAAGGATGCTTCTTGTGGTTCATTTTCAGGGCTCTCTGTAAAACAACACAGTTTGGATTCCTGTTTTGAGTCCACCAGGGCACTAGGAGAGGTGAGTGGCTGTTTGTTGGCCCCAGGGGCCAAGGCTGAATCTTTTTCCGGGGCCAGAGGAGCACTTGGGAGTGGAGGTGTGGGCCCCTTCTCTCCCACCTCCTCTGCCACCTTCTCACTGTTGGGACCTTGGTCTGTTTCGCCGTCCTTCTCTGGGTCTACTCCGGACGCCAGGGGCCTCACTGAAAATTCCTGATACCCTTCTATTTTTTTCTTCATGTCTGCTGCTGGGAGAGGCTCAGGGATGCTTTTCTGGCTTAAAGTCTCTTGTTCTTTTTCTTGCTCTGATGAAACCTGGTAACATATTTCAAAAGACAGTCAGAAGAAAACCAAACACACTGACACGTTTTGCTATGAAATGAAATATTCCACACAGCAGTTTTACTTGAAAACAGGCTTGTCAATCAGCTCATGAAGTTTCTGTAAAGCTTTATTACTCCCCAATCATGGCTCTAAACAAAGAAATCTAAATTACAGAAACATTAGGGGAAATATGCATATTCGCTTCAGTCCCTTATGAGACACCTATCAAAATAGCAGTGTTATGTACTGATGGTATACAATCATATCACTCCTTGATTCTAATATATAGTTTAATTCTAAGGTTGTCTTCTTGTCAAATCAGTCAATTATCCAAATGGGTTTTAAATTACATGTTGTGTTTTATGATACTCCTGAGAAAGATTTTTTTAAAGCATTTCTCTTTCAAAAATTCAACCAACCCCATGTTAACAACAAACAATGAACCTATTGCAACTCCTTGCTTTTCTTTAAGAGGGCAAACCCCTTCCCAATGTATTCAATATGGTGTACTGAAGATTAGCAATGCATACGTGTTAATAATTTCTACTCAGGCCAGATGACATGCAGATAATGCTAAAATACTGACAAAGTATGAAGATTTCTTGGCAGCCTGTCTACCTGAGGGACAGAGGAGACTAAGTCCTTCTAGGTTGCAGCAAACTACATTTCTATTAAAGCCCAAAATGAAGTTGTCAAAATTCAGACTGTCTGTGCCACCACAAATATAGCTTTGCTGTTCAACGAAATAAATTATAGTCAATGAGACAGATACTCCTTATGTGACGCTACTGACAGAAGTTGTGGGTACCAATTCGATCCATCTGCATTATGTAGCCATGTAAACTTTGACCTTAAGAGGTCATTTTAACTTTCTGTCTGTGACCCAGCTGACTGACAAGCCCTTTCAAAACTGCTGTCATTCTGCCCTGACATGTCTTAGCAGAGCAGTCACAAAACAGTTGTACTGAGCTGGTCTTTTTCCCCTCCTTTTTCCATCTCATCCCTTGAACTTTGTTCTTCTCTGTTAAGAAAAGAGGTGCCTGTAATCTCAGCACTTAGGGGGGCCGAGGTGGGTGGATCACCTGAGGTCAGGAGTTCAAGACCAGCCTGGTCTACATAGCGAAACCTCGTCTCTAGTAAAAAAACAAAAATTAGCTGGGCGTGGTGGTGGGCGCCTGTAATCTCAACTACTCAGGAGGCTGAGGCAGGAGAATTGCTTAAACTCCAGAGGTGGAGGATGCAGTGAGCCGAGATCACGCCATTGCACTCCAGCTTGGGCAACAAGAGTGAAACTCTCTCAAAAAAAAGAAAGAAAGAAAAAGAAAGAAAGAAAGAGAGAAAGAGAGAGAGAGAGAGAAGTGTCTGCCACATTAACATCTTTGGGTAAGATTGAGGATGCTGGTTTAGGAATACGTGGTAACAAAAGTTTTAAGAAATCACACCTATTTCATAGGTATGTTTCCTCAAATCTTTTTTAAAAAAACCTGAATTTTAGGGATTTTTTTTTTTTTATTTTTGAGACGGAGTCTCGCTCTGTCACCCAGGCTGGAGTGCAGTGGCCAGATCTCAGCTCACTGCAAGCTCCGCCTCCCGGGCTCACGCCATTCTCCTGCCTCAGCCTCCCGAGTAGCTGGGACTACAGGCGCCGCCACCTCGCCCGGCTAGTTTTTTGTATTTTAGTAGAGACGGGGTTTCACCGTGTTAGCCAGGATGGTCTCGATCTCCTGACCTCGTGATCCGCCCGTCTCGGCCTCCCAAAGTGCTGAGATTACAGGCTTGAGCCACCGCGCCCGGCCGGGATGTGTTATACCTAAGAGTCTTTGCTTATCATCATTATTTTTCTTTATTTTTGTACTAGTAGCTGCCTTTTCCAGTACAAATATCATTTCTTGTTCTACATTGATAATCATCATTGGTCTCTTGAGCTTATATATGGCATAAAATACAGAAAATGAGTATGGCAAGGGAAAAGGCAAATTGCTTCTAACTGTTAGTTTCTTATGGGGCTATAGTTTGAGGCACGGCAATGGGGGATACTCAGTCCCATTGAAGTTTCTATGATGTAGACCTGCAGTTATATTGCAGTCCCATGCTTCGGGCTGTAAAACAGGTTTAGGAAGTCTTTGAAAGCTAGGCAGAAAAAAGTAAAGGACTTTTTTTCTAGGAAGACATTTTACGATCTGCTTAGTATGTTAAATGTTAGCTTCTCACCATGCAACTTGCAATCCCATTATCTGAATATAGTGGATTCAACTAGAGGGAATTTATCACGCTTTCTATCTCCACTGAGTTCACTGCTTCATATTGAAAACACCAAAAAGTAAAAGCAATGAAAACAATAAAATCCAAACCAAAAACCCCAAATAGAGTTAATAAGAAAAAATACACCTGGCTAATAACATGGTTCTATGTTGGAGGTGGGAAGTGATTCGTATTACAAGGTCAGCCTTGGAGAGGGTGGAAGATTCCATGAGGTTTAGATAACCTCGTCATGACAACCTTTGAAACTTGAGACACTTACAGCTCCCTGAAGGGAACAGTTGTGGCCTACAGGAAACAGAAAGCCTAACAGCTTTAAGGGTTTCTATGGACCCCAGGGAGTAAGGCTCCACTCTTGGGAATGGTCATCTCCCAAGCTGACAGGCTCAGTGCATAGGCTAAGGATTCCTCCTACCATTCATAAACCAACCATTTCAAACTGAATCCCCAAAGTGGAGACATTCAAGGGTCAGCTGTCCCCTTGGTCCTCAGTCTGTCCCCTAGTGCTTTGTGTACATATGGCAGCTAATAGAACACAATCATCTGAAATCCTGTAATAAATCACCAGGCCAAAAGTATCAAGGAAAAATGGAATGGAAGCATGCACTTGGAATTTCCTTGCTTTTGGCCATTTATGTTGCAAGTTTGCAGATGTTGAGAAATCTGCATCATCTGGCCAGGGACAGTGGCTCACACCTGTAATCCCAGCATGTTGGGAGCCCAAGGAAGGTGGATCGTTTGAGGTCAGGAGTTTGAGACCAGCCTGCCCAACATAGTGAAACCCTGTCTCTACTAAAGATACAATAATATTAGCAGGGCGTGGTGGCGTATCCCTGTAGTCTTAGCTACTCGGGAGGCTGAGGCAGGAGAATCGCTTGAACTTGGGAGGCGGAGGTTGCAGTGAACCTAGATCACACCACTGCACTCCAGCCTGGGCAACAGAGAGACACTCTGTCTCAAAAAATGTATCTTACAAGAAAGGGTAAGGTTAAGGTCAATGAAACACATGGGACAAAAATAAACCTTTGGGTATAAGTAGTGACAAAGATCCTTTTCCTTGTCACACATTTACATGTTTATCATACATGTAAATTATATCGAGGCTACTATAATAATCAAATAAAGGCCCAAAATAACTGTCATTTAATGATATACATAATTACAGTCATCCCTCAGTATCTATGGGGGATTAGTTTCAGAACCCTCACATATACCAAAATCTGAGGATGCTCCAAGTATCCCTCACAAAAAATGGCATTGTATTTGTATATAACCTATGCCCAGCCTGGGAAAAAAAGAAACACTCTTTTCAAAAAAAAAAAAAAAAAAAAATCTGCATCATCTTCCTCCTCCCCCTTTTTAGTTACTAGAGCTTAAAATAATTATGAAACTTAATAAAAACAAAAAACATAAATTTCTCCTCTTGGTATCAATACTATTTTCTTATGTAAGAGTCAGTTGGGTAAGTTGATGTCTAGATGGGAGGTTGGTGCGTGTTGTACATGTGTGATTTAAACCAGTGTTTAATTATGAAGCCTTTTATGTGTTCATTATAAACCTGATTTTTTAGGGGGTATTTAATATCAGCACCAAAAAAATTCCCTCTGGGGTTGAATCCTAGAACATGCTGTCTCCAAATGCGGCTAAGTTTTTTTTTTTTTATGGGCAGCATCGTTTTTTATTATTCATGTTGAAACAGAGCCCAGATCAGCCTACAAGACTGGCTGACTGGCTGTATGCTGGTGGTAATGGCTTCTACCAAAAGGCTGTTGGGGGCTAGGGGTGGCTGGGGCTTGTTTTAAAAAGTTCAGAAACTACCTGTTAATATGAAAATAATAGTGGTTTCAGAGAAACCATTTCAAAATTCCCCTATAAATAATATGCACTTAAGATTTTCTTTTTTTCTTTTCTTTTCTTTTGAGATGCAATCTCGCACTGTCACCCAGGCTGGAGTGCAGTGGCGAGATCTCGGTTCACTGCAACCTCCACCTCCCGGGTTCACGCCATTCCGCTGCCTCAGCCTCCCAAGTAGCTGGGACTACTGGCGCCCGCCACCATGCCCAGCTAATTTTTTGTGTTTTTAGTAAAGACGGGGTTTCACTGTATTAGCCAGGATGCTCTTGATCTCCTGACCTCATGATCCGCCTGCCTCGGCCTCCCAAAGTGCTGGGATTACAAGCGTGAGCCACTGCGCCCCGGCCATGCTTAAGATTTTCCTAAATTGGTCTCAACCCAAGGCTGTTGCATAGAAATCAATTATGAGAGACAAACACATCTCTAAAGTTTTCAGGACAGTCTTGCAGAGATACAGCACCACGGTTCCAACGTCCCTCTTTCCTAGATCCCCAAACCATCTTTTTTTGAGACATGGTCTTACTCTTGTCACCTAGGCAGGAGTGCAGTGGTATAATCATGGCTCACTGCAACCTTTACCTCCCAAGGCTCAGGTTATCCTCCCACCTCAGCCTCTCGAGTAGCTGGGACCACAGGGGGGCACCACCATGCCTAATATTTGTTCTTGTTTTTTTTTTTTTTTTTTGAGACGGAGTCTCGCTCTGTCGCCCAGGCTGGAGTGCAGTGGCGCGACCTCTCCTTACTGCAAGCTCCGCCTCCTGGGTTCACGCCATTCTCCTGCCTCAGCCTCCGGAGTAGCTGGGACTATAGGCGCCCACTACCATGCCTAGCTAATTTTTTGTATTTTTAGTAGAGACGGGGTTTCACTGTGTTAGCCAGGATGGTCTCCATCTCCTGACCTTGTGATCCGCCCACCTTGGCCTCTCAAAGTGCTGGGATTACAGGCGTGAGCTTTGTTTGTAGAGATTGGGTTTCACCATGTTGCCCAGGCTCTTCTCGAACTCCTGGGCTCAAGCAATCCACCTGCCTTGGCCTCCCAGAGTGCTAGGATTACAGGTGTGAGCTACCATGTCCAGCCCCAAAATATGTTTTAAAGTCACACCGGCACCTCAGATAGACTGACTGTGGAATGGCCAAGAAGCCATGTTTTCACAGTAAAATTCTGTGATGTTAGTATAGCTCTGGCTCCTTCTCTCTCAAAGCCTGAGCATTTGTTATCAGTTTTCTACAGGATGTTTGCATCTTTCTAGAATCTATTCCTGGGTTATCCCATTCAATACTAGGCACTGCATTTCAACTCAGCAAGCTGAAAGGTTTTCAGGAATTGGGGAACTATGAGGGGAACTGTGAAGCTCAGATTTCTTGGTTTCTTCATCAAGCCGTCCAACTGTGCAGGGACACAGCTGTGTACTCACGGCTCCAGAAGGACCTCGAGGCAGCACATGTCTTCCAGAGGTACTTCTGGAGCAAAGCAACTCACCTCTGCTGCATCCTGGGGCTTTGGGGCATTTTCTTTTTCTTTCTTGCTTTTAGATATTTCATGTTTGATGCGTTTGGTTCCAGATACTTTTGTTTTATTCTCATTTTCCTGTGAACTGTTCTCCTGTTTCCGAGGTTTGATTGGAGGCAGGGGCTTATCTTCTTCTCCTTTAATAAACCTTTCATATGGTAGGATTAATCTAAAAGGTTAACAGAAGAGATGATTGGTCAGTTGAGTAATTCCAGTAGCATTAATGCTATGGGGGTTTACTTTATTTTCTCAGTATAAACAAATTATTAAATGACTTCATCTCCAATGACACTGCTATACTTCTATAAACTTACTCCACACTTTAGTGTTCTGCTTCCTTGGTCAAAATTAGTTCCTGGTAACTTCTTTTTTTTTTTTTTTCAGATGGAGTCTCGCTCTGTCGCCCAGGCTGGAGTGCGGTGGCGAGATCTCAGCTCACTGCAAGCTCCGCCTCCCGGGTTCCCGCTGTTCTCCTGCCTCAGCCTCCCAAAGCAGCTGGGACTACAGGCGCCCGCCGCCACGCCCGACTAGTTTTTTTGTATTTTTAGGACAGACGGGGTTTCACCGTGTTAGCCAGGATGGTCTCCATCTTCTGACCTCGTGATCCACCCACCTGGGCTGCCCCAAGTGCTGGGATTACAGGCGTGAGCCACCACGCATGGCCTGTACCTGGTAACTTAACACTTCTCAGTAAGACCTCTTTTTGGTTTTGTGGGTCTATAGACCAAGATACCAATGGAAGCATCCAACATTAACAATATCATCATCACTCCCCATGGCACCTGGCTAAGTGCTAACAAAATTGCAACAATAATGCTAGCTGCTTTATCAGTCCATCAACAACTATTTATTGAGCACATACTATAGGCAGTGTTCTAGACACTGAGACACAGCTGTGAAACAAACATTCAAAGCTGCTGAGCTCATGAAGCTTATATTCTCATAGGTACTAGCATGTGCCAGGTACATTTAAAGATTATTTTATGTAAACGCCACAATATCCCTATGGAGTATTATTATTACTCTTTTTTTTAACATATGAGGCAACTGAGACCTAAAAAGGTTAAGCAATTTGCCTGAGAGTCACACCATTTGTTAGAGGTAAGATTTGAACCTAGTACTGCCCATCTCAAAAGATTTTATTTTCATTCATGTCAAGATAGAGATGAAACATCTAAGATAAAAAGGTCAATGACAGGCAAGCACAGCATGGCCAAGAGACAGTTTAGTCTTATCCCACAGCTCTGAGTGGGGCAGGGGACTCCACTAGGAGTTCTGTTTTAGGGTGCTAAGTAAAAAACAGCCCCAGCGAGAAGGAAGGCAGACAGACTATGCAAGCCACAAAAACCAGAGGGTTGAAAATTTCAAGCGTTTTAATTATATAACTTTTAAACAAACTGCATAAAACTGCTCTAAAAGAGAAACATCAAACAGCTCTAGTTTTAATCTGTTTTCCCTTTGCGATGCAGCTCTTTATCTGAAAGGGAAAAATAGCTGATGTAATTAAAAGGGATGGATTGCATTACAATCTCAGTTTCAACTTCAGTGATTAAAGTTTTTATAATGCATTTGGTATGATTAATGACTCACTGTGGGATTAATATAAGACTCAGCCTTAAAAATATGAACTTTAATACAGCAAACATAATTTGTTTTAAATAAGACAAGTTGACTCAATGAAGAAAATGTACTTGGCTTATAAACATAGTAAGTCTGTTGAAATATTGGAGATCCTCATTATTTTTAAACTAAGATTCCCAGGCAAAAACTTCCTTGGTCTGGATATTGGTGTGCTATCCTAAAATTGGTTTCTATCTATGTTATTTGGATCTCAACTGCTTAACCATACGTGATTGTTCAGGTTTGACAGTACAGATGTGGGGACATTTGTGATCCTAATATTTTACTCTTTAAGAAAATACCAATAAAATTATGGGAAAATCAGATCCCAATTTATAGCATATTAGAAACAAAATTCATTTACTGAGCATGCTTGGACAAGGTATGAGCAAGGAGGCGTGAAAACTACTTTGGAGCCCTACATCTGGCAGTTGGCCAGCCATGAAGATCAACAGAGCCCATGGGGAATAGCGATCTTCAGATCCCATTACAAACTGAGTTTAAACATGTTACAGCTGCTAAAACTGGAAACTGCCCTCCCTATGCAGACTTACTAAAATAATATATGGCTGCCAAATACCTGCTTCCCACTGTAATATTACAGTTAATGTTTATATAATAAAAAGCATAACTAAGCAGAAAAAGAGAGAAAAAAGCAATCCTGTTCATACTTGAATTTATTCTATCTCATCTGTGAAGTCCCCAACATTCCCCCCAATTCCCTTTTTCTGCCTGGTTCTGCCAGGGACTTTATCCTCTTCAATATTGGCAGGTTGGGGATTTTTGTCCGGGAGTAAAATGCATTGAATATTTTAAACTGAAAAGCTATTTTAAATTGACTTTAATGAAAACATATTTTATTGTTGGGACAGATAGGTTTGTTTTACTTTTGTTTTGTTGCCATGGGAACTCAAAGAGCACCGAAGTCTGGGTATTCCAATGATTGCAATTTGCTGGTACCACCCTTCCCCCAACTTCATTTTCTGATGGAGATGGTGACACCACGAGGGACCCTCTTTACTGAGAAGAATGACAGTATTACCTCTGAGCGTGGGGAGGGGGAGGAGGGAAAGCAGAGAACTGGCTAGGAGAGATACCCCATGGACCCCCCAAGGACCCCTCGCTCTGGGTTCTGAGAGCCTTGGGCCAGCCTGGCTCTCTAGATGGGTGCTGAGGAGACTTTAATTTCCTTTTCTAATTGTGCAAGTTCACAAAGCAGGGCACCATTTTCATTTCAGTTCCTTTTTTTTTTTTTTATGTTTTCTTTCCTTTTTTTTTTTTCTCCCCTTCACTCAACTCAGCAGCTGGCTGGCTGACAGCAGTAAAAAATACATTTCACTTTGCTGGTCAAAGGCCTAAAGCCAGAAGCAGGAAATCTGGAATTAAATGTTTCTTGTATCTGGAAAGAGGCATGACTAAGGTAAAACTGAATCCAAACACAAGCCCTGCTTGCTCAAGGCTTCCAGAGAGAGTATATGAGAGTGTGTGAGAGTGTGTGTGTGTGTGTGTGTGAGAGAGAGTGTATGTGTGTGTAAAGGTCAGTTGAGTGTTTTTCCCCCCCTTCTAAATCATTGAAAGATAATTATAGTGGCTTGCGGGAAAAAAAGGCTCCTAAAATAAAACAAGCAAGGCAGAAGCTAAAAGGAAGCAAGTAGAAATATGACCAGCTAAGCTTTGAAGAACAGGGCACAGTCTCGCACGGCACACAATCGCTGCTTCATATAGTGATTTCCGTTTGGTGCAATTTTCACTGAATGTTTTTTCAGTTATCCTGTCATGGTACAACACAATTACCCCACAGGATATGATCTTATCATATGATTATTAGAAGTTTTTACAGTGCAAGAGGACAAAAGCTGTTATAGCTTTCTGAACATTTAAACGTTCAATGTACATGTGGTACCATTAAAAACAGGTTAGCCTTAGATTAGGTCAACATTGCCTTATGTAGAAAGCTGAGTAGGTTTGTATTATATAAAGAATTTAGTAAAACACACCATGCCTGTGCCTTGAGGATGATTATTTCTCAAATATTTGTAGCACAGCAAAGATTTTATCAGTTTCTAACTGTACAGATAAAAGCAAACATACACTCCAGCCCCCAAGAATTCATTACACAGGAGAAATATTTTCAATGGACTGCAACTCTAAAAATGGGGGTTGGCTTTTAGGTGGGTGGAAGTAATGGGGAAGAGAAGCAATATATTCATTAGAAAATCCAGAGAGATTTTCCCCTTCCTGATCTACATCTAGTCTGGGGATTGAAAGCTGGACAGATAAATGGGCCTTTATTATTATCCAGATTTCACATTTCAGATTAGCAAAATGCTTATTTATGATGCCATTAATGGATCTGAAATAGGTAAGCCATTATGTATTAAAAAATAACATCTTTCCATAGGCATAAGATTTGTAGCAGCATGGGATTTTATTTTTCCCTAGGAATAATACAAGAATAACATTTTCCACCCCAAAGCAGAAACAGTAGGGGGGCCTTTTGCTATCACAGAGATTCTTATTAAATTCAGTCACTGTGAAAAGCAAGATTTTTTCCCCTCCTCATTCTTCTTTCTTAAAAAAAAAAAGACTTAAAAATCAACCCGAGTTAAAATTAACAAATCAATAGCATTATAACCTTGATTTATTAGCATCTGAGCCACTAAATTATCATTATACATAAAATTGCTGGTTTGAAAAGATTTCGGCTTTGCTAAATCTCAAGTTAAATAATGGTGCTCAGTATACTAGGTTTTTAGATCTGCCTCATCTGATATTATGAAAAATTCAATACATTTCTCTACAGCAGAAGTCAGGGGTCAGCAAATCTATTACTGTAATGTAAGTAATCTGGCAACCTGCCAACTCTTTCTCCCTTTTATTATTATTTTTTTTAAACACTAAGGCAGATAATTTTATATTTACAAAGTCTAAAATCCTCCAGGGCCTTGCCTCTCTTTCTCAACAAAAAGCAGTAGCCTTGCATTAGAGAAGTGTATATCACACATGTCCTCATCATTTGCATTTTGTACAAAAGAAGAAAAGACCCTTCATCTTTATTACACAACATTCCCTTCCCTTCCCTCAGAAGCAGAGGAAAAATAATGTCAAACCTCATCTGAACAAGTAACCACTAATGTCTCCTGTACTGATTAATGCTTGCACGGAATGACCGAACTTTTGGGTCAAAATATTTAGCAAACAGTACTTAATAGGAAAAATGAGAATCCATCTATTTACAGAGCTTGAAAAATGGTATTACAATAATGTCTGGAACTGATTGAATCCAGAGAGTGGGGGCAAGAAGTGGTGAACCTTTAGGGTTGTATTTGAATCCCAAAGTCACCCCAGTTACTACATAGGCACTTTCATGGTATCAAATCAGTGAGAAATTCCAGACCTAAAGGTTTGCTGGTGTCCTTGGAGCAGAATATTTTCTAGGGGCAGAGGGAAATAACACTGGTGCATGTCAGGTCAAAGATGCCACTACTGGCCAGGTGTGGTGGCTCATGCCTGTAATCCCAGCACTTTGGCAGGCTGAGGCAGGTGGATCACTTGGGGTCAGGAGTTCGAGATCAGCCCATCTCTACTAAAAATACAATAATTAGCCAGGCATGGTGGTGCGTGCCTGTAATCCCAGTCACTCGGGAGGCTGAGGAAGAGAGTCGCCTGAACCCTAGTGGCAGAGGTAAAAGTGAGCCAAGATCGTGCCACTGCATTCCAGCCTGGCTGACAGAGTAAGACTCTGTCTCCAAAAAAAAAAAAAAAAAAAAAAAAAAAAAAACAGATTAAAA
>NW_016816905.1:187638-239621 GCF_001698545.2 Rhinopithecus bieti
AAAAAAAAAAAAAAAAAAAGGGTACTACTACTCTAATACTATTAGGCTTTTTTTGTAGTAACAACGAAATGACATATTGGTTCAACTGGGACTTCAGACCTGATCTCACCCCAAATGGAGTCATTACACCTCTGAGTTGATTCCAGGCTTGATAAATTTCTATGATTTGGCCAGACATTTCCCTTTGCAGCCAGAAACTGAAAATACAACTTCACTGTTAAGTATGGGAAGGAATCTTTCACCAAATATGGAGCCAATAGAAGGTGTGTTTTTCTTTTCTGAAGATGAGGTACACATGCTTGTTACCGTTCCAATAAGCATAGAGAGTTTTTCTAATCTCACACACTGTTCACCTCTCAGGTGCTAGACCATGACAATAAAAGTGGAAGAAGAGCTTTTGGGGGTAGGGAACCAAACCAACAGCCAAAGACACAAATGTGCTATGTAAATGAACAGAGAAATGAGAATGTTTCCTTGGTGGGTATAACCCTGGTTGAGCACAATAGCTACGGTGATGCTTTGTTCCTGTTCTTTTAACAGCTAAGCTCCATCTGAGAGAGATGGGAGCCACAGATGAAGATCTCCATTTTATGGTGTGAACTTCAGTGGAGCAGAAAAAACAGTGTGCCGAGTGTGACAAGCTCTCCCCATAACCCAGAGAGCTGAGAAAGAGGCCTCCAGTGTCACCTCCCAACAGGCAAACATGTGAACTCAAAGTCTGGGGCACCAAACCACGGACTAAGAAGCCACCCTGACATGAAGAATGAACCTATAGCGGGGCCCATCTGAGCCAACAAAATGGCAGCAGAGTGCAACACAGAGTCTGTGTGAAAGACTCACCCTGCCCAAGAGCTACCAAAGCCAAACTGCCCTACATACTTTAAAAATGAAGTAGGTATAACTAGCATCACCTGTATTCTATGCGAAGACACCTAAATTGTATGGAGTCCACTATTAACAACGATGAAATACAGCCATGTGTCACCACAAAAGGTCTCTTTTCTGGGAAAATGATCTGCTCACAGCGGCTTCATTACCTACTCAACAAGCAGCAGATGAACAAGAAAACTTTTTGAAGGCTTTAATGCTCTCTCCATTGGCCCCTGGAAGTGGTGGGAGAGTTGTTTCTTAGGCCCACTGATAGGATTCTGATACCTCCCTCGGTGGTCCCAGAGTGTGTATGACCCTAAATGAAAAGAAGAAAGGTACGTGGTACCGAACACAGCAAGGTGATGGCTCGGCTCCCATAAAGGTGTGTCAGTGTGAGAGAGTCAGCTCAAAGATGACAGCTTTCCTGAACTGGAGTTACATGGATTTCAGGGGACTGTGTTAGAATCAAGGTGGGAAGGTAGAGAAACCTCATTCAGGTCATTCATATATATTGATTAGGCATTACAATATTAACAGCCACCACCATGCATTACGTTCTTTTTAATACCAGGCACTCTGAATGCTTTAATTTCAACCATTACAATAAAAGAAATATCTACAGATATATTATTTTATCTCATTTTATGGTTGACAAAACTGACGTTCAGAGCTAAATGATTAAGTGACTCGTCAATGGCACACAGCTGTTTAGTGCCACAATTTGAGTTCAGCCACCAAACTGCCTGCCTCTGCTAGTCCAGCTATCTTCATCTCAACAAGCTGGCTGTGCACCTTCATACACAGATGTATCAACACGGAGACGTACCAACACGGAGGAGCTACTGAAAGATCACTCCTGCCTGGGTTAAGTGAATTCCTAGCTCCTAAGGAGTCACCTGAGAAACTGGAGTGAGCATTCTCCTTTACTCAGAGGCAACAGGCCTATAAAATACCTATGTGGCCATTCCACAAAGGGTCAACCTCCTACATCAGAAGAAGCCCTATGGCTTGGGCACTGGGCAACTACTCTTACAATATGCTACAATAACCATGCCATAGCTCTTCAGAAGGCAGTGATACTAGTTGGAGCCATAGCTCTTCAGAAGGCAGTGATACTAGTTGGATCATGCCCAACTTAATATTGGATGGTAAAAGAAACTCGAGAATCATATCCTCCATGAATTCCACCCTCTAGGACTTAGTCCTACCAAGCCCAAGCTTCCCATGGTCTCCCTAATAAAGCTCCTTTGGGGCTTTCTATGATGTCTCCATGCCACATGTAAGAGTGTTTAGACTGATGTTATTCCTATGCCTTTCAAATGACAACCACACTGAAGAAAGTTGGAATGGACTTAAGGAAGGCTGATGGTACGTTCCCAGCGATTAAAATGCATGCTTGTAACAGTGAACACAGACTATGCATGGTGCCTCGCCTGCTACAATGCCAGCCAGCAATGATTGCAGCAATTATTCTTCTCAATGAAAAAAACCCAGTGACTTCAGAATTGAGTTGTATGGATCCATTTCAAGGGCAGATGAACATTATTTCAAGAATAATAAACCCAATACTGTTTTGTTTTGAGACAGAGTCTCATGCAATCACGGCTTACTGCAGCCTTGACTTTCTGGACTCAGATGATCTTCCCACCTCAACCTCCTGTATAGATGGGACTACATGTGTGCGTCACCACACCTGGCTATTTCTTCCTATTTTTAGTAGAGATGGGGTATCACCATGTTGCCCAGGTTGGTCTCAAACTCCTAGGTACAAGCAATCTGCCCACCTCGGCCTCCCAAAGTGCTGGGATTACAGGGTAAGCCACCATGCCCAGCCAACATGGCAGTGTTTTCAATGTGATGTGCACCCCACAAATGATGGAAGGCAGTGTCAAAATGTAAAAACAGGCAAACAACTATTGCATTTAAGCCCCATGCATGTTAGATCCTACTGGTTCCAGAACTTCTGAAATGTTCAACAATTCTCCCACAACATTTATTATTTTGGTGAAACTTTGTAGTAACTTACACAAAAACAAAATGTTCCAAGAGGGTTTCAGTGCAAGAGTTAAGAATACACTTTAATGGTAAACAATTACATTCTTCCGTCATATGATACTTTTTTCCCTTTTCTTTTTTGGAAACATGCTTTCTGAATTTTCAATAGTTTCTTTGTGAAGGCATCTGTTACTCACATAATTGAAATGATGTTTGTGCAGTGGCATGCTTGAGAGTACAGTTATTTAATCTTAATGATAAAACCCTGAGGATAGAAAATCCTAAGTAGAAACCTTTTGCTATTTATCAAAAAGAAAAGGGCTAAGACACCCAATCTATTCTCAAATTTAAATTCATGCTTGATAAAAACTATCAATAAAACATGGAACTTGCAAGGTTTCTTAAATACTATAGTTAGGTTCAAAGGGTGGGATGGAGGAAGTAGGATAAAAACAAAAATGAGACAATAAAGGAGCTCAACAAAGAAAAACTGCTGTTTGGCAAGCTTTTTTTGGGGGGGGGGGCGTCAAACAAAGAACTCACTGTAGTTTACAGCATGACATACACACTTGATTAGTTTGTGCCTGAGGGTGTTTTTACACTCAACAGTGTAAACTCTAACTTCTATTAATTACAACTTGCATTTAGAGGCAAATTTAAGAATTTTTAAGTAGAGATTTTTTTCAAAGGCTGCTGTTTATTTTTTAAAATAGAAACCAGTTTTTCTACTCCAGGGTCTGGCTGGAGTTTTGTTTTCCTTTTTAAAAGTTTCTTGAAATATCCAGGCATTGGAAAGTTATCAGAGCATTTTAGGCATGCTAAGTGATACAGAGTATGAGGCTCTTGTGTATGAAATTACCTGACTGTCCTTCGGAGAGAAATTCTTTACAGATGACAAGCAGCAGCTACTCTGGGTGTAGGGTGTTTGCATTGACCTGATTCAGAGCCCTGTGAGAACAAGCTTGGTGGGGTGTAGATGGAAGAGAAGCTGTACAACTTCAGTCAACCTAACTCTGGGCAACTTGTTTTCAGTTTCCTGGGCTTCTGGTTGTTGATAAGGGCTAGGATGCCTTCTGTGGGTTTGGGGAGATGAGAGTGGCAGGGTGGACGTGTTGCAGAGGTAAGCCCAATAGGGGCCACAGGTCAGGACTGCCATGAGAAAGACAGTGTTGGGAAAGGAAATGCAAGTCCATTGACTGGGTAACCTTACCATGGATGAGGATGGGCAGAGTCTACCCACTGCACCTTAGGATAATAGTTCATAGACACTAAGAGGATAAACAGCACTACCTGCCTTTGGGGTATGTGACTTGAAAATTCAGCCTTAGGACTTTTCTGACAGCCCCTTTTACCATCTCATTCCCTACCTTTTTATATACATTTTCCAGGGGGGGACTTTGCTCATTTCAGTTGAAAATTCTCTCTTCCTTCTTTGATCCCTGTTGAACTTATTTTTTTAAATTACATAACTAGTTTTTATAGGTGTAGTTTTTTTATTTTTTTGAGACAGAGACTTGCTCTGTAGCCCGGACTGGAGTGCAGTGGCGTGATCTCGGCTCACTGCCACCTCCGCATCCCATGTTCAGCCATCCCCTGATTCTCGTGCCTCAGACATCTGAGTAGCCAGGATTACAGGCATGTGCCACCAGCCCCAGCTAATTGTTGTATTTTTTAGTAGAGACAGGGTTTTACCATGTTGGCCAGGCTGGTCTCAAACTCCCGGGTCTCAAGTCATCTGCCCACCTTGGCCTCCCAAAGTGTGGGGATTATAGGCATGAGCCACCATGCCCAGTCTACAGACATAGATATAACTCTCTTCCGTGTGTACAGCCTTTGAGTCAGATCTTGTGCTAGGTTGGATAAACCAAGGATCACGGCATCTTCCAGTTCTAATGAGTCGTGGTGGCTCCCTGGGGATGCCATACTAAGAAGGATTCTGAGGCTGAACCTGGGTTCACGGGAAACAGCATCCTGTTCCTTTAGCAATCTCTGCTGTGAATGTGTGACGAGGGTACCTCCCTCATTGTTTGCCAGCCAATTCTCAACTCTTTGCTTTACATGTTCTCATTACCCCTGAGAGTGCTCTGCACATAGCAGATGTCCAAAAAACACCGATTGGGTTTTGAGGGCAGCAGTAAATGAAAAAGAAGTAAATCAAATGGCAAATCTATCCTATCCAAGAAAAAGCAACAGGCCAATAGGAGAGGGCTTCTTGCCCGTTTCAAATGTAATCTTAGGCGGTGTTGAGACTGACACTGCCCACATCCTGAGAAGTACTACATGCCACATCTGGAGTAGCTTTGCGTATTCTGAGTGACACAAACTGGAAGTGCCTGCATGAGAGCAAGCCGAGCTGGTGAAGGTCCATTACTGGCACTCTGGGGCTTGGTTGAATGGAACAGGAAGACCTGAAGTGAAAGAGGAGCTTTGACAAGCTCCTGGAAGCTGATCAGAGCAAAGGGAGAAGACGTGGTAGCCTCCGAAGGCAAGGCAGGGTCAATGGGAAGCCACAGAGGGCGTTTTGCTCAGCACATGGAAGAGTGTGTAGAGCAGAGTAAGAGCGCCTTGAACCCTGACGCTTCCTCCAGGCCCTCCCACTGCAGGGCGCTGAATCAGAGGCTGGATAGCCTAGTGTCAAGCACAGTTCAGTCTTCGTGGAACTTGGCATCCATATTTCGCCCCTGGGCATGTTTGATTTAGCTTATATAAAATATTTGTTAAAATATAGGAGCCAATGCTTATAAGCTAGGTTATTTCACATTTAAAAATATCTTGAAAACATGGAAGGTCAGGAGGCACACAGATGGCATCTACCTACAGCAATAGTGTGGGCTGGCCCCTTTGGGCGCTCTGGCCCGGGCTGTGCATGCCAGTTTCATACTTTCTAGCCATGGCCCCTACACTCATCTATGCTACCTGCCTCCATAAGCATCTGAGTTTGTGGCCAAGATGTAGGAGCAGAGCTTCTCCACTGACCTGGGTGAAGGACTAGTTTTCTGAATTTCCCATCTGATGCTGACTGATGCTTTTGTAAACAACCATAAAAATGAATTACTAGAAAATGAAATTCAAAAGGAGGCATACAAAACGTGAGCCTCAATTTTTTATTAGCTTCAATGGACATAATGTTATTCTGGCAAATTTCAGTGTAAGTATATCGATGCTTATTTGCAATTGCTGTGCTTAGCTTGTTATGGACTAGTAGCAAACAGTTCCTGGACAAGTTAAAAAATCTCATTTGAGTAGCACTGGTCTAGGGAGTTGCTAGGGGTCCTCTTAAATATACAATTCTGAGATGTTGCCTGTGACTTTCTGAATTGTGTATTTATTAACTCCAAGGGTGTCCAAATGAGAACGAATACATGGAATCATGTCCTTGATGTGCACAGAACTGTAACTCACCTTTCCTTCCCTACTTTTAGCCATGGTATGATTAGGTGGGTTCCTTAGAACCTGATATATTTTTGGTCCTTAACTTAAAGCACATGCTTATCTAATTCAAAACATGAAGCCTCCCACACTCTGCCATATACCTTCAGAGAAAACAGGCAGAAGCCCCAGCTATCACTCAATATCTGCCCAAGTACATCTGGCTTGGGTACAGCTCACCTTAAGTCCCTGCAAAGAAAGCTGCCTCAGCCATGCAGGGTGACAATCTTGTCCAAGGAATGCTTATGGCACAAGCAAAAGGCTGGATTTGAAATGAGGCATTACGTATGCAAGAAGATGAAGAGTAATTGCTAATTTCCCTCACAAATACATTTGTTTATGATTTTGATTTTCTAAATACTCAAAAATGCACATCATAAAGTACTTTTGCTTTAATGCTCCTTTTAAAATCCCTAATAACAACTTCATGTGCTCCACAGAAACAGACCACGTAATTTATTCAGGAAAATTAAAACCAGTAATCTAGCATTCTGAGTAAAGATTTTGTTCCCCTGCATGTACTTTAAAACATTTTTTAAAAAGGGAAATCTGCATGTGAAAACAAAGCCTTTAAAGTGACTTACTATTCCAGAAAATCAAGCTAAGAAAATTCCATAAAAGTAGCCATTTTCCTTTTTGTTCCTTTACTGACAAAAATAAAGTGAACTGGTTACTTTTAGTTAGACAAGAAAGAAAATGTTCCACTTAGAAAGAATGAGGTGGGTATTTTCTTTGCATCAAAAGCTACAGTAACTTTATCTATAAATCCTGAACTAGAAATGTCCAGAATAACCATATTTCATGAGCTTTGCTTAGTTTGAGACATCTATATAGCAACAGCCTTTCGATGGGAAAACATTAATGCTTTTTATATTGGTAATCATCTATAACACGAGCAATTAAGTACAGTACTAATGGACTATGGCCAGGAGCCTGGTACTAATATTAAAAACTGACAGAGATGAATAGGTTTGGAAGCAAAACCAGGCTGACAAAGACATTTTTATGAAGTGCTTGGACCTATTTGATTTAAACCAATCAGAGGCAAGTTTGTACGAGTCAGGCCTTCAGCGACAATGATGTATTCACGAGCATTGTACCATTTCTGCTTTGCCTTAAATAAAAACACCCATTGATTCTTTTCAACAACCCACACTTTCATTATTGCACTCATTAATAAACCAAAAGTGCTCAACTAATATACAAGTAACATTTTACTGAGGAACTGGCTACATTTTTCTTGTTGTAAAATGAAAACATTTACTGGAAACATGAACCACAGTGCATGAAAAATAAATCAGTGGATAATGCATAGTAGATCACTCACTTCTTCATCTTCTAGGAAAGCAAAGCTGGTGGCAGGGAAATAGGAAAAGGAGCAGTTCTCTTTAGCAAAGTGAAAGGAATGAGAGAACAGAAGAACCCACAGCCTAGTAGGAAGAGCTCTCATCATCCTGATTTGGTTTGGAAGGCTTTACAAAATTCCAAGGGCATTTCCAGACTAGATATTTGCCCACAAAGTCCTGACCATTCTCAACTCATTGGCCCTTCTTGAAAACAGTGTTCCTTCTCCAATCCAGTCATCTCTGTTTTATCTGTTCATGCAACCTGTGACTAGCAAGAATGAATGAAATCCACCATAATCATGAAGTTTTGGCCCAGAGCTTCAGTCGCTTCTTGGACATATGTGCATGTCCTCTGCCCTTCTTTGATAGAACCAATTAAAAAGAGACATCTAGAATGGCAATCCTAGCCTTTTCTCCCCATCACAACACATAGGATTATGGGTGATTCCTTTTGGAGAATGATTGATTCAAGAGTGAGAGAGGCACTATTGTAAATAAAACCAATGATCTTCAAATTTTGGTAGTTAGTGATTGCATCTGATCACAAGGACGTGAGAGGAGTCTAGACGGCAAAAAGGAAATACCAAGGACAGATAAAGGACCTTGCTAATCACCCTGGGACAGCTATGCTCCAACAACGTGGCTGGAGGCTCCACACTGCCATTTTTGGTGTCTCCACACATAAAACGGGCTCTGCTTATGGGGTTCCCACTTGGCGGATGGCCTATTGTCTCTCAACTCCAAATTCACCCTTCTGTACTCTGCTTGCTGATGCTAGGAATGGAATTCTGTAAATTACACATCCCTTTTGTCATCTATCTTCCTGTTACTGTTCTGCAAACAGCAGGTCCTGGGAGGCAGGGAGAGAAAAGAAATCTCCTTTCTGTTTCACTTGTTCCTATCAGTGTCAACTCAACAGTGCCTTAACAGCAGCAGTGGGTTGTAGCCTCTAGTTTCAACAGTCCTCCAACAGTTTCAGTGCATGTCCTCTGAGGTCTGGCAGCAGCCAGGGAGCACCACCTCCTCAGGTTTCAGCCCAGCTCTGCAGTGCTCCTCCTCTGAGCTCCTGAAGCACCAGTGCTGGCTGGGTGACTCCTTCTTACCAGAGACCCGAACCCCAGCTCTGAGGCACATTCTCCAAACTTCTGGGTGGTGACAACCAACCTGTCCTCTCTATTCTTTCACCCTAGAGAACCTACAGTTATTGCCCCTGTGTTAACTCAGTGCCTCACACCAACCCCTGTTTAAGCAACTGCCTATGGTGAAGTCTCTTTGTTGAATATCCAGTGTGGTTTCCATTTTCCTTACTGCACCCTGACTGATACACTGACAAATTCTGGATTTGGAAAAGTGACAGCATTCTTCAAAAAGTTTAAGACATCTTCAGTCATGTTTCTTAATTGCTAAAGTTTGTGGTATCTCTACTAAAATTTTCTAATGTGATTGAAAGCTTTCAGGAATCTCCTACTCCAGCAAGAAGTAAATAATCAAAAGTACACAATCTTCCAAAGAATCCTACTTTTATTCACATAACTGCTCAATTACACACACACACACACACACACACAAACACAAACACACACACACACAACTATGGGTTCAATCCTTCTCTCCATGCCAAACCTTATCTCTCTCTCCCTCTTTTTTTTTTTTTTTTTTTTACCATGTGATACTTTGTAATTAATTTGATTGATACTTTCATTCTTTAGATGAGCTAACAGCTGAGATACAATCCTTTTTCAAGCTTTAATTGCTTTCTGCTCCTTTAAGTTTGATGGTTCAGGTGTTGAGGGTATTTGCATATAAAGGAAAGGGATGTCCACTCTCAGAACAGAATCTATTTGAAAACAGGGACGGAGTTTCTAATAGAAATGTTCTGGCCAGGGCGAGGTGGCTCATACCTGTAATCCCAGCACTTTGGGGGGCCGAAGTGGGCGGATCATGAGGTCAATAGATTGAGACCATCCTCACTAACATGGTGAAACCCCGTCTCTACTAAAAATACAAAAATTAGCTGGGCGTGGTAGCACGTGCCTGTAGTCCCAATTACTCCGGAGGCTGAGGCAGGAGAATCGCTTGAACCCGGGAGGCAGAGGTTGCAGTGAGCCGAGATCATGCCACTGCACTGCAGCCTGGCGGCAGAGCAAGACCGTGTCTCAAAATAAAAAAGTTCTGAATGAAGCCTTGACTCCTTGACTCATAAGTCAAAAACAAGTAGCCTGTGGTTCCTCAGATATTATCTTCGGAACACTCACCTGAGATATCAGTGCTACTTTGTATTAGGACATCAGTGGTGTACCTTTTACATACAGTGGGAATGGGTGAGTTTTTGTATTAAACACTGACAGAAATAACATATTTTAAAAATTGATGTGTTGTATTGAAAACAATGCTATAAAGAGTAATAATTTCAACATCTATTATCAATTTTTGAAAATCCTTCTGCATTACAACCCTGCCAAGTAAGGCAATCCTTTGGGAATACTTTGTGGCAATTTTTCATGGTGTACTAAACCCAATTCAATTTATTATTACAAAAACATTCTTGTTGAACGGCCATACTAAAGCTGAGTTAAATGCAATACAGATAAAAGTACAATTGAACTTGAAAAAAAAAAAAAGACTAAGAATTGATGAGTTAAATGGTACTGCCTGAGGATGGATGTATAAGACCCAAAGGGAAGTGCCAGTTATAAAGAAGTTGGTAATGACCTAAACAAATTAAGTATGGGCTTGAAGCATAGAGGGATAATGCATTAATATGCTAACTGGTCTTTACCGGTGTGAATTACGGAGTCCTAATGCAAAGCAGAAATCCACTTCTGTGGATGCAACATAGTAGGCTAATTTTGCATTACTTCTTGTTTGCATCATCATCATCTTTCTGAAATAGGCTGAAATTATTAGAAAACCAAGCCACACAGAGCTTGGTAAGAAGATTCCGTAGAAGAAAAACACCAGGATGAAATAAAACAACAGATGTGATCTGGGGCCATTTCTCTTTCTATAAGAAATCCTTACTTTTCAATGCTAATATTAGGAGAAGTGCTTACTTTTCAATGTCAACCTCAGAGTAGCATTGCAGATTTTTCAGAAGCTAAAGGTTCTCATGTTAAGTGAGCCTAAAGAGAACATACTGAATAATCTATGCTTGTGGGGAAAAAAAAAGGCATTGTCAGGCAGGTGGTCACATGATAGAACCAAACTAAAAGAACATCTAATTTTAGCCCCTGTAACCAGAGAAAGCCATGTTCCCTAAAAATCACAAGGCGGTATGCAAAGTAAAATGCCAGAGGGAAATTTTCAGTTTCCCAAAAGGTCTTTTAGACTTCCTCGGTCTTATCCTTGACCAGAAGCTCCTTTCAATTAACACAGTTTTAACTAAGCAATTCCATGAAATGGTTTCTTACCTTTCATAATGTCTGCGGGTACAAGTGGCAGCACTGGTGCTCCCAGGATTACCGCCTAATTCATCATAAATATGTTTCCATTGACGGCGGGCTGTTATCTGAAAAAATGGCAATGGGAAATTCAATCTTACATCGTAAGAGATTCACAGTGCCAGGCTTCAATACATATGCAACAGTCAGAAGAGAACAGTCTGTTCTGGAAACCCAGAAACAGAGAAGTCCAAAAGAGTATATGGGGTGATTTATGGTTTCATAGTGAGATCTCGCTTTCAGCACTTTTCTTTACAATAAAAATTGAACTCTACTTTTGGTTGTGTGTTTTGTCATTCTAAGTGCATTTCATTGAAGATACCTCCCTGGATATCCATGTGGATTTGTCAGGGTCTCATAGTCATACCCTGTTCCTTTATGTCATTTGATAGAGCATCAAAATAAAATCAGGTTTTAGCTTAACTACATCTTAGTTTAACAGTTTAGATGAATCAACATGAACATTGATTGCCTGAGGCATGTGGAAATGGGGAACCGGGTATAGAGGTAAAAAAGAGTCTTTTCACCAAACATGCTTTTGTATCTTCTGATTTTTGATCCATGTGATGAGTTGCCAATTTAAAAAATAAATAAAATTACTACACAGATTAAATTAAATGATCAAATTGGTTGTGGAATTTATAGTCATCTCAGGCTATAGTTTTATGCCAGCTTCTCTAACCACCAAAACAAAACCAAAATCTGAAACTGTATATGTTGCAAGCTGTTTATTTTTATTCACTTAGGTCAAGAATATGAGATATTGATCAAATCATATGAAAACTAACATATTCCACAGTTAAAATGCTAGCTATGTACACTATTGACTTGAGTGAATAAAAACAAACAGCTTGTAATATCCTGAGCTGCACACTATGGTCTTATTTTATTTTTTCCTTTAATTTTATTTTTGTACATAAATTAAGATTTTACAAAATAACAGATGCAAGATCTGGCAAATGATTAATTTGGGGAAACCATGTCATTTACTACATCCAAGTAAGTCTAGTATTTCCTTGAAATTTGGAAGACAGAACAAGTTCTGAGGTCCTCATGAACATTTCTCAATAGGGTTATGGGAAAACTCTGTTATTTGAATGTGTAGGGGAAAGGGCGTGGCAAAGGTGCCAGTGGAATTTAATACAATCAAGCAGGAGGCTTCTTTTGAAAAATACCCACAAGGCTGCCAGCAGAGTTCACCAAGGGGCTAAAGGCAGCAATCAAAGAAAAAAAAATTTAAAAACCTCAACTTGCAACGGGGGCTCTGTAATTGTAAATCTGAGGAGGAGGAGATGGGTGGTTAAATATTATGGGGTAAATGGTACCTTTTCTATTTCAAATAAAAAGAACCCCTTCATTTACATAGGCCCTCCTCAACAGGCCCAGGTAGGACCTCAAGACAGTGTTAGGTGTGCATTATTCCATTTCCCATGAAACATTCTTGAACCAATCAGTTTCAATAGTTCTCACTAGACAGAACCACCTACTAGCAGGTGCAACTGAAAATAAAATCTTCCTTATTTACAGTTTGTTTTAGGTTATAAGAAATGGTTTTAACCCCCTTTCAAAACACTCAAAATATGTATTTTGGTAATTATTTTATACGTAGTTACAATCTGCCTCCAACCTTTAAATGATACAATCTTGGGCTAACCTATTTGAGGCCCACGTATCAAGGGAGAAGAAATAGGATACCTCCAAGTGCCTGTACGATTCCTCAAAGACCCTAGAATACTGAGGCCCCTTGAAACACACCTCCAGATTCCCCTCACTCAGATGAGACCTGTGGGCCCTGGGGGACACAACAGAGTTAGAAAACAGCCTATGTGTGCCCCCGCAATCACTTAAGAAACCATCACTCTGATCATCCTTTTGTCTCTTGTGTACACTGTCTGTTTTATAAAGGATTTTCACATCCATGACATCATATAATCCTCCCATAGCCTGTGAGGCAGGTTATAGGAATCTCATTCACAGAAGAAGGGAGATTCAGAGAGGCTGCACACTTGCCCAATGACACACAGCAGCAGAGTGCCAAAACTACGACCCACATGGTTGTCTTCTGGTCTCAAGAGTGGACTTCTTTTCACTGCATAAAGCAGCTTCCACATCCGAATGACGTGAGAATAACCCATGCTTGTAGCAAGTTGGTAACACAGAACACTGGGAGCCTTTTCCTTCAAATGAGGCAGGTAACTATGGGAATCACAGTTACTGCTATGAGTTCTCAACCTTTAGCTTTCAGTCTTTCCCAACGGGGAAATCAGCTAAGAGGACAGCATCAATCTAAGGTGGTGGGTTGAATTAAATGTTCTGTGGTTTTATTCTCAAAGCATAAAGTTCACCCTGACCGCTTGTATCTCTAGCTAGAATGGAAGTTCTGGCCGGGTGTGGTCGCTAACGCCTGTAATCCCAGCACTTTGGGAGGCCGAGGCAGGTGGATCACTTGAGGTCGGGAGTTCAAGACCAGCCTGACCAACATGGAGAAACCCCATCTCTACTAAAAATACAAAATTAGCCGGGCGTGGTGGTGCATGACTGTAATCCCAGCTACTCGGGAGGCTGAGGCAGGAGAATCTCTTGAACCTGGGAGGCGGAGGTTGCTGTGAGCCAAGATCGTGCCACTGCACTCCAGCCTGGGCAACAAGAGCAAAACTCCATCTCAAAAAAAAAAAAAAAAAAAGTTCTATATTAAGTTCACCACCGAGTCACAAATCAGTCTCAATTATATCAGAATCCAACCACTCACTCATCCGTTAATTCACCAAAAATTTATCGGACAGCGCCCATTTACTAGGCATCGTGCTAACAAATGTTACAGCTGGGCCGCAGCAATGAAAAGCAGAGCCTGCATGCAACACCACTGTATTCTAGTGGGGGATACCCACAATTGAGAGAACAGTCTCGCTCTGTCGCCCAGGCTGGAGTGCAGTGGCCGGATCTCAGCTCACTGCAAGCTCCGCCTCCCGGGTTTACGCCATTCTCCTGCCTCAGCCTCCCGAGTAGCTGGGACTACAGGCGCACACCACCTCGCCCGGCTGGTTTTTTGTATTTTTTTAGTAGAGACGGGGTTTCACCGTGTTAGTCAGGATGGTCTCGATCTCCTGACCTCGTGATCCACCCGTCTCGGCCTCCCAAAGTGCTGGGATTACAGGGTTGAGCCACCGCGCCCGGCCTGTTTTGTTTTTTTGAGACAGAGTCCCACTCTGTCTCCCAGGCTGCAGTGCAGTGATGCGATCTCGGCTAACTACAAGCTCCGCCTCCCAGGTTCACACCATTCTCCCACCTCAGCCTCCCGAGTAGCCGGGACTACAGGCACCCACCACCACGCCCAGCTAAGTTTTTTGTATTTTTAGTAGAGACGGGGCTTCACCGTGTTAGCCAGGATGGGCTCGATCACCTGACCTCATGATCTGACCATCTCAGCCTCCCAAAGTGCTGAGATTACAGGCGTGAGCCACCACACCCACGCTGGCTCTTTGTTTTCTAAAGAAAATAGCCAAATTCATCCACACAGTTATTTCTTTTGGACTGTGCCTCCTCTTCAAGGTCCTCAATTAGATGACAGATTCATAACATCACCATCCACCACTGCTTACCATTTTCAGGCACTATGCCTGTGCAGAGGTATGAAGGTGAAAGGAAGGGATGGAGGGTAGAGTATGAGATGGTGTCACAAAAAGAAAGAGATGTCACTATTTTCAAGGGTTCATAATTTAGTGGGAAGCATAACTTCATACAATTAACCATAACGCAAGATGAAAAACTGAGCAAACTACATCCAAGTAAAACAAACCAATCTAGGTACATGTGAGATTTAATCTCACTTCGAAGATATTTGAAAGTTATTTCTCCCTAGTGTAGGTAAGACCCAAGAGATTCTGTGAAAAGCACTGCACACCTACTATGTTCATAACATTTTCATTGCTTATAAACATAGAGGTTTTCAAACTCTCTTTAGAGGTGGGGCGTGGTGACTCATGCCTGTAATTCCAGCACTTTGGGAGGCTGAGATGGGTGGATAATCTGAGGTCAGGAGTTCGAGATCAGCCTGGCAAACATGGTGAAACTTTGTCTCTACTAAAAACACCAAAATTAGCTGGGCATGGTTGTGGGTGCCTGTAAGCCCAGCTACTCAGGAGGCTAAGGCAGGAGAATCACTGGAACACGGGAGGTGGAGGTTGCAGTGAGCCAAGATCATGCCATTGCACTCCAGCCTGGGCAACACAGAGAAGGACTCTGCCTCAAACAAAACAAAACAAAAACAAACACACAAAAAACTGTCTTTAGAACCCAGGTAGCATTTTAAAGGTAGCCTGAAAGTAACTCTCCACACTGCCCACCTGGCCAAGAAGACTGATCTGGTGAGTGGAAAAAGAATCTGTCCCTTCCACAGTTTTATTGGATGAAAATATCCTGTCACTTTAAAAAAGTAGAAAATCACTATTTTAACTCAAGACATGCTCTTGGAGCCTTGATTTCTCTATCTTTGAGGCTGCAGGAATGCAATAATGCTGGTATTTTTGCAGTCTGGTGAGGAAATAGGTATCAGAAATCTTTTCAGACTTAAACTCTTGCAATGGCTTAAGAATGTGTAGGAAATACTAAGTCAAGAGAAGAGTTTGCCTGAAAGCAATGTTGCCCGGGCTGTTCTGAGAAACAGCTTCTTTCTCAGGACACCTTGAGGGCGGACTGAATTCAAGGAAGATGACTTTCTTTTCCTGGTAGTACTCCAGGAACTGGAGCCTTTCAAAAGTACATGACATCATCTTTGGCCTGGAGAATTTTGAATTTAAGCAAGAGGCTTTGCCTGTCCAGAAAACTAGGGTTAGATTCAGAGGATGTCTTAAAAATGATGTCAAAGCCAGAATTTGATGTCAAAGCCTAATCCTTTCAGCAAGGAAAGAGGCTTCTTCTTCCAGATGAAAAATAATGGCCCTGTCTCACTGGTGGGAAGAGAAAGGGTTGCTAACTGACATTCTTAGAAGGCACCACTGTGTATCACTGTGCCTCCAGGGTAAGATATACTCAAGATCCATTTCTCAACTCTACCTTCTCTCCAGATATTGCCTCTGGCTTGCCATCAAGTGGTTAGCCAAATGGAAATCACTTTAGCAAACCACCGCCATATGCTGCATCCTGGTAATACCCCAAGTTACTATTCCAGCATTAATTGCTTCACCAGACACTGAAGTGAAGGCCTCTTTAGTTCATCAGCAAAGATTTATCCAGCTCTGCCTCTTCAATTGTGGGTGATCCATATTCTAACGTTTGGGAGGAAAAGTTAGGTACATTGCAAAGGAAGGGTCCTTGTTGTCAATTAATCAAAATGCCAGAATATTGTTTTGTAGGAAATCAAATCCATTCAATATATTCATGTTCTCTCAACCAGAGGATGAAGAGACACTCCATACATTTCCAGCAAAGGCAGAAGAGACGGAGAGAATTGCATATAGCCATTAGTCAAATGCTATAAAGGCTTACAATGAAACTTCTGCTCCTCTTTTTTTTTTTTTTAAATTCAGTTTGATGGTTGTAGAGGACTGAAATGAAATAATCCATAATCCACAATTCAAACCAGAAGGTTTGGAATAGTTTATAACCACAAACAAAAACAAGCCAATTAAGATGACCTCTTTTTATAACCAGAAGGGATTCCAGAGAGATATCTTTATCCAATCACAAGTTAACCGCAGAAGCAATACATCTAACAGCTTTTATACTTTCAGTTTTTTACTATTATTGAATATTTACATTATCCATACTTCTTGACTCATCTCCTGAATTCACACATTTTGTTCTCCAGAATCTGATAAAAATCTCAGCTAGTAATTAGTACATCTGGTAAAGCTCATTTTAGATACAAAGAACAGACTAAAAGCTGCTACAAATGTCAGACAAAAAACAGACTAAAAGATGCTACAAAACAGACTAAAAGATGCTACAAAAGGCAGGTTATAGGATCCTTTCCCCAAAACATTGCCCCAAATATGTAGGAAGCATTTTAGAGATTGCTAGGAATGGAAAGCACAAAGAACAATCATTTATAAATCTCTTTCAGTAGCGCTACAGAGTCGTGATACAATTGTGTACCAAATCCTCAGCAAGTCAGAATTTGAAGAAAGCCATGATGAACCCATGCAACTCATTTCATCTCCCAGTGCCTCAGTTTTCTCACTTGTAAAATGAGGCTATGAACTGGGGCACAGCAGGCCTTTTTTTTTTTTTTTTTTTTGGACAAAGGCCAATTTGAGAAAATTAATTTGAGAGTACTACAGTTCTACACTTCCCCTCATTAAAAATAAAAATAGTTGGCCGGGCGCGGTGGCTCAAGCCTGTAATCCTAGCACTTTGGGAGGCCGAGACGGGCGGATCGCGAGGTCAGGAGATCGAGACCATCCTGGCTAACACGGTGAAACCCCGTCTCTACTAAAACTACAAAAAACTAGCCGGGCGAGGTGGCGGCGCCTGTAGTCCCAGCTACTCGGGAGGCTGAGGCAGGAGAATGGCGTGAACCCGGGAGGCGGAGCTTGCAGTGAGCTGAGATCCGGCCACAGCACTCCAGCCTGGGTGACAGCGCGAGACTCCGTCTCAAAAAAAAATAATAAAAAATAAAAAATAAAAAATAAAAAATAAAAATAGTTTACTGAGTTCCAACTTAGACTACCATTTTACCAAATGCAAAAATACTTGTCAGAAACTCTTTGCTGCTCTTGAGCTGAGGAAATATGAGTATTCTAGCCTGCTTCTGTAGTAATGGCATGAAGAAAAATCTTTGATACTTGACTTAGATAGGGGTCACATTCTGAAGCTAAGAGCCATGGGAAACACTCGGCTAAGTGTTACGAATCACTGTTATCACTGGATTTGAATTAACATCACCTGGGCAGCTTAAAAGAAAAGGATTCTCAGCGTCTTGGGCCCATGCCCTAACTCAGAGTTTATATCTTGGGGTGGGGGTCTAAACAACCACTTAAAGTTCCCCGTTAAAAACATGAGCCCTATTCTTGAGTAGCTTTTAGGAGCCACTGACCTAGAAGACTCTAAGATCTCTTTTGAGTTCTCAATGACTACAGGTCTACACTCGTTTCTGATACCAGATCATGTCAAAGATAAGTGTCCTCTAGTAACTCTGTGATGACAACTTAAGCCTTCAGACTTTGGATATTATTTGTACATCTCCTGGACTGACTTCAAAATTCAATGCCCATTGAACATCTCACAGTTTTATTACTCAAAATATGCCAACAGAAAAATGTATTCTGTACTTATAGGAGGTTCAGAAGCTTAAATGTAGAATGGTGGTGGCAAACTTACGTATCTGCAGGGCCAATCTACAGCATGAAACATTTAAAAAGAAAGAAAAAGGAAGAAGGAAGGAAAGGAGGAAGGGATGAAGCAGAAATGTCTTTTAAAATTCTGTTCATGACCAGATGGAGAGCAGATGCCAATTTGATCTTCCATATTCCCTAGCCCCAGTGAAGGGGATCAGAATATGTCACCCCTAAATTATGCCACGTTGGCACAAAGATTATTTTGAGATGAGGGCAACAGATAGCAACAGATTCAGGAAGAGTTCTCTGCCTTCCCTTTATCTGCCTATCTGCCTAAAAGGAGGGCATAAATTTCCCACTGAGAAGGCACCCACACAGTACCAGAAAGAGCAGTAACTCTTATCACCAGAGATGGGGAGCTGGCAACTTTCCGTAGTTCCCACAGCCTAACGAATAACTTTGGGGCATGGCATGGGAGGGCATAGCATCTGGGGCCCAGCATGAAAGGGCCTAGCATCTGAGGGCCTAGCATCTGAAGTCCTAACATCAGGGACCTAGCATCGGAGGACTTTCCTTACTTGGTTCCATCTTCTCTCCATCCTTCTCTCCAGAAACTTCCCTTCAGGGCCACTTGTCCCAGCCACCTCATCACTCTAGTTTATATTTTTCAAACTCTCGACCATGCCCAACTTTATTCTGCCTCCACATATTTTCCCTTATTTGATTCATTCTCTCTTTCTGGAAGGCATAATCCATCATTCATGTCTAAATTCTATCCATTCCCCAGAATTCTTCCCAAATGGCCTCAGAGCCATCAAGCCTTCCTTCTCTCATCTCTACATGAGTAAGTACTTTACCTGTGTAGGGCACTGACCTTTTTCCACCTTGTTTGATCATTATTGCCTCTCTTGGATGGTAAGCAACTTAAGGACTGAAATTACTGGCTTGACTGAAACCTTGCATCTAACAGAGTCTAAAACAATGCCTTGTACACATAAGGTACTCAGTAAATATGTGGTCAGGTGTTTTGCTGATTGTGTGGTCATTCATTCATCCAACAAAAGGATAAATACTATTTGTTCAAAGAACAATGAAATTTATCAGAAGTTTCTTCTGTACATTCTACATCAATTTGCTGTTGCATGGAAAAAAAATATTTGTGAAGATACAGAAGACACAAAAGCAGGAAAAACTGATTCTGTGAAATTGTTGGCACTCTCCCTATCAGTGAATAACAAAAAGTTCCTGAGTGTGAAAAGACATTTCATAATATTGTTCAATATCATATAACTATCTGTAGTCATAGTTCATATAAAAATGTGTATTCCTATTCTAAACATTAAAAGCTAGACTTGAAAGTCTAGCCTGTGGGGTTGACTTCTACGTTTATGAGACTAACCCTGAATAAGTTACCATTTTTTTTTTTACATGAATGAGGGCTATAATTAGCTCAAGATTTTGCCAAAAACTATGAGCTACGGTGGCAAGGAGTTCATATCCTGATCCTATCAACAGACTCAACTAAGTGAAAATTATAATTTTACATAGGGCACTTGATAAATATTTCAAGTAAATTTTTGTATATGAAATGCACATTTTATATGTAGTCCATGTATATTTCTTTATAAACATGTGTACATACCCCATATATGAAACATATTACAAGCACATATTACTCATATCAAAGAATTTTTAGTCAGAATTCATAGCAGATAGCTCAACAAGTAAATACCAGATTATCTGGACCATATAATGCTTGTCCTCTTTCGCCATCCCAAGAGCCACACATCAAACCATTATATTAGTCTGTGGAACAATGTGCCTTATCTGGCAAGAAGCACTGGTTATTGTGTTTGGGCTAAAATGAATTTCATTTTCTTGACTGTGTGTCTTACTGTCATTTTACTATGGTACAGAGATATCCCAGATTACTTCTTAAGCAATGAAAAAATAATTTCTTATTCAATTGCAAGAAGAATCTACACAACTTAATCTGATCATTGTGTGGAGGAGAAAATACTCCCAATGACGACATCTTCCTATGTCAATGGATTTCATTACAGATGTCATCTCTGTGGGCTATATTTATGCAGCTCTTTCTTATTTAAAGATTTTAATCTCAGTTTGTTGCTCTAACGTTTCATTGGTTCAAAATACATGCTGTAAAAATCCTCGGCCATCAAATTTTCCTGTAGGCTAAAAATAACCCATTGCTGTCAGTTAGAATTAGCTGATAAAGAGTGTCAGAGCCTGTTTTGAATAAGTTTGATAACTTCCTGTTTATGCAGCACTGACCCTTGTCTAATAAAGCTTCTTTGCCCTAGAATGAGAGGAGATCCTGCTGCATTCTATTCCTTAATGGCCAATACTGATTACTTTTGAAAGCCTTTAATACATTTCCCATATTAGACATGAACAGATGTCAGGTATGTTGCCAAGGGAAATTTCTTTTATGCAATCTTGGCTTGTTGTACAATAATAGCCCTTTCTCAACATGGGAAAAAATTACAGACCCAACTAATTTCCCTGACAGGGGAGAGTTACATATGTTTTCCACTTGTAGTTTTTACGACAAGTTTACAGTTTTGCCAAACCTGGAACTAATTGGGACTGTTTCCAAAGTGGCCCAATAAACCCCCAGAAGTGTAGAGCCATTTGAAAAGGCAGTCAGTGATGGTTTGCCCTTGCATGTTCTCCATTTTGGTCAAAGAGAGCGGAAAAGTTAGATTGCAAAATTATTTCATTTAAGTTGCTTAAACACTTACTGTTTCATATCCTCCCAGTTTTTGAGCAGCTTGAAACATAGTCCAAAGGTTAACTGTTAGAGGGACAATAAGTATTTAGATAAGCATTGCATTAACATATTTCCAAGAAATGTCAATTAAAACATTTTTTTTTCAATGAGAAAGAGAAAAAAAAGAAATACTAATGTACCCCAGAGAGCTAAGTTCTTAGGAAACAATTTGCCCAAAGGGCATTCAACAACAGAATCTATTATTACCACTTAAAACATTTCTTAAGAAACAGTCATAAAGCTACAAAAATGGTTCTACTTTTAGGATAAAGGCAAGAGTTTTAGTCCTACTGTCATCAGCAGAGCAAGAGAAGCTAAATTAGGTGTCTTTGGGAAAAAGTGTAGGCTTTCAAAACTGGGGTTGGTCTTGCTCGACCCTTAGAAAGAAGTCATTGATTAAACAGTAATATATAGAGCTTCTCTCAGATAAGAACTCTCTATAATCAATAAATAACAGCCACTTGAATATATGATTACCTTCTTAATAGAATGTCTGATGGCAGCACTGTATTAAAGGATCATACAGTATTTCACCAACATGTGGTGGCTGGCAGTGAGTAGGAAAACAAATATTTCACATGGAGGCCACAGTGATACAACAGATAAAAGGGAATGAAGACATTCATTCAGAGAGGAATTGAGTCATGAACTCACTTAGTCCCCTAACTGGCCTGTGGGATGTTGCAAATATATTTTTTTCAAACAGATTTCTCTTTACAGAGTTTGTATATGTTTATGCTGTTAAACAACTATACCAAATCGCTAGCAACCCTGTTCATTTATACCAAATACCATGGAATGGGACTGCTATGGATTTGATTCTTTTACATGAGGGGAAAATTGAACTTCAAGTGATTCCTTGGTAAGGAAAAGGAAGAATAAAATGATTTTTTTTTTAAAGGCTCTTTGACACAATATGTTCGCAAAGCCTCATTGAACCTTACACTACACTTCAGAGCTATCAAGAGCCCTGCCTCGGCCTTGATTTAATCTGAACCAATGCATAATGCAACAAAGCTGTTCATAGTACATTAATTTTACTTCTATTTCAAGCAACCAGTTTTCAGACAAACATTGTAATCATTCGTAGTTATATAAGTTTATAATGGCTGCGAGTGTTCTCTTGCAATCAGTGCCAATTGCTATTAGGTATGTAAATTGTTATGTAAAACACACAGGTTTGACATTCTTCATCAAAATGACACATGTTTTTAATCTAGGAAGATACGTTTGGAGAAAATACTATTTCAAGCCAGAGGCTCATCGCTTTGTGCACCACTAAATCCAGACAGAGGCAACATATATATTCAGTTGCAAAATCAAGGCAGGATCTGAATTTCTTCTCTTTTGATTTGGAATTCTGTTTGGCTATGAGTTTCCCATTCTCCTTACAAATACACTATGACATTTACATTTAAATGTACATGTCAAGGTAATCCAAAATTAGGCCCCCTGTTCCAATCTGTCTATTTATTGTTTTCTCTGAAGTTGGATTTTTGTTATCTTTTAACACATTTGGGGCTTAGGAAATGTGTTTTCTCTTCGTGGTTCTTTTGTCCATCTTTAAATGTCCTCCTTTTAAAAGCTGTTTTTTTTCACAGGCAACATCTGTGCCTGATAAAGCTACGTCATATTATTATCTCACAAGAAAGGCGTCACAGACACTCAAGATTGACAAAACAGAAAATGAGAAACTTTCAACATGTCTATTTCCAGTCATAATCAGTGGATTCAAGCCTATAAATATCTCACTGCAACTGTCCCAGAAGGGAACAATGTAGCGGAAAAAGGCAGGGAAAAAATTCTTGGCTTGGAACATTTATGGATTTAGTATAAACAGAGAGCACTATCCCCAGATTAGGATTTCAACATAATCCTGAGTCAAAATTATTTTTTCCAGTTCAAAGAAGCTGAGCAGCTCTGACAATTCAGAAACGAAAACAAGTATACTCACTCTGTTTAAAACCTAAATAGGGTATTCGTTCTATCGGCGTTTTCCTTTCTTTCATGTATTTATAAAGTGCCACCAAGAAGGCTTGTTCATCTGCCCTGCACTCTTCGCCAATGGCAACCTTTGGTTTTTCTTCATTTGAGACTTTTTTACAGTTATTATGGTTATTCTTCGGCTTGGTCAAGGCTGACCTGGCCTCACATTTCACCTGGAAAAGGGAAAATATGCCACATCAGATGAGGCACAGCCCTGGGATGCTTACCAAGACAGAGCTAGTGACAGAGCCAGCGACACTTTTCAGTGAGTGCTAAGGGTGAACCAGTAAATTATCCCTGCTTTTAATAGCTTTTCAGAGGCATCACTGAAGATGAATTGTCTGAGGCCAGGGGATGTCAAATTTCTGTAAAGGGTCACATCATTAATACTGTAGGCTTCTGGGTCACACAGTCTCTGTTGCAACTATTCAACTCTAGTAGGACAGCAGGCATCAGCAATATGTTAACAAATGGGTGTGTCTGTGTTCCAATAAAACTTTATTGACAGAAATTGCCAACAAGAGGGTCATAGTTTGCCAAACTATGCCAGCTTCTTTTAGACTCCTGACAAGTATGTTGATATGAAATGAGAGATAAGGCTTGGTATCTGGTAGAAACATTCTTTTGTCTCTCTATATTAATACATTTTATTTTCTTAAGGAGAAGCATCAGTTAATGTCCTTGAACAAACCCTGCCTCCTTAACAAATAGTACCATATTTCATACTTTGTATCAAAATGAAAGGCAGGTCTATTTCTTTGTAGTAAACCATTCTTGTTGCTATTCTCTCCAGCAACCTTGAAAAACAAGTCAATACCAGCAGATGCTGGCATCAGCAATACCAGCAAGACCTCTGCTGTTTGCCACCCAAGGGTGATGCGGGGGTACACCCTCAGTAGGAAACAAAGATCTCACTGTTTAACGAGGGCTTCTTGCTTTATCAGTCAGCTCTAAGAATAAGATGTTAACTTGCCACAGAAGAAAGAGTAGAGGTCAGCTAAAAACCCAAGAAGAGTGAGTATAAAGCTCCATAATTAAAAAATAAAGGGCGGTAAAGGCTCCAGATGTTCTTCCTTCCACACTGTAGGCAGATAGGGAACTTGGCATATCGAGCGGCTAACCTAACGTTCCCTCCTCACTGCCACGTTCTACAAGAGGCCTTTGATGGTCGTTAAATATAACGCTAAGTTGCTGAGCTATTTTAATTGTAAAAGGGGGAAGTACAAAGGGTCAGACTCTGAGTTCAAGTGCACCCATGGGGAATGTGTACATTCCAATATTCTTTACATCTCTGTAACTGACATCGGGAGAGAAGAGGGCAAGTGCTGGGGAAATGTTATGAATAAAAATGTCCCACATATTCTACAACGCTGTCCATTTCAGGATTTCAAACCCTTTTTCTTTCCCTGCAGCTCCTTCTTCCTAAGCATTTAGAACATAAAAGACTATGCTTATTTAGTAAAGGAAAGTGCATTCTCTGCAAGAGCTCCTCATTGCCTATTCTCTCAAGTGAACATACAAAGTTTAATATCCTTCGACTGGTCCTGCAAAGATAAAACTTCCTATGAAACTGATTCAATGGGGCTTCTAGGTAAGATTTTAACTTTTAAGGGGCTGTGGAAACAGGACTAAAACAATTTTTCCATGTAGATTTTGTACTCTGTAACATTATATTAAGGCGAACATCCTGTGAAACTTTATGTTGTCATCATTTTTTACGGCCAAATTTTAGGCTGTTGGATCTAAAGTTCTGATGAAATCTATAATGTAATGGCTTCTTGAAATCATAATATCACTCCAGTTTTAATTTGTATTGCCTCCCACCCCTTCCTGAGTGTTTCCTGGGCAGCCAGGCTCTATTCTCAACGCTGTTTATGTGTTATTTCATACTCACAACCCGAATGAGGTAGTTATTATTTTCATATTAGAAATGAGGAAACGGAGGGAGACAGGATGAGCAGCATGTACAACATCACAAGATCATGCCCTAGTTAGTAAGCGGGGAGCCTGGAATTTAAGCCCAGGCAGCCTTGTGGTTTTAAATGTTATACTTTTCTGACACTCTTAATACAAATATTAAATTGGTAATCAAAACAAACTTCCAATTAAAAAGCCTGTCTTATTACCAGGCATTATGAAGCCTACCACTTAGAAATGTGACTTATCAAATGAAAAGTAAAAGACAAATCTAGGGGGTTTCCAATGTGTCAAGGAGTTCCATTCCTTCTATTGTATATTGAGCAAAAGGGAAGGAAATCAGTTTTCAATTGAGCACCTACAATGAGTTAGATACAGTGCTGTGGGTTTCACATATTCTGCCTTAGTGTTCTTAAGAATTGTAAAAGGGAGATATTTAGCCACATTTTACAGTTGAGGAAACTAGAGCTTAGTGAGGTCATGTATGGTTTGGAAGGGGCAGACCCTCTGGGTTTAGAACTCAGGTCTGCCCCGCTCCAAACCCTAATCTTATAGCATAAAGAAGTAGATCTCTCAGGTTTGTGTATAAAACGAAGTGAGTCTTAAATGTGCAGTGATAATGGGCCAACTACCTATATTATTAGGTCAGAAGAACCACTGTTAAAAGGAGAATGAGGTTTGAGCTCCTTGGCGTGTAGAGAGCGGCTTAACTCTCTTCCTCATCTATGCAGAAACACTCAGAAACAGAAGGAAGACACAGAGGGGTGCATGAACCAGGTCCAAAGTAACCGAGACTCCCTGCTACATAGCAAAGGCTCCAAGTGAAGCCAGGCTGCTGCCTACTGAACTCTGTCCTGAATCTCAGTGGGCATGCGGCTCCTGGGGAGGCTAGGTACTTAGTAAGAAGTGAACGAGTGGACAGAGGCTTCTTTTCTTGTTCTAGCTTGATACATTTTTTTTTTTTTTTTTTCAGTTCACATAAATGAGCTCTTTAGGGTATGATTCTGATTCTGGGTAGGACTAAATCAAGTTCCTTTCTATCTGTTTTTCCATTTACCCAAAGCATTCTCAGCATTGCAATCTATGAAATTATTATAGTGCAGGTGGTAGTAGAAATGGGAGCCAGTCTTCATGTTGACCTAAGAAAGCCCAGTGTTTTGATGGTGACAATTAATTACTAGATCTGTTTTTCCTGACCTGAACACCATACACCTGTTGAGCTCACTAACTGCTTTGGGGTTTCCAAAATGATTGAGGAGGTGCTAATTAAAGAATCAACATTTAACGTTTTCAGTGATCCACCACCTATTTGATATTAACCACGTCCTTCCATGGGATTGAGTTATAACTAATCCAGCCTTCAACTGGGGCAGTAAGATGTGCTGAACCAGCAATACAAAAAGCTAGAGTTCTAATCTTGGTTTGGCTGCTAACTTGCTAGGTGACCCTCAGTTTCTTCCTTAGTAAAGCAAGTAAAGCAAAAATGATCATCCCTGGGAATAGTTCTGAGGACTAAATGAGTGGAAAAATATTGAAAATAATGAAAGTATCACATTTGTGAAATATAGAAAGTATGTTCATGATTTAAATGAACACACTTCCCACCAGAGTTTCCCTTTTTGTGTTCCCTTTAGAATATAAACCACCTGTAATATACTTCTGCCCTTCAGAAAATGCATATGGGATATTAAAAATAATTTGCCTTCTATCAATGTAGGCCTTTTATTAGGGTTCTATGCCAAGATTTCTGTTATAGATCACTCTATGAAAGTCCTGGGCCTCAGGTTCACTGGTTTAAGATGATTCCAGAAAAAATGGCAGGATTTGGGCTGAACACAGTCATGATATCTTCAAAGAATTGGTATTTTCCTCCCCACATGACACTTGCTATCTTTGGGAAGCCATGTAATTTTCTCTACCTTGGAAAACATGGTCTTGCAAAGCTAGTTTTCATGTTCTCATTGAAGGGGTGCCATGTTTTGATGGCGAGCGGCAAATCACTTGACTTATTTTTCCAGTCATGAATACAACAAACCCAGTGGGTCCCACTGTAAGAGTTTTGCTGTGTGGAGCTGCATGAAGTGGGTGCTTAGTTAGAAATGGTCTGTTTGAGGCACTTTTAAAAAGAAACAGTCACACGGGTCTTGGTCACAAAGTCAAACAGCTCACTGTCCTCTAATATGCTGCTTCCAATTCAACAGATGATTAGGTGGTCACAGACTTATAATCTATACTGTAGTGTTTCATGAGAAAAGACCACATGAAGGCACACATGCTTTTTAATGACTGTCTTTGTCCCAGATGTGGCTTGTTCATTCTGCAGGGATTTTACATCTGTCTGTTGGTGCCAACGGACAAGCTCGTCACACTTCATACATACTGATGTTTTTGCTTAAGTGGTCTTGCCAGACCCCCTGGAAGTGGCCAAGGCATGACTATAATCTAAGACTCTGAAAAGAGCCAAGCCATTAGACCAGTCCCTAGGAGCTGACTACAGCATGACATTCATCTGTTCTCCACTGAACACCAACGGTGGAAGAATGATCCATCTCTTTGTAAAGATGCTGACGGGCAGCACTGTTGCAGGGGTGGGGTAAAGGCATCACTTAGAAAACCCAGGACTGACTTCTATCCTTCTTGTTAAGAAGTCAGTGAACATCAAATACAGCCCATCTTTACAGCAGGCTCTTGTTCTTCTCGGCTTTGTGAACCCAACAGTGAGTTCTGAGCTGCCTTCCATGGAGAGAAACATTGGAGATCTGTTCCTTCAGATCAATTGTACAAGTTCTGTAAAATTCCCAGAGGCATAAGGATGGTGGTAGTGATTCCACGTGGCATGGAAAGGAGCTTTATCCTGCTGGGCTCAGGTACAGAATATGCTGCAGTAAACACATGCTGTCAACCAAGAAGGATGGGCTGGGCACCAACAGAAGGCATGGGCAGTGCAAGCTCTGCTGAATGTTACGGTCTTAAAACCTTCTTGCTCCATTCTGCAGGATCTTGCAAACTACATAGTAGGGAATGAACTGTTCCTGCTGACATCCTTCAAGACGATGGAAACCAAAGTCCTAGGTAGACAGTTCTAGGTCTGAGGTGTCCAACTTACAAGAAAATGTCATTCATGGTATCCATGTGGAGTTAACTAGCAGAAAGTTAAATGTGCAGAACAAAAATAACTTTAGGGAAAGAGATTTGTTTTCAGCCAGAAAATGGAAAATACACATTTCTCCTGGTTGATCTCTTCTTAACCCTTTGGAATCTTAGAAGTATTTAGAAATTCTAAGCAAAAAGTCCTTAGAATTTCCTAACGAAACAAAGATGCTTAAAGATAAAATTTTTTAGAATATGAAAGTATAAGATTTACTTCATTACACTGGAAAGAAGGTAGAGTACATGACAGAGAAACAGTAGACTGTCAACACAGAACTGAATTCATTTTTTTTTTTTTCTACATCAGACTCTTCCAAATTCACCACTAATCAAAATGGTCCCATTTTCAGAAGTTTAGTTCTTTGATTCTTTCATCTGGAAACTGGTATCAGCTGAAATCTTTTCTTCAATTAAAATCCTAAAGGGACTATTGCTGTCTTTAGCACAAAAATAACACCTAAATGCAGTAAACAGAACCATGGAAATCTGACCCAAGCCCACAAAAGTCAGAAAGGTAAGTCTAAAAATATAGTGATACTTTACCCTTTGTTGTGCTAAATACTTTAGGCATGCACTTTCAAGATTCCAAAGAATGCTTAGGCAAAAAATGGACCTGGGTCCTGAACAACAGTGTAGAATTTACTTTCATTCAGGATTAACAGAGATCTTTAAAAGTATATAAATGCTTGTAGGCATATGTATACATCTAAATATTTTGCTATGGATCTTTGATTTTAGTCTAATGTAAATTAGAACTGACTTTGAAAAATACATAACTAAAATGATTAATTCTAGCTATTTCTAATTTCATCCTCTGTTAATCTCCAAAACACATTTAGATGAACACATTCAGAAAGAGGACGGTTCAGCTGGTCTATTTTTGACACAAGCAGAGTAAACTATGTCATTGTGTCACCCACTATGAAATCTCAGCCTCAATGACGTGGGTGCTTAATCATCTGTCCTTTACTCATAACAGGCCAAACTGGGAGGTAGGAAGTCTTTCTGTTGACTAATCAAAATGCCTACCTCCCCCACCCCACAGCAACCAGGGGGAAGGGAGGTGGCAGGAACAGGCACAGCATAGAGCTTCAAAAGCTCTGAATACCAAAGTCAGATGTTGAATTGAAAACTGCCTCCAAGACACAGGCACAGAGAGATAAAGAGAAAAAGCAAAAATAAAAAGATGCAACGAAATGAATACTGTGGAGTGAACGACCGTACCTTGGCAACGGCTTTGCCATCGGAATTATTGTTGGAATCCTTAACACCACTGAATGAATCTCTTCTTTGTGGGCATGGTTTCTTTTTGCGTGGTCTGCCTTTAAGATTTGGCGCTGAAAACAAATGGAAAACAATTGATACACATTTTCATTTGCATGGGTTTCTTTATTAAAGACCCAGAATCTCACTACAGTGATCCCTTCTAATTGTTCAGAGAAATGTACATATATTGGCAAGCAGCCCTCATTATTACACGCTTCTCTCTCTGAATGCTTACATATTGGTAGAGTATACATTTCTGTACATACTTCCCAAAGCTAATCTATTTAGCTTTAACATGTCTAATTAATATAAGTTACACGAAGCTCTTAGCTCTAAAGGATCATGGTAAGAAAAATGTCCTTCCACGTTGTTTGACAAGAAGCATTTGGGGCTGAAAAACTGAGCCAGGCTTTGAGCTCAATCTTTGGTTTTGTTTTGTATCTTGCTTTCAAAACCTAAGTGACATGCCTGCCCTTATGGTATCATAGTAATGAAATGTTGAAAACATCTCTTTTACAAAATATTCAGAGACAAGGGCATTCTCTCAAATTACCATACAGATAAGTAGAGAGATAGCTAAAGAGAGAGAAGCATTCACAACAGCAAGCTGGAAAATATTATTACATATATTTACTAATAATACCGTAACCAGCATGTTTCAAATCTCAACAAATCTGGCAGATACATTTAAATCAGCATGCTCTCTTTTCCTTTTCAATATATTTTTATGAAGACCTTCAGGCTTATTTAAAATAACATCCAAAGATTACACTGGGGTTGGCTTGATTCCATGGGGGCTACACTTTTGAAAAGACAAGATACAAATCAAAGTTCTATTTCATCCTTGATGCTGAGCAACTTGGTTCCTTTTAAGATCTATACAGAAAGTCGGGAGGAAAGGCTGCTGTTTATTGAGAGCTATGACTATCCGGCATCAGCTTTCACATTTAACTTCATCAGTCACCCAAGTCAAGCCAAATTAAAAACAACCAACTAACCAACCAACCAACCCCAGAACGACTCCAAGCTAATCAATTATACCCTAAACAATTTTGTTCAGACCTTTCAAGGTACCCACACTTTTTATTACTTAAGGAGTGATTATGACAATGTCACATCTAAACAACATGAACCTTCTTAACTGTTGTTAATCTTACTTAGGCAGTTAACCAGTGGTTTTAGGACATTTTTACATTGTACTCATTTTACAAACACAGGTAATCCTACTAATTTGATTTTCTCCTCCGGATAACAGTTTTACTGTTGGTAAAAGCTCAGTAAAGCAGAGCTGCCTTTAGAATCAGAGAGGCAAAAGTTTAAAAAGAGGCTTTAGGGCTTAGGATCCCCTTCCCACACCCGCTCTCTCCTCTCATTCCCCTAAACGCTGGTCTGAAAGTCCATCCCAGAAAGCCAGGCTGGAATTACCAAAGGTAAACAAGCTCATAAACAAAAATCAAGCAAAGAGAAAGTAGCGATTACCCATTCCAGTCGACAAACATCTGCCTGACTGATGTCTGTGCTCATGAAAGCTACAGCATGTGACTGCTCCCCGGCCACATCCCTGGAAGTCTCGACTTGGTGTGGATGTCAGCTTCCCTCCGAATGCGAGCTGCGAGGCTCAGCGCTCTGCTTACAACTCCCCTCCCCCGGCAGCTCCATTACTCATGTAAACACACAGCAGTGACTAGCACCGAGTGTGTGGGATGAGCCTGAGGACTTTGCTGGAGTTGCCAGACTGGCAGGGAGGGCTCTGCTCTCTCCACCTCCCCGCACGGGGTTGGTGATTTCATCCGGCCTGTTTTGTGGATCCTGACCTCTTGCTCCCCTTGTCAGAGCACGATGCCACGTTCCATGAATTTGACACGGTCCGCAGCCTGGAGCCAGGGCATGGACTGTTTGTTTTGTTTAGAAGACTTTGTGTAGCACAGAAGTGTTTCCACAACTGACCCAAGTGTTAAGACTTTAATGACCACGAGGGAAGGATGTACTTTCAAGTCCCTTATCAAAATAATAGCTGAGCAGAAAGCTGACAAACAGAACTTGGGGTAGCAGGTCTGAGGCATTTCATTAAAACAAACAAAACAGTATCCCCTCTGTTCTAAGATTTGTTACTATGATCTTCCTTTCCTAACATTTTGGCGAAAAGCACTTAAACCTAAAAGGCATTTATTTCTAGAAAAGCTTTCAAATCCCAAAGGTCTTTTCGATAGAACTTGCATCGAACATGCTGTTTTTTAAAAAAGGCAAAGGTTCCGGGAACTGACAAGAAGTCATCCCCAAACTGGGTTTATTTTCTCCATTCTTTGAGCTGTTTTCAGAACCCAGAGAAAACATGTACTCCCCCAGCAGATTCTGAGAATTACAAATTTAGAACAGACTAGCACCTAATATTCTGGTCACACAAACGTAAACTCTAAATGGGATTTGATCAAGAGAAAAAGCCCTTTGTTCTTACTAAGGCAAGTACTTCAGTATTTCAGGTATGGTTGGGCAAATCTTACCAAATCTTACCAGTCACTCAGGGCTCAAAATTAAATTCCTCTCCTACTCTCCCCTCTGAACTTTTTTTCTCTCCTTCTCTTATGGAACATATCACTGTACTCCTTGTACTTTTAGCTGTGGTTTCTGGCATATTATTATACTAGACTGGAGAATCCTTAAGGGCAAGACCCTGTGGGATGTGTCTTTTATCTGCCCAGCACAATACCCAAAAGGCAGCATTGCATAACATGCATTTGTTGAATGAAAAAGTGACCAATGGAAATAAATATGTCCACATAGTGTTCTTTCCTGTCCTCATAGACTGATCTCACCAACCTCACACGTGGTATACTTGTCACACTGGGCACTTGTAAAACTGCATTCACCTTTACTACTTATGCTTATGCTCTGGAAACATAAACCGGTGACTTGAGGTTGCACTGGGAATGGAGACAGGAAACGTAAGGCCTTTGGTATCTCAGTAAGGCTATAATCTAGTCCCCACATGCAATGCACAAACACCCTGACGAGCACAAATATTCAAAGTACAGGGAGGAATGGAGCACAAAGGACTGGATAGGTGCCCCTGCAATCCAATCAGAGACCTTTTGGATTCAGAAGACTCCAGGTAAAGTTTTGGTATTGAAGGGCTGGCTTTGGGGACAGCAAAAACTCTGGTCCCCAGGCCACATCTTTTTCCCACTAGAGTCATAATCTGTCATTTGCTAGGTCAGTGAGTGAAAACAGGTGCATTATGGTGTGCTGGTGGGTAGGAGTGGGGTGGGTCTGTGGACTTTAATTCACTTATGGAAGAGACAACCCCACCTCCTTCCAGCCACTCTGCGAGGACCTATACCTGCCCTCTCCTTGAAAGCTCAGTGCTATGTACTAAGTACTTACTGACAGAACCTAAATCCTAAGACTCCAGAATTAGACCAGCTCTTGTTCTTTAGGTGAGACAGATCTCTACCAAGAAAAAGCTCTGCTAAGGAGAGAGCAGTACCCTTACTGATGGCATATCTGGCTCCAGTCAGTTTTATTAGAAAAAAAAATAAGTGCAAAGCAATAGACGTACTATTACTGTTACATGTGTATATAATTCACTGGCCTGGCTTATCACAGAGTTCAGTAAATACTCTTTGCATGAATGTTTTCAGTATTATACATGAATAATAAGAGTAGCTAAGTGAATAATAATAGTAGCAAACCATTTCTGAGCACTTTCTCTGTACAAGTCACTCTTCTGGGTGCTTTGCATACAATAACTGCACTAAAACTCACAGCAAGCCAAAGAGGAAGGCATGATCCTTATCCCCATCTTACAGACCAGGAAACTGAGACAGAGATGAAATTACTTGTCTCCGACCATACAAATGGTTACTGGTAGCAGAAGGACTTCAACACAAGCAACTGGACTTCATCCAGAGCCCCTGCTTTAAGCAACTTATCTCTAATAGACACACACACAGACACACACACACTGCCTCATAATGAAGTATTCATACTAACTTGGGCTGGCAGTCACCAGGAAGCTCTCCCCAAATGAAGACACTCAAGTACTACATAGCATGAGGGTGCTGCAGCCCACCCCAGACAGGAAACACTGTCCCACAGATAGAATTGATAGCAAGTGGGGTCCCCATTAGTCTTGACCCAGCAGTAGGTGGCAAGACTTCCACTAAGGCCAATAAAACTTAGTCAGAGACCCCTACATATTACCCCTTAACCAGTGGGCCACTGACTCTTCTGCCTAATCAGTGAAAGATCTCTGTGGTTTAAAAAAAAAATCTTTCCCCTCTGACTGCCCATCTGTTCCTCTTACTCAGTGCCAAGAAATTAACAACTATTCACCTTTGTGAAGTCACTGCTATTTCTATAGGTGTTAATCCTCAGAGAATCAAGCTACCTCCAGAGCTCCAGGCTACTCTGACAGCTAACCGGTGTTTTTTTTTTTTTTTCTTTTTAAACGCCTTCCACTATTAATGAATTATAGTCTATTTTCTCAACAATATAGCAAAACAAGTTTGTTTTCCTTAAAGGGTCTAGAAGCTCAGAGTTGCAGACAATTTGTTTATATATTTATTTCACTATGGGTTCACACAAGTTACATGGCAGGGCAGTGCAGGTGTGGGAAACTTTTATGTCAACCCCAACTCTTACAATAATAATAATAAAACAAAGGGAAATGTAACCAGTTACTGGCAAAGTAAATTGCTTTTGGCTTAAATGTTCCTGTTTTTTTCTACTGTGTTCTTCCTGTCATGACCATCTCTTTTTTTTAATAGCATTTATGCTCTTGGAAATACCACGAAGATAGATAAACTGCTATAAAAGCTGGATTGACTCATCAGTTAACAACTCTTCCTTCCCATTTTGCAGAGAGAATTTTGTTGCCAACACAGCTACATATTCTCTCGAGAAATTCTTTGTGAGCTTCCACTGAAGAGATAGGACTTGCTTGTTGGTAGGGACTGGAATCAGGGGAATGGAAAACCAGTACAATTTTCCTAAGACTTTGAACCCCGAGGTCAATGTCTAGAGAAGTCGGCAGAGCGTTAACTCATTCGATTTGCAAGTTGTGTGTGTCTTTTAAACACGAGCCAGAAAACAAAACTCCACTGATCACAGTATTAGGGTAGACAAACATTGTTCTATGTATAGTATGCGTTACTGATAATACCCTGCATTTCTGTAATGCTTTTCCTATGAGGGTATCAATTCTCTGGTACATTTTCTTTACAGACAATAATCTTAAAATACCGGCTGGGCGCGGTGGCTCATGCCTGTAATCCCAGCACTTTGGGAGGCTGAGGCGGGTGGATCACGAGGTCAGGAGTTCGAGACCAGCCTGGTTAACACAGTGAAACCCTGTCTCTACTAAAAATACAAAAATTAGCCAGGTATGGTGGCATGTACCTGTAGTCCCAGCTACTCGGGAGGCTGAGGCAGAAGAATCTCTTGAACTTGGGAGGCGGAGGGTGTGGTGAGTGGAGATCGCACCATTGCACTCCAGCCTCGGCAGGCAACAGAGCAAGTCTCAAAAAAAAAAAAAAAAAAAAAAATACCCTGGTAAGTTTCAGCATGGAGCATTGCTCTTTCAGGGGGGAGGAGGAGGAACCTACCCTAATTTAGTTATTATCATTTACTGTGTTCTATTTTCAATGTTTCCCCTTTAACTATTTAGAAACTTCCTCTTTCATTACAACAAAAATAGAAAGAATGTTTTTAAAGTTATTAACGTATGAGTAAAAGACTTATAAACCAAGAATGGCAGAAGGCTTGATCAAAGCCATTCTTAAAATTTATGGGTGTAATAAAAGAAAGGCATTTCACAGATAATCTCTTACAGAATTTCAGTTTTCAAATATGTGGGGAGACAAAAGAAAACTAGAAGCTCTCAGACCTCATTTTGGCTTTAACTTAAAGCCAATATTTAAAATTCATAAATAAGTCCCCGAAATTTTATTTCAAATCCACAGTTATATTTCATATAGTGACCATTGGTATTAAACTTCTATTCAATTGTTTGAACCTTTCTACAAATTCACAAAACACTGATCACATACGAATTTAGGAAATATTCAAGTTTATTTTTATTCTGGTTTCCCAAAATCAGTCTTCCACACCCAACAGAAATGCTTGAGAAGCAATTGTATTGTCTGAGATATAAACACACTGGGCCATTGACAAGCACAACTTGATCCTGCAGGACATTCTAACTCTGATGATGAATTTTAAACAATAGACATGGAAACACAATACTGCAAAAGTTTTATTATTTGGTAATTGTTCTGACAGTTTCCTCTTAAGAGTAATTAATTTTTTCTCAAATAAAGGCATTAAAAAGATGAAGCCCTGGTGGTGGCTCATGACTGTAATCCCAGCACTTTGGCAGGTAGGAATATTGCTTTAGGCCAGGAATTTGAGACCAGCTTGGGCAATGTAATGAGACCCCTGTTGTGATGAAAATTAACTGGGTGTGGTGGCATGTGCCTGTAGTCCTAGCTACTCCGAAGGCTGAGGTGAGATGATCATTTGAGTTCAGGAGTTTGAGGCTGCAGTCAGTCTAGACTATGCCACTGCTCTCCAGCCTGGGTGACAGAGTGAGACCCTGTCTCTTAAAAACAAACAAACAAAAAACGCAACTGAGCCCAGAACCCAGCCAGATTTAAACACTTTCCACATTCAAATGTCATCAAGACCAGAAAACCCCAAACACCAATGGATGGATGCGCCCTAGAGAAATTTACACTCATCACACTGGATATCATGCGATATGAAGACCTGGACTTTGAGTTTCGAAGTGTGCTTTTTGCCCAAGTCATACCCCTACACTGCTTGAACCACAAACTACAATTTAACATTTCCAATGAACTCTGCACAGAATCCGTCCTTGTTCTTCCTGCCGGAAGGGTGAGCAGTTGTAGTGTTAGAAAGAACATTAAAAAAAGAAGAAGAAGCTGGCTTTATATGAGGTCGTCACTTTGCCTCTTTGTCAAAATCATTGAGAGCCCCAATAGTCACTAATGAGAGTAATGTATTACTGCCTTTGTTATACCTGGATTGCTTGGGTAGTTTAAGTCCAAAACAGCCATGGACTTCATTGACTGCTCAACAAACCATGTAAGTAAACACTTTTGTAATCCATTCCAAAACATGCCCAGTCTTACTCACTCTGTTTCATACTTGTGAATGCTGGAGTAATTATTAATGCTCCTGATCAAGGTTTTAGTAATTTCTTAGGCATGTGATTTGCATAGCTATTTCCTGATCTGCCTTCTCTCTCTGCCCTGGAGGTCTTCATTTCTCAGAAACACTTAAAAACACAGATTATTTTACTTCTACCCTTCCCCCAACCCGTAAATGGAACAGGACTTCCTAGCTCATCTGTATTGCTAATTGGTTTGAAAGCATGTGACTCCGTGCATTCTTGCCATTAAAACACAAGCAAGCCTTTTTTGAAGTCAGCTTTACCAGCAGTGATAGGCAGATTTCTATCTTTGTTCCCCCACTGTGTCTTGAGGCAGGGGAGAAATGTAAATGATCACATGTTATTTAAATATTGTTCTGAAATCATGTAGTGAATTCCAAGGTAATATAAAAATGTTCTAATCCGGACACTGCACTCCAGTCCGGGTGACAGAGCGAGACTCCGTCTCAAAAAAAAAAAAAAAAAAAAATGTTCTAGAAGTCTGTGTAATAGGGTTGTCCACAAACACACTGGCAAAGAAGGGGATTATAGATGCTTTTCACTACTGCTTGAGAAACAAGGGGAAAATCTGGGAGCTGAATCTAGGAGTGAGGAGAGAGTCTGGTTTTTCAGAGGATTGATTCTCTAGGGGAAAATTCTGGAACTAGGAAAAGAGATTGAAATCTATGCCAGACCTTTCCAACTCTCACCTTCTCTCTCGTCTATTTGGCTATCTATTCTCGGTGGAGGGTCCCCTTGTAAGAGGTGCAAGTGGTAGCTCATACCTGCTGTGCAAGAGCCTACGCATCTTTGGGATAATGGGGTCTATATACCACAGCATGGATAAGACCACAGCCTAGGTTTTCCTGAGGATCAGGAGCCTATGGAAAGACTCCTTTGTCTTGGAATTCCACATATTCTTTTCTTTTTTTTTTGAAACAGAGTCTCGCTCTGTTGCTCAGGTTGGAGTGCAGTGGCACGATCTCGGCTCACTGCAAGCTCTACCTCCTGGGTTCACGCCATTCTCCTGCCTCAGCCTCTGGAGTAGCTGGGACTACAGGCGCCCGCCACCAAGCCCGGCTAATTTTTTTTTGTATTTTTAGTAGAGACGGGGTTTCACCATGTTAGCCAGGATGGTTTCGATCTCCTGACCTCGTGATCCACCCGCCTTGGCCTCCCAAAGTGCTGGGACCACTGGCGTGAGCCACCACACCTGGCCAGAATTCCACATATTCTATAAAGAGACAGCAGGGCAGAGTGGACATCTTAGGACTTAGCTCGGTGCCTAAGGGTGTGCGGCAGTGCTATCTAGGAGCTGATACTGTACGCAAACGGTCTGATTTCTCTGCCCATGCCACCCACCAGCTAGCTGCAAGGTCCTGTCAAGTCACAAATTCAGCAAAACCAAAAGTGGACTCTCAAAATGCCATCAAGGCTCAGACTCCCACTTTCACATTTACCTGGCAACTTCTTTCTCCTATTCATCTCTCCAGATGCCAGGTGTCCATGAGCCATTTCCAGGCCCCAGGTTCCTCTCTCAATGGAGATCATGCACAGAAACTATTACAGAATAAGCATGTTGTTTCAATGCTATACTATGTATTTTTTTCTTATGATTTTGAAATAGCTCCTGTTTTCATTTTTTGAAAACTCTGCTATAAATACAGATTTAGTCTTTCTTGGTATGGTTCTATATAGTAAAATACAATATTAACAAGATAATTGTCTTTTCTCTTAAGGCTGTTTAAGGATGCGCTCTGGAAATGTGTTTTAAGGCATTTTGATTTCCACAATTTCTGAAGGTTATACAGATAGAACCTCTTAAACAAAGAGAGTTAATTTTTTGTCTCTCTCTTTTTTCTGTTTGTTAAAATCAATAAAGCTGCTCATTCCAGTCTATGATTGATATGTTCTGTGGTGTTACTATTGAACATGACAGCACAGAAGTGAAAGCAACATTTTTGTGTCGAATAGCCTTGTGAGAGCAGTAAATATCAGAACACTTTTTAAACTCATTTATAAACAGGACATTCTTGTTCAGCCATTTCTCCAGGTTTGGAAATGAGATATTCCATTTCATCATCGAGGATAACTGATTTGCTACCCTCTCTACAGAAAACATTCCCCACTTGGAAATAAGTAAAAGAGATGGGTTGTTTTTGTTTTGGTTTTGGTGTATATGTGGATTAACATGGAGATATTTAACTTATTACATACTTGGATGAGAATGTCATGGGATACATTTTAGTATTTAAAAGACATACACTTTAGAAACAGTCATCAAGTGATAGGCTCCCAATTTATTTTAAAAAGATCCAAAACGGAATTTGTACAGAAAGGGGACTTTTCACTCGCTTTGTGCTTTTATACCTTTCAGAAAGAATAATGTGAATAGTAGGATAGTCTTTTACTTAAAAGTAAAAGATGACTATTTTTGGTTGTCTGAGATTTGGAGACATTTTTCTTTGTTCAGGCAAATCCCTCTCACCCTTCCTTCCTATGAGGGCATCAGTACCGTCCCCAACTAAGTACCTCAGTGGTCTCTGAGCTTCATTTGTTTGTGCAGGTACAGGAGCCAAGATACTGGAAAATGACTAAAAACTCTTCTGTGGTACCAACAAAGTCATGCAAACTCACAGATTGTATAGAGGAGTGTGTGTCTTGGAGCAGGGTGGGGTGAGGGTACAGAATGAGAAGAGAAAGGGGCCTGGGGTGGGCATGGAGAGGCAGCAACAAGGTTCATAATACCTGGTGACATGTTAACTAAGTGCAGATTATAAGCCATGGGGCAAGCTAGAGATATCAGTCAATTGGAGGGAGAGTTTGTCACACTATAGAGAAAGAGCACACAGATACCATCAGACACCCTAACGTAAAGCTAACAATGAACCCAGAAGAGGTTACAGTTTCTTCACATTTTTTCGGTGTAAGATAAAACATTTCTATGACTATTTAGAATTGCTGTGTCTGATACAGTCACTGCTAGCCACCTGTGTCCCTTGAGTATCTGAAATACTATATGTCAAGTCCAAATTGAGAAGTGCCAGTGCAAAATACACACTGGATTTCCAAGACTTAATACAACATAAAAGTAAAATATCTCATTAATAACATTTTATATTGATTGCATATTGAAATGATAATATTTTGAATACACTGGGTTAAATAAAATGTATTATTAAAATTAACTCCACATGTTCCTTTTTACCTTTTAAAATGTGGTTACTGGAATATTTTAAATTACATGTGGCTCACATTATCTTTCTCTTGGGCGATGCTGGTGTAGTCAATAATTCAATGTTATGATTATAGATATGTTCTTGGAAATATGTGTTAAGGAGCAGACAGAACAAGATTAACATCTGAAACTAGAATAATCAGCAAAAGTCACGATTCAATGTTTCAATACATTTAAGATTTTATTCACTGTTATGGAGGGTAGTCATGTAAAAATGTTATACATAGTTTTATATATATTACACACACATATATAATGTTATAATGGTATCTAAAAATTTTGCTGAAGCTGAGGGCTCTCCTCTGTGAAATTTAAATCTGGTAATCATTGACTCAAGGCTACTAAATGGCCCTGCTGAAGATGTTATTTCATTAACTTCCTTAACTAAGATGTCAAAGTAAATGTTAAGCTTTGACAACAGACTGGAGCAGAGACAGAAGGACAGAGAGAGAAGGGAGAGAGAAAGAGAGGAAGGAACTAGCGAATTATTTATTTCACAACTTGTTCTCTCCTGCTGTCAATATGGGTCTGGTATAATGTAAGCCATTTTCATCATGCAGTACAAACTGAATAGGAGAAAATGGAGCTGGAGTGATTTTAGTTGCTTGAAAGTAGACACTTCTTAATCTCCAACTATTGAGTAAGTTAATGGTCTGACTTTTTGGACATTTCATCTGAGAATAAATAGAGAGGTCAGTTATAGTCAGGCCTAAATACAGGGGCATAGATAGCCTCATTGGCTTTGCCAACCTGCCTCAAGTGCCATTTATGACAAAATATGAGATTATTCATTGAAGACTGGCATTCCAATAAGCCCAGAAAAGTTGAACAGAACAAAAAGGTTTGAACTCTGGGGGCAGGGAGGAGATACATTTTTTCCACAATCATTCTTAGCACTAAAAAACCGTCAGGCATCACTGAGACGGCGGCTGCCCAGTGCTCAGCTGGTCCTATGTCCCATCCTCCCAAACAACTTGTTACAGTAGCCAAAATCAAAGCTGATTCCCTCCACCTCCTCACTCTTTGATTCCTGTGGCAGCAGCAACACAGAAACCTAACTAGACATTAACAGCCCTCCAAACACTACATGCCAATCAAAAGGCTGGTAAAATGGGTTCCTACTGTAAAAATAAAAGAGCAACAATGGTGGAAACAGAAATAAGCTTAGGAAATATTTTCTTTTCTTAGAAGGTGGGAGTTGCTATAGCATTTAAGGCAGTAGCATGCAGAAAGGCTTAGACCAAAATCTCTGCAACATCGACAAAATGTGCAATGAATATCATACATTCTACTGTATTATACTTATAATGTAGTAATTTTGATGAAATGATTTGGCAGGTTCAACCTATGTCCTGTGAAGCAATCTGCACACCTCTGGTATGTTTCTGATGTCTAACTATCGAAGTATTTGTCTTTGTCCTCCAAACTCTTTTATAGCACATGGTATGCATATTTCAGCATCCAACATTATTAACTCATGAGCAACTGTCAGTTGATGGTTATCTAACACATGGGGTCTGCACAAAAGGGATCCTTATTTGGGCAAAAGCTCTTGTCTGCACCAGTCTGTCTATATTTTCCCTCAGAATAACTTTATTTGGATTATTATTCGCTGTTAGTGGAAACTCGGAGGTTGCATGTGCGGCAATTGGAAGGCGGAGAAATAAATCCTTAACAAGTTCAAACACTTAGCTGATATTAAAACCATTTCTAGCTTTGTTAGCTGAAAGCAAGCGCTCCATTGCCCTCTCGTGGTGAGTCGATGGGATGCGGTGGGAAGATCAAAAAAACCCGCAGAAACTAACAAGAGTTTACTCCAATACAGGTGACAACATTCATCTTGGATAGAAACAGCCACAAATGACAACCTTATATTGTTTTATATGTTTTAGAATTTACATTTTTCAGCCCTCTTACATGCAGACTGGACAAGGTGGGGTGGGTGGGGCCAGTAATATGGAAATTAGAACTTCGTCTTTCTACAATACAATGACTGCACTATATTTACAACCATAGCTGCTATATATGTGGCAAATTGATTTTTATGAGATTTAGAAACTTAAAAAAATCATGTTCACATTTTAAAAGCTCCTTTAAACCAAAAATAGACTGATGTTCCAACTGGTTTGGAATTATAGGAACCAAGGAAAGAAGTCTGAATAATTCCCTAATATGGAAGAAAAACTTTTTTTTTTTTTTTAAATAAGGAACAGTTTGTTTCTGACAATAGGCAACATATGGAAACATGGAATTTATAGAACCAAGTATAGGTACAGAATTTATCTTTCTATATTCTCTAAAAATAAAATTTTATAAAATTCTGAACTCCAGATTTAATAGTCAGTTACCCAACTGGGTATTTATCTTTTAAAAACACCATTTAAAATTTCTGCTGTATGCCTTTCAACAATTTCCTGCCTAACAGGCCCATCCCCAGAAAGCAAACAAACCTGGTATTAAAACAGACTGAAGAGCTTAAGAGAAAGCTGGGGGAGAAGTCGGGGCAAAGTACATGAGAACATAAACTACTTTTTTAATCTTATTACCAGTAAATGTACCATTTTTCTCTTTTATGTGTCTTCTCTTCAGATAAAACCACTCCTCCAACCAGCATTACAAAATGCTCCGTATTTTATAATATGATTTTAGGGGCAGATTCATCTCAAATTGGCTTTTCTACTCACACGTGGAAGTTCAGTTTTGCAACAACAGTTGTTTGATTTTGTCTTTGAATTAGCAAAGTTCGTAAAGTAATTTTACTATAAAATTAAACAGCTGGGAGTTCTTTAGCAAAACATGACAACTCTTGTTCTTCTTTGTACTATTGTGCAAGCTGAAATACCCTTTCTTTCATGTCTTTTTAATTCCAAAATGAATTCCCTAGTTAGCCTTGTTTAGCTTTAAGAAAAATAATAAAGAAGGGGGGCGGTTTTTGCTGACCTCTGAAATTCACAGGCTTTTAAGCACAGGGCATTTACACAAGGTGCGTTCTCAAAGGGCTTTTGTTTAATTCCTATTATGGAATGAAAAATGATATTCTACCCCCATATAATGCCGATCCTTGTGTACAGCAAAGCTGTTGACAAGTGTTACTGTGGAGCGAGACGTCTTACGCCGATTTTGCAGATGGGAAAACTGAAACATCTCTAAATGCTGAGGAAATATGGAACTAAGATGTTCGTAGAGGCTGGAATTAAATTTAGAATTTGACTCTTAGCCCAGGACTCTAACCATGTGAGGGCCCTAACTCTCTGGAATCAACAGAAGGGCAATTTTAAAACATTCTTTTGACATTATTAACCACAGCCTGGGGGCTCAGGGAAGTGAGTGGGGGAGGGCCTGGAAACATAATACAGAGCTGCTAGGTGACAGCCTTGTGCAACACTGTTAATACTTTGGATTACTTGATCCATATTGCCATATACTCTAGGAATAGTCCGAGGCTTAGTGATTTCCTTTGTATCTTAAAAAATTAGAGTCTAGATCCAAGGGCTAGTGTAGACTGCTTCTTAAAATATGGAGCCAGAGTCATGACAAGAAAAACTGCAGAAAGTGGTTCTTGGCTTTTCACACGAATCTGGAACCAAAGATCACTGCTAAGAGTTGGTGAAACCATAGATGTTATGCCAGTAGGATTCATCATTGTAGTCATTTATAAAATGATGGAATTCCATAGCTTTAGGAAAACCTCGAGCACCAGCTTGTCAGTCTCCACATCAGAAAAGGCAGGACCAGAGAGCCCGACACTCGCCCAGAGTCACCCAGTGAGTAGCAGAGCTGTGACAGACCCTGGGTTCTGTTGCATGAGATCAGCAGCAGAGCCTTGGCAGCAGATGGCTTTTCAATGGCCCTGAATACCTCCACTTGGGTCTCTGCAGGGCGAGCTCTGCCATCCCCAGACCACGTTACTGAAACACACTTTCCAAGGAACTGCAACTAATAAAGTCAAATGGGAGCTGACAAGGACATTCCCACTGTGTTCAAATGCCAAAACATACAACCGAGAAAGCTCACTTGGAGCGCATGAAGTGGGGGTCCTTCTGGCAAGACTTCTGTGCACCATACTCCCAGCTGTTTGCTCAGACCCAAATGTGAGGGACTAGCAGCAAAACACTTGCAAAGCCATCAGGAAAGTGCTCTGGCATTGGGCGTCAACAACTGTCACCTGCTTTTTTTTTGTTAGGCTGGGCTGAAAAACCAAAGGAGCCCTCCTCAGGGTGAGGAAGGGCTTTGGGAACTCAGGACCTCTGGGATCAAGAAGAAATGGACCACAGGCCACCTTGCTAGGGAGCATTGTCCTCACCTTCTAGTAGTAACACGTGCCTCAGAGGTCCCAAGCACATTAAGAAGCTTAATATCTGTGTGCCTTTGTTCCTGGGCTTCCTCTGACAACAACATCTTTCCTTTTTTAGCTTTTCTCCCTCCTGCCCCAACTCCCCACTATAAAGCTTCCTTGGCCAGGTGCAGTGGTCCATGCCCGTAATCCCAACACTTTGGGAGGCTGAGGTGGGTGGATCACCTCAGGTCGGGAGTTCAAGACCAGCCTGGCCAACAGGGTGAAACCCCATCTCTACTAAAAACACAAAAATTACGTGAACGTGGTGGTGGGCGCCTGTAATCCCAGCTACTTGGGAGGCTGAGGCAGGAGAATCGCTTGACCCTGGGAGGCGGAGCATGAAGTGAGCTGAGATTGCGCCACTGCACTCCAGCCTGGGTGACAAGATCGAGACTCTGTCTCTCCCCTCACAGCCAAAAAAACAAAGCTTTCCTACTCTCCTTCATCTCCTGCTGGGTGAGAAAACCCTTGTCAGTACCTGTACAAAGTATGCTTTGGGTCGGCTGCGGTGGCTCATACTGAGACCAGCCTGGCCAACATGGTGAAACTCCGTCCCTACTAAAAAATACAAAAATTAGCTGGGCATGGTGGCAGACGTCTGTGACCACAGCTACTTGGGAGGCTGAGACAGGAGAATCGCTTAAACCCATGAGGTGGAGGTTGCAGTGAGTTACAACTGTTCCACTGCACTCCAGCCTGGGCAATGAGTGAGACTCTGTCTTAAAATAAATAATAACAAAATTTGAAAAAACGCAAAAAACAAGCATGCTTTGATCCTGGCACCTATCACCCTGTACTGAAATCATCTGGTTAGTATATCTCTCTCCCTTACTGCAGTCTGAAGAGATTATGTTGGTCTTGATCACTGCAGCATCATTATAGTAGGTGTTCAATAAACGTTTACTAAACAAATGCCTCCCTCTGTGTCATGTTTTGAAATCAGTGTCTGGTACTACTTACTAGAGTCTAGTAAATGTTTGTTAAACTGCACTGACTGCTCATCCCACTACAGAACATAAATGTCTCGAAAGAGGGCCACGTGGCTAGGCTATCCTTGATGGTTCACCTTCCTATCTCCAGCACTTTCCCTAGGTCACGATCACCATTAATAAGGGGAAGACATATACACCGACATTGTAATGTCCACTATGTAACTCTGAGACCCAGCTATTATCAAACACCTAAATACCTAACAGAAACCCGCCTTGTCTGTGGACACACAGATCTCACCTGTTTTGCCAGGACTCTCAAGCCCACAGGGTCACTGGCTCTCCTAGAGAGCCCCTACAACAAGAAAAAGTCAGCAACACCTAAGAGAAAAAATTCTCCTGGGAAAGATGGCAGACTGCCTGGTGAGGATTCCTTTTTTAAGGAACCCTGTCTCTGCAGAGCTGCCTAAAAAAATGTGCCTACTGACGAGAGTCTGGGCAAATCTGTAATGTAGAGATTAAATTTAAATTCCAATGAAGATTTTTAACAAAAATCAATAAAATAGGAGATTGATCTGCAGTTAAAAGTTCCTAGTAATGGGATAGCCTAGAAATTTCATAAATAATGCTTTTATCTTGATTACAAAATAATCCCCTGCCACAAAAACAAGGCAAATCAAGGTAGGAAATTGTTCAGCGGGAATTAAAATGTCACACTTTACACAGAATAAAGCATTGCAATCACCAGGGAAACACACATTGCAAATGTGTTAACACAAAATTACATATATCACTTAATTATATAAGCGCATAGCTCCTGAGTCACCCATTAGCTAAACATGTCAGCTGCGGTTAAATATATACATGCAATATTTTTAGCACAGAGGGGATGTAACTATGTCAGGCCTGGCACCATAAAGCCTGAGATGGCAAGTGCTATTAAACTGAGATGCAATCATGTTGAAAAGGAAACATTAACAAACAGCAGACAATTGAGAAGAAAATACAGTGAGCTTGTGTTCTACTACATGTGCTTCCAAAACCTTATATAACTATTCATTGTCTATTTCATCTGGCTTGCATCCCAGGTTTGTTCTATGCTATACTAATTTTATAATAATAAACTGTTATACCAGTTTTATGAAATCATGCACACAGAGAGGTTGCAGATGACATTATGTCTCATTATCTTCACCAGAAAAGGACATCATCCTGAAATTAAACATAGCCTCATGCAAAACCATCCGCTCCATTTAAAATGGCCCCTTGAGTTTGCTTCTGAAAAAAGATATGTCATCTTTCCTTCCATCATCACAGCACTGGTGAAGTTGGCAAAACTGTTGTTGGAGACCCAAGTTTCATAAGAAAGTAGAGAAGGCATGGGCTTTGAGAGCAGGCAACTCTGTATTCACTTTACACATAAGGCAACTATGTGACCTTGGGCAAGTCATCATCTCTCTCAGGGCTGAATTTAACCATTCATCAAGAGAATTATATGCCCATCTTGAAACATGATGATGGGGAAGGAGTATGAATGAGGTAACATTAGACAACGTGGCTGGCACATTAGTTGGCACACTGAAGACACTAATAAATTATTATTATCACTATTATATGCACGGACACATGGAAGTAATATTAATACATCATTTCAAGCATTTCAAGAGACCAGCAGTTTGCTGGTGGGAGAGTTATTGACATTTTGGAAACACCGGAGCCCTCAGCACAGAGGTAAGCACCTTGTAGAGCCCCGGAAGAGAGATAAGTGCAGGAAAGCTCCTCATTTGATAAAAGGCATCTGGCGTACCTTGGAGCCTGAACTGTTGTCTATGCTGACAAGTCTTCCAATACAGAGGCAATAACTGGGTTGTCAAAAGGAAGAACTTATCTTGGTGATAATTGATTCTGTGTTTCAGGCAACTTTAAATCTCAAGGCAAAAAGTGAAGAAAGGAAATTACCACAAAGTAAAGTGTGCCTCAACAGGATGAGAGACAGTGGACGTGAGAGAGTGACAGACAGAGAGAGACTATGCCAAGTGTCCTTATTCTCTAAATTAATCATTAAATGTTTCTGAAATGTGCTTGGAGAATCCCCATTCAATGCTTAAGTCCCGAGGCTCATTGGAAATCATTGGAATCCCCTGTATCTAGAAATCACCATACATAGGCCTCAGCACATTGTAGGAGCTCAATAAATAGAAAACACATTGAACAGAATTTAATCTGGTAGGCCAAGAAGAATGGCAACCTGTTGGTTGTAGGGTTCCCAGTATAGACAAACTTATCTTTCAGGAAGGTTGGGCCCCATAGAGGGCTGAATGCTTTTGCTCTCGCATTTCCAGTAGAGCATTCTTTTTAATCAAATCTCACTTTAAGCAAGCCCTTAGGTGGCAAAATAGAAGAGCAAATTCTACCTATATGGAAGTTAGGGTAGGTCACTTAGGAGAAAAGGAAAGAAAGGAGTCATTTAAGATGAAACGTTTAAGGTTCTGATTTGTCCTGGCCAAACCAAGTCCTGGTTCTGCTTCTAACATCCAATATTCACTGATCCAATACTTACTTATTTTCCAAGATGGAGTATTGCTCTGTCATCCAGGCTGGAGTGCAATGGCACGGTCTTGGCTCACTGCAACCTCCGCCTCCTGGGTTCAAGCGATTCTCCTGCCTCAGCCTCCCGAGTAGCTGGGATTACAGGTGTCCGCTACCATGTCAGGCTAATTTGTGTATTTTTAGTAGAGATGGGGTTTCACCATGTTGGCCAGGCTGGTCTCGATTTCCTGACCTCGTGATCCACCCGCCTCGGCCTCCCAAAGTGCTGGGATTACAAGTGTGAGCCACCGCGCCCAGCCCAGACCTCTTTACTCTTAAAGATGCATAGCCCTTGACTGATTCCTGGGGGATGTACTTTGAAACTGATATCAGAAAATCGGTCATTTTCAGCAGCAAGTTATACTGTATTTGTTCTTCATTCATTTTTAGACCCTTTGCGCTCCCAAAACACTTCTTGATGGTTGCTAGGCAACTATTGTTGAATACATGCAAGAGGCATTAATTATGTGATCATTTTCAAAAATGGGGAAAATTTGTTTAAAACAGAGGACATTGCCACACCTAAAAGAAAACATTTCCCTCCTTAAACAGCTATCCAGAAGAAGGCCACTACAGGTTGCTAGCTCCTGTCAAGGAGTAAGATGATTCACGAAAAGTTGTTTATTTACAGTTATTTGTCTTAGATCTTCCGTCTTCAGCCCCCCACTCATCCATGTAAGCAGCCCTGTCTTATGACAAATCCTCACTCTTAGGCTAACTGGGACTTGTCTTATTAAACATTTCCCACTTTTCCTGTTGTGTGCTCCTTACCTAAAACACCTGCACTGGTCAAGCGTGGTGGCTCACGTTTGTAATCCCAGCACTTTGGGAGACCGACGCGGGTGGATAACCTGAGGTCAAACGCTGAGGTCCGGAGTTCAAGACCAGCCCTGGGCCAACATGGTCCAACCCGTCCTCTAATAAAAAATTACAAAATTTAGCGCCCCAGGCCCGTGGTAGCGGGTGCCTGTAATCACGCAGCTACTCGGGAGGACTGAGACAGGAGATATCACTTGATCCAGGAGGCCGGAGGTTGGCAGTGAGCCCCGAGATCACCCTCACTGTACTCCACCTGGGCAACCAAAGAGTGAAACCCCGTCTCAAAAAAAAAAGAAAAAAGAAAAAGAAAAAAAAAAAAGGCCGGGCGCGGTGGCTCGAGCCTGTAATCCCAGCACTTTGGGAGGCCGAGACGAGCGGATCACGAGGTCAGGAGATCGAGACCATCCTGGCTAACACGGTGAAACCCCGTCTCTACTAAAAAATACAAAATCTAGCCGGGCGAGGTGGCGGGCGCCTGCAGTCCCAGCTACTCGGGAGGCTGAGGCAGGAGAATGGCGTGAACCCGGGAGGCGGAGCTTGCAGTGAGCCGAGATTCGGCCACTGCACTCCAGCCCGGGCGACAGAGAGAGACTCCGTTTCAGGAAAAATAAAACAAACAAACAAACAAACAAAACAAAACAAAACAAAACATTTTTCCTGACATGTGTATTTCATACTTGCATATCCTCAGGGCAGGACAGCTTGTGGCTCGTCAATTATTACATCTAGCTTTAGAAACCAATAAACTTATCATAGGGTGATCATCTCTTTCTCTGACCCAAATGGAAACAACAAGAACTTTTCTATTTTCCACATCAACGACTAAGCTTTCTGCTGATGCCAAATCCTCTGTGTACATCTTACCCCCCCATCATTAAAGGAAACATAGATTTCATTTTACAGTGTGTTTTCCTCACACTTTGTTTTTGATATCCCAATGTCATGATTAAGCTACAACGACTTCGATAAATTGAGTCAAAAATCTGAACTAAGTAAGGGCAGAATTTGTCACAAGGTGATCTCCCTCTTTTACTGAATATTAAGTGAAGCAACACAAATGTCCATGAGGATGGAGTCCTACAGGCAAAACTAGGCTGATTATATACTCTTTCCACTCTATGGTTCCTACAGGCAACCAGTTTCCTCCTGTGTAAATTGGGGGAAAGGATTCAGAACTCAGATCAGTGCCTGGCACATAATAAATAGTATATAAGCACTAGTCACTACTATTATTAATTCTTGGCCTTAGATCCAACATTGTCTTCCTACTGTTTTTTAGCTATATATTCTCATTTTGGTTAATTCCAATCAAAGACAATGTCTTCTTTATGAAATTAACTTGGAAAAATACTGAGCATAATTGACCTGCCACAGGAAAAAAAAAATAAGCTGTTATCAGAGAACAAAATATACTACATAGATAGATATAATTCTCAACTTCCAAGCTGACTTTTGGAGAGCAGTAGAGATAAAGAGAGGGCATGGCATACCCGGAACTGGAGTAGTCTGTATGACGTGGACATGGGTAAGGGTTAAGGCTGCAGGAGAGGAGGCGGAACATAAAAAATGGAGGCGGGAATAGTGTGGCCCTGAAATAGTCTCGATATTCTAAAGCTTAGGCCTCTCTGTGCACTCACTGTCACCTCAAAGTGTCCCACAAACAGCTCTGGAGAGCAGATGGAGGCGATCAGATCTCCCTTGATTTAGGTTAGCTGTGGTGTGTATTGCAAATCTCTTGTAAATATTTTATGCCAGGTACTGTACTTCTAAGAGTTTCTTTTTTTTTTCTTTTTCTTTTTTTTGAGACAGAGTCTTGCTCTGTTGCCCAGGCTGGAGCACAGTGGCGTGATCTCAGCTCACTGCAAACTCTGTCTTCGGGTTCAAATGATTCTCCCGCCTCAGCCTCCCAAGTAGCTGGGATTACAGGCATGCGCCACCATGCATGGCTAATTTTTGTATTTTTAGTAGAGACAGGATTTTGCCATGTTGGCCAGGCTGGTCTCAAACTCCTGACCTTAAGTGATCCACCCACCTCGGCCTCCCAAAGTGCTGGGATTACAGACACAAGTCACCATGCCCAGCCCCTTCTAAGAGTTTTATGTGCAGCACTTCATTTAATCCTCTTTATATAATATATCCCCTTGAAGTGGGTAGTATCAAGATTTTCAATTTAGAAATGAGGAAACTGAGGCTGAGAGAGGGTGAGTCATTGCCCAGGAGCACACAGGTGGTGAGTGACAATGAGCGCAGACTGAGATCCAGAGTTCATCTTCTGGTTGCTGCGCCCCTGCCTCTACAAAGCAGTGGGCCTCAATACCCTATAGGGGAACAGACTTTGTTCCCCGTGACAAAGTGGCCTGGAAGGAGACAGGCTGAAAAGCAGAATGCAGTGACAACAGGCCCACACTTAATACAGGATTGCTCACTCAATACTACAAACTAGTATTTTTGTACTTACGTTACTCCTTCAAACTAAGAAAGCAAACAAGCCCAAGCTGGTTCATTCTTCTCCCTATCTCCCACATCATTAAAGGAAACTCTTCTCATTCCCAGCTAAGGTAAATATTGCAGCAGATCTAAGAATTATTTTCAATAAATATTTCTTGGGTACCAAATAGCATTGCGACCAAAACCAAAGAAATATGAGGTAGGATTCTTGTTTTCCAGGGACGTAGAATCAAGTGTGTTTTCTGTGACTTAGGGTTAACTCATCCATCCCTTCAACATTCACTGGCTACCTAGGATAAGCAGCTGCACACCAGGGACAAGGCGTTTCCAGGATGCCCTTTCTCCTTCCTCCCATAAAGCTGAGGTTTTGGCATGGAAAAGAGCAAGGTGAGCTGGGTCGGTGTTATAAAAAGGTAAGAGTAAGAAACATCACAAGGGTGCTGAACTCATTGGAACATCAGGGAAGACCTCTTTGAGGAAGTGATGTTTAAGGTGAGATCTCCAGAATAGAAGGAGAAATTGGCCAGGCTGAGGGGTTTCTTTTCCAGGAAGGACATACACAGGGTTTCATATTCAAGGAAGAAGGAAACGAGTTCAAGAAGTTACAAAAGGAAGGCCGGGCGCGGTGGCTCAAGCCTGTAATCCCAGCACTTTGGGAGGCCGAGACGGGCGGATCATGAGGTCAGGAGATCGAGACCATCCTGGCTAACACGGTGAAACCCCGTCTCTACTAAAAACTACAAAAAACTAGCCGGGCGAGGTGGCGGCGCCTGTAGTCCCAGCTACTCGGGAGGCTGAGACAGGAGAATGGCGTGAACCCGGGAGGCGGAGCTTGCAGTGAGCTGAGATCCGGCCACAGCACTCCAGCCTGGGTGACAGAGCGAGACTCCGACACAAAAAAAAAAAAAAAGAAAAAAAAAAGAAAGAAAATATATCATGTATAACTCCCCAATGCAATCCCTCCCTCCTCCCCCCTCCCCATGATA
>NW_016816905.1:241513-313557 GCF_001698545.2 Rhinopithecus bieti
AAAAAAAAAAAAAAAAAAAAAAAAAGAAGTTACAAAAAGGTGCACACTGCCCGGCTGTACAAAGCACAAGGGAAGGACCATTTTCTTCTTAAAGAGATACATGAGGTGGCTGGGCGCGGTGGCTCATGCCTATAATCCCAGCACTTTGGGAGGCCCAGGTGGGCGGATCACGAGGTCAGGAGATGGAGACCATCCTGGTTAACACGGAGAAACCCCATCTCTACTAAAAAAATACAAAAAATTAGCCGGGCGTGGTGGCGGGCGCTTGTAGTCCCAGTGACTCGGGAGGCTGAGGCAGGAGAATCACTTGAACCTGGGAGGCGGAGCTTGCGGGGAGTCGAGATCACGCCACCACACTCCAGCCCCGGCGACAGAGCACTCCGCCTCAAAAAAAAAAAAAAAAAAAAAAGAAGACTGTGAGGCTAATGCATCACTACAGTGAAGACTTTTCATGTGGCAGGCCTCCAGGAGGTGGACAGATTCAAGAAGGCTGGTGCAGAGCTGTGGCCAGATGAGGCTTGACAGATAGGAAGGACTAGAAGAGATGGAGGAAGAAAGAGAGGAAACAAGACTATTTCCTTTTGGATCATGGAGGTGGTGGAACTAACCGTGGCTGCACGCCCTGTCAAGAGCCTTCTTACAGGACTTTATCACTGTGATACAACTTGCCATGCGTATGTTTCATCCTTGGTGAAAAAGGCTCAAATTATTCCTTTCATTCCCCAATAGCCTTTGTTTGGCTCCTTCTGCAGGCTGAAGTTGCCTATTTTAATATATGACTCTTCATTTATTCATTTTCTGCCAGCAAACAATTTTTAATTAGCCTGCTCTTTATTAAGGACATGGAGCAGGTTATTAACTAGGTGCATCTTTGGGTCTTTAAAAGGAGTGAAAGAGACATAGTCAATTTGCATGTGATGTTTAGGGGTTTAAGTGGTATTAGTCAACATATTTAGAGCAAATCTCATCAAGCTCCATTTTTAAGCCCTGACTCAACTTGACGATCCCAGAAGGCAGAAGGGAAGAGTGGGATTAATATATTAGTCACTTACTTGTACAACTTGCCAGTCCATCAGTTACATTAGTCCCAGTAAAGTATTCAAGGGAATAATAAAAAGTTTTTTAAAAAGTATTCCTTTATCTACAGAATCTGACAAGAAGGATTCACTTAGCTCTATTGGAGTACTTAAATACTGCTATAATTGCTTAATTCAAGGGTCCTCCACCACTAGAATGTGAGTGCCTCAAAGGTTAGCACTGGATTGTGTTCTTTATTGTACTAGTCCTATATCCTCACATAGGGCTACACACAATTACATAGTTGGTAATCAATAAATGTCAGTTGGACACATAAATAAATGAGCACACTCACTGCCCACACCACACATATCTGCTAATAGGTAATACAGGAAACTGGGGGATCAAAATAACCACATGAGCTCTCAGGGAGATGGAAAAGAAGGTTTTTTAGCTCACTCCATTTGGCAGTTCTGCCCTGGTCAGTTGTTCTATATGGTTCTGTTTCTTGCAACAAGGCTTGGGTATAAGTACTCAGCATGCATCTAACTCCACTCATGGAAAAGGCACTTGGAATCTGAACCCGACTGAAAGAGTGAAAGAGGGCGGTAAATGAGTGGTGTCACCACCTTATTAGAAAGCCAGCTAACAGCTGTAGCAGTTATTCAGCTATTTCTTTATTATTCATCCCAATGCATGTGCCAGAATTTGCAAAGTCTTTGGTGTGTATTCACCAGATACGAACACCTTTTGAGCTTCCACTCAGTGAAAGCCATTTTGGAACATATTTATCAAAATATTTTGGAAATCTTTCCAATTTCCCAGAGTTAAAAATGCAAATAAGCTTTTTTTTTTTTTTTTTTGCTTCAACTCCACCTCTGGCCCTGGTCAGCAGGCATGCTTGATTATACACATAAAATGTGAATAACCTACATAAATAAAGGAGCTATGATATGGTCACAAGTTATACCTATACTTCTCAACATGCAGTGACTTGATCAAGAGCGATTTGTATTTAGCATGTTTTTCTAATTACACCTCTTTTGTAACACCTCGCAGCTATTGCAGGAAGCACACAAACATAGGTCATCTAGCTAATTTCCAGGCAACAGATGCCAACTGTGGATATAGTAGCATGACCACAAGTTAAGTACAAATGCCCAAGCTTGTGATAGGGTAATTTATAATAAGTAAAGGCAGACAGACACATCCAGATCACCTTTCCAAAAAGCCAATTAGAAATGATCCCACATCTCCCTGTCTCCAAACTCTCTTTAAAGATACCCATTATAAATCTGCCTAAAGTAATGTCACTGAATTCTATGGCCAAGATAAATAGGTTCCTTTACTGTGAGATTTGTTGCAATAAAAATAAAGCACGAATGAATCACAAGGATGTAAGATAAGAACTGTGTGGAAAACACTGTGATAGATGACACATCTCATTAAATATAATTTTATGTGATCAGTTACTGTATTGCCCTGTTTAGTTGATTTATATACACGTTAGGAAGCTTTTTACTGTTCAGAATGCAATTATATACTTTATAATTGAGTACATAGTTGATTAATTACAATGTTTATGGCCATTTCAATTAAAAGCTGGCTATCAGGTCCATGGTGAGAAACCTACCCTCCCCACCTTTTAAAACATTGCTTCTACAAATAATGTTCTATGAAAAAGAATTATACTTAACCTACAAGACTTTTACTTACAGCACTGCTTCCAGTAGGGCACTTATACATAGAATCAAGTAGCTATCTTTTCTTTAGATAATTGTCTATTCCTAAGTGTCTTTGGTACAGAGCCATTCTCGATATTTTAAAAGTTCTTTCCAAGCCATTTCAGAACCCGAAAAGAATAACAATACAGATGATCATTTGTTTCTAGTGGAAACTCAATCAATATCTACCCATGAAAACTTTTCTAGATTTTCTTCAGCTCAGTAGTTTCGTAGCTTTGTACTCCTTAGTAAGAACAATGGGAAGTTAATCTGCCTTCTGAAAGAAAAAAAATCAGAAAATATAATTTTGTCAAATCTCCTTCAAAGGAATTTCTTTCCTAGCTTCTTATCTGTTCAAAGCTGCTTAAGATATGGTAGTCAATATCAATCAGAAAACATTTGACCCAAAGAGATAAAGTCCCGAGGTATGATCCTTTGATGAATGGTTTGCCCTTATCAGCTTGTAATTGCTATTATAAACTCAACAGAAAGGTTCCCTTCCACCCTCATTTCTGAAATAAGCCTCAAAGAAAAAGGAGTGGTTGTGTTACCATTAAACTCAAGAATTAAGCATGTGCAGTAGTCACTGGCTGCTACAAAGACAACAGGTGTTGTATTAGTCAAAATTAGGAGTCCCTTAAGTTCTACATTTCTCTTTGTATGTATGTGTACAAATATAAATATATATATTTACTTGCTTACTATTCATATCCCCAGGCTCTAGAATTAGGGTAGCTGAGTTATGTCTGTTTAATTCCATAAGGTTTAATCAGGGCCTCAGGGAGTATCTGGTACATAATAAGTTATCCCTAAATATTTGTTGAATTGATGAATGATGACCTTGACAGAAAAAAGTACAGATGGACGCATGAATAAGGCACTCTGTGCTGAGGTGATTATCATCCCCATTTTAAAACTAGGGAAATCGAGGCTTGAAAGTGAAGCTGCAGAGGGGGCAGGCACTTAAATCAGAGTCTTCCATATCTTTGTGTGGATACAGAAGGCTATCTGTATCTAAGACTCAAAGGGAACACTGCTTTATATATATGTGTGTGACCCTGATCATAACGACTACTTTACTTGGTCTCCCAAACAGTCTGTGTCCTTCAATGTGCACAGTTCAGGGCAGAACAGTCACTATTCAATAAATATTTGTGGCTTGATTTGGGGATCAGAAATAGCTCTCTTAAAAAGCGCCATTCTTACTCATTTTATAAGTAAGTCTTCCTTTCACTTGATTAATATCACATCGCTACTTGTTTTTTAAATCAAGGTTGCAGCTATGTATTCCCTCGCTTCCTTTTTTCTTTCCTAATCTGACCAAGAGTCTGTTGTTTCTGACTTGACAGTCTGTTTAAAATTCCTTATTCTCTTCCACTTTCCAAATCAACCTTACGCTGACCAAATCCTTCGGTTCTGCAGTCCTTTATTCTTCTGGTACAAGAATATGACTCAAAATGTGGCAGTGACCTACTCACGTGTGGGTAAATATGGGATTTGGTTCAGTTGGTGTGAGGAGACTCAAAAGGATTCTGTGTCATACATGCAAATACATGGAACTCTCAAGATAACAATACTACTTTCAGGGCCGCTTATTCATATTTTGAATGATGATGGCCAAAGGAGGCAATATGGGGAAGAGTTCCTTGCCCTAAATCTAAGGAGCAAATGCACAAAAAGTCTGAGTTGATGAATATTCTAGTAAGCATTTTGTTATTTTCAGACATTCAGCTATTTGCTAACCCAGCACGTCCACAGAAAGTGTTACTTTAATGAACAGATAAGAATTGTTCATAGTAAGGGGTGTGAAACAGTCTTCTCTGAATGACTGATCATCTGCCACATCCACCAGGTATTGGCAAAGGGGCTGGAGACTTGCCTCAGTGTGTGGAAAGTCCAAGCAGGGCAAAGAGACAAACACAGAGACATGTCTCTGACTTGTTTCCAGCATTGACTAAAGACCTTATCAATACTCGTAAGAAAACAGATGCGAAGTTTGTAACACGGGCACCATGGGTTCTGCTGCCCTGATCAATGAGCAAATTTAATCTTGCACTCCAGTTAAAGGAGAGCTCTGTGAATCGTTCACAATGAGATTTTTTTTTTGGTTTGTTTTCAATTTACACTTTGCTTCCAGTTCTTTTCTGTCATTTCAGTTTTTTACAAGACGAGACCCAGGGAATATCTCAAGGAAAGTACATTAATTTTAATATTCCTTTGATGATGGCCCTCTAATAATAGGAAATCCCCAGCCAGTGTCACAGATGAGGGATTGTTGTAGAAAAAACTGGGTTCCTGTCACATGACCAGGAAAGACTAGGCTTGGGGACACATAGAAGGGTGAGTGGAATTTATTGGGCAAAAAGGAAAAAGGAAAAGCAACTCAGCAAAGTTAGATGGACTCTTGTTAACAGGCTCTCTACCTTATCGACTGAATCCCAGGTTACCACCCAGGAAAGGAGAGGGTCAGCTCCTCTTTCCTGCAAAAGGCGTGAAATTCCCAAGGCTCCACCCCATCCTCCCAGTGCATAGGTCAGTGGGAGATTCTCCAGGGACCTTCCCCCTTATCTGCCTCCTGCTTCTATCAGGATCAAAAAGGAGGGCAGCTGTGAGACACAAGTAAATGGGTAAGGTTTTCCAAAGGACCCCATGGCCCCCGTGGTTGAAGTAAGAGTGCCCCTTATCTGGAAATCCATATACCATCTAGAGAACCTCATTTTCTCACATGGGTTTTGGAATCTCCAGAAAGTGGTGTTAGAGTTTATCCAGTTCAGCCCACTGGACTATATGGGCAAACTTCATTGTATGAGCTCCACTTACATGAATTGTAGTTCAGTAAAGAAGAGGGTTAGAGAACATGGGACGGGGGACAGTGCCAGGGCTTAAAGCTGCTAAAATGGTTACAAAATGTGAAATTTAGAAGAAGTAAAAAGAGTTATGTGATATTCGATATTATATTTACTTTTCCCAAAAGGAGAAAATTCATAAATCATTAACAAATTCTCCCCTCTGACTCCTTTCCATATTGTGTCATCTCCCAGTTGCTGTGATTGTGGTGATGGCGTTGGTTTCTTAAAGATCCAGCTATAAAGTATATGGACTAACTGTTGAACCAAACCAGGGAGCTATTAACACCACAGTGGTTGTACTCTAAGCAATTGGGTTTACACAGCTCCAACTCATGCCTTGAAATGCTGAAATAAATTAACTCCTTTATTTAGACATAAACATTGTTGTAGAAAAAACCAAGTTCTTGTCACACGACCACATTACACCCCAGAAAGGGCCAGAATGGATGTTTCTGGTTCACACATTCTGTCCAGGGCAAAAGGAGATACTTCTTGGTAAATATCGCTGACCATAATCTGGATTCTCTAATTTCAGAAACCCATTCCTCTGACAGAGTAATATTTATAGAAGATGAATTTAGGTTTTCAATTATGCCAACTTCCTCTTTCATATTCAAATGCTACATATATTCCAGAATATGTTTACAGAATTTTCCCATATTTCTAAATAAATACTCCAAAGAAGTTCTGAAATATACACATTTAAAAGATGCCTTTGCACACACCAAGTTATTCCCAGATGTTTTACATTCCAAATTTCTCAATAAATGAATAACATGCTAGGAAAGCAAACAAGAGCTGACAGTATTTAGTCTAAGTTTTTTAAATGGTATAACATGTGCAGCTAAAAACAATTTTCAATAACTATATATCAGCAGTTATTAAAGAATCCAAAGTGAGTGTTTGTGGGACTTGGCACTGAGCTCTATGTAAATGCAGTCTTCAGGATGATTGTTTTGTGTTTCTCACAACCACACTGCAGCAACAACTTTTGTCTTCTATCTTCTGAGTTTTATATATATATATATTCATGTGACAAACCCATGATCCCAGTTCACTGCCACAAATGCTCATTAACAAGCATCACAGTCCCACAGTCAGTTCTGTGAGCTTTGAACCAGTTCCAGAACGAGGGCTACAGCAAATGGCAGCTTGGCCTTTTCATTTTTTCCATTTTTTACACTTAACAAAATGCAGAAAACTCCCAATAACCGCTCATTTCACACCTTTTATCTCCTTTATAAGTTCGTAATATTCACCCATTAAATCTCAAACTTTGCTATGTTCTTATGTAATGCTTAATTCTCTTCTCTGGCGTTGGCTTGTGAAATGTCTTTAATTAAAAAAGCTAAAAGCACTCTAAATCTGGATGGCAGACTCATTTCCAGGGCATTCAGGCATGTTGTCTAATTTTAAAACTCTGACAGGATACATGTAAATTTATGCAAGTTTCATAAAAGTCACAATTTCCTCCTTGAATTCAAGCTAAAGAAAATGCCCCTGAGCTCTTTTCAAAGCTGTTTGTTTTACTGGAGAGCTCATTTTGCCCATTGTGTTGGAGGTGATTATTCTGAAGAATATCCGATGTCAAAGTCCCATCAATCCACTAAGAATTAAGGAGTTAAATTTCCCGACTATTGATCAAACAGACTCTTTGATCATTATTTTATGGCTTTTAAACACAGATGGGGGAGGGGAGGAAAAATATTATCATGCAAATTATTTTGGTTGACAGTAATTAAGAAATTATATGTTAAGAAAATCAGTAATTGTTCACATGAGTCATTAATGTGTTTTCATTCTTTGTAAAACTTTCTGGCACGCCCTTCCTTTCTTGCTTTAAATAAGCAAGGACTGGAAAATATGCATAGTATTTGGAACCCAGGGGAGTGACATATTAATTCAAAGTTTGCTTGGAAGTGTAGCTTTGTGGAAACTCAAACATGTTCCTATCCTTTTTTGTTTCTACCTCCCTTCTACTCAAGACTCCTCACCAGAAAGTTAGGGTAGCCTCTTTGAATGTAAGGCAGGGTCTTCTATGGGCTGAGACTCGCTTCCCTTCAGAGGGTCACAGTTAGGAGGGTCACAGTTAGAAGACTCGCTGCCTAGGAAATCTGTAAGAAAACCCACAAAATGTGGGAATTAGAACCAGCTCAGCCCTGGGCGATTAACCAGTCCTTGCTAATTCTGTGGCTCCCTAGGAGCAAATCTTCACTCTGAATTAAACCTTTGCCAAAGTTTGTTTTGGAAAGGTCTTAAATCCACAGGAAAGAGACTAAAAGTGTATGATGGAAGGCTGAGACAAGCTCCTAAATGGTTGGGACACCTTCGAATGAACTCAGGTTGGCTTATAAATGGCCAATCCCTAAAAGAGCACAAACTAAAATTACATTTGTTTTTATTGAAAGACAGCCTCAAGTGCTGACATGTAGTGTATGACATGGGATACATAATAATACTCTTAAACCAGTTCTGACATAATATCTCTGGCGGCCTAATAACCACAAATGATTGCTTTAGTTAAGAACTAGCCAGAAGCAAAATAGATCCATGTTAAAGTAGCTTGAATCATAAATGCCTCAACAATATTTTATGTCACTTTGTAAAAGTTAAAGGAGTCCTATAATAATTAACAACAAAAACACCATGTTCTTTACTATTGTATGGTGGTTGTGAAAGGTTATTTCATAGTCCCGAGGCTGCCAGTGCCGTAAATTATGCAGGCACCAAGAAGCATTAAGGAGAAATAATAGCAATTTAAACGAAGGCTGACGTAATTCATGATAAACAGTCATTGGAAAATATTACAATGTTGTCTTTTTTGAGTGGGTTTAATCAGAAGAATGTGACCATATTCTAACATAAACCACTTCTCTTTTCCATTGTGCTAGCACTTGGAATGTTGGCACTCACCCTAGCTGCAAGGTTCTTATTCACAATAATTGCTGAATCCAGAGCTCCAACACCTCCAGGGAACCTAACAATGTAAATTTGGTATTCTGATTGATGGAAGGAGCTTCCAAGACAAAGCTCCAAACCTCTGGGCTGCATGGTGGTCTAAAAGAGGGACTGAAATGTGAGATTCCTATAGCCAGGATACTTTCAAGAATACACATTAGAAAGATGGCTCAAGTAAAGCAAGCAGTGAAGAATTACTTTATTGTCACATCTAATAGAACCTGGAGATGTAGTATGAATCTGGCAGCTGTCCTGATAAAAGAAAATCTTTGTCACAGATTGTTCTGGGTGAACTGTAAATACAGCAACACATTAAGAAGTAAATATGATGGGGAAGACCAAAGCAGCCAACTTTCATTAATGCAAAATATCACCAGGTCAGGATCATAAGACATAATCACAAGACAGGGTGGTCAAGCAGATGTTTGTATCTGAACACCCACAAAAAATTCCCTTCTGTTCATAAAAGCCGACAGTGGCAGGCGGGGGTGGGGGGGCAGGTTAAAAAAAAAAAAAGGTCAGGAGCGCATCTCATGCCAACATGAAGACCGGGCAATATTTACCTCTCTGGCATCCACCCAGTCTTTGGAAACATAAAGATAATAATGATATTGGTATTATAATTGCAAAGCCTTCCGATGTAGAGTTCATTTAAAAGTCTTTAAGCCAACTATTGATTATCTGTGCCGACAAAGGAAGGCAAGGATAAAAGAAAACACAGAAAATCCAATGGCTTATTTTTCCCATTGGTTTCTATTTCATTCATGATCCATTCTTTCCAAGGGCCATTAAGAGCAGCAGAAGTGATTTCATTTTTTCTTCCTCTCCTTTTCTCTGCCAGCCTTCGGGTGGAGGTGCTAATGAGCTGGAATAAACTCAAATGAAGGGAGAGGAGGTCTGCCCAGGAAGTCAGGGACTTAGATAATCTACATAGTGGGGCCTCTGTCCCTGATAATCAAAAATTAATTGCCACCTTCCAAAGATCATTTAAAATATCCATTATATAGAAAACCCGATTATTTTTGACACTGGATCTTTTCTTCCAACTGAATCTATTTAAATCATCTCAGAGGTCAAATATCTGGCCACTCCTTTAAAAATATTCTTTCAAAGTAAGATAAATGGCTTTCTCTGGCATTTATACTATTAAATAATAAAAATGTATTTTATCTCCTCTTACCACATAAACCTTACTTTCTCTAAATAGCCCACTGTGAACATTATCAGTGAATTTTGCTCAGTGTACAAATATTTTATGTATTACAATGAGTGGCAGAACACAAAACTTGCAAATATTTATTTTTAGACATATGGGAAAAAAAGCAATTAGAGCTAAAAATGTGAAGAATGAAGAGCTCACTTAGAAGCAATTACATTGGACATGCAAACTGTTCTGCCATCAAACTTTTATTCAGATGCTGTAGAGCATATTAAGAAATATCACTTGCACACACACACAAAAATATTATTTCACAACCAAACATTTCCAATCACTATAAACAACATCTGGGGGTCATTAATAGCTTACTCTGCAGCTGAATTAGCCAAATAATATGTGGCCTGACTCACAATTCCTAAATTTCTATTTTTGAAGGAAAAAAAAATAAAACAAAACAAAATACCATGACTTTTTTTTTTTTTTTTTTTGAGACGGGGTCTCGATCTGTTGCCCAGGCTGGAGTACAATGACGCGATCTTGGCTCACTGCAGCCTCCGCCTCCCAGGTTCAAGCAATTCTCCCACCTCAGACTCCTGAGTAGCTGGGATTACAGGGGTGCATCACCACACCTGGCTAATTTTTGCATTTTTAGTAGAGACAGGGTTTCATCATGTTGGCCAGGCTGGTCTTGAACTCCTGACCTCAGGTGATCCCCCCACGTCGGCCTCCCAAAGCCATGGCTTACTTTTTAAAAATATATTTGCTGTCTGGGCAGTTTATATGAACATACAAACGTAAGTAGACATAATGGACAATTTGTGTACACATACGAGGCACATACTGTTTATGCATTAATCACTACTTCCCCTTATGTGGTGTCCTGTTTTTGTTTTGAGGAAGTTTAAAATTGTAATATTGAGTTCACTCTCCTTTCTCAGAGGCTTGTATATAATTAGCATATTTTTCAGACTAGTAAGAATCTGACCATAAGCAACATCTGAGAAGCTTCCCATTCCAAACTACTACAAAGCCTTTTGTACACAGCCTCATAACACATTTTAAGAACAGGCATACTGTTCAAATATTCCAGTCTTAAGATAAAAGAACTAACAATTTTACTGCCACACAACCCACTGTACTGAAACACCCCAAATATTTATACTAACAGGAGTTGAAAATAGTATCAGAGGACAATGCCAAAATATTTCTTCCACTCATTATTAGCAACAATCTTTGGGAAGACAGATGCCAAAAAGCCAGTGCTTTTCTAATTCACTGGGTCCTATCACATGGTTTGTTATTATAGGTTTCATGGGGAGCAACAGACTGGTTGACTTACGGGCAGGGTAAAATTGTCTTTAAGACAATCCATATTTACAGGGTTTTATTTTAATGCCTCTCAAACATCACTTTGAAAAGTATTAAATTTCAATTGTGAGATGCACCCTTTGGTTCACATTGCAATATCTCCAGAATTGGTGACATCTCAATTGATGGCATTTTACAGTTGTTAATTGGCAATGCTTTTTATCGTATATGCAATGTGGCACATATAAAAATGGTGTGTCTTAGAAATGATGTCTTAAATTTGATGAACCTCATTGGTCTATATCAGAGGTCAATACATTTTTCTGTACAGGGTCAGAGTGTCAGTATTTTCAGCTTTGTGAGCCATACTCAAGTCGGCTGTCGTAGCACAAAAACAGCCATAGATAAGATGTTAGTGTATGAGTGTGGCAGTGTGCCAATAAAACTCTGTAACAGGCTGAGGGCTGGACATGGCCCGTGGGTTGTAGTTTGCCCTATGGGCAGTAGACTGCAAACAGCACACTGACCTATGAGAATAGAGCCAGCTATGCATAGTGATGGAACCTTAGCCCCCGTGCTGAATCTCCTAAAGGCAGAAACTCTATCATCCTCTGAGTCTTCCCAGTCGAACATTTTACCTACAGCAAGGGTTCTACATATGCCAGATAAGGCTAAGGTGAATAACGGTGTTTAAATTCACACTGTTAGGCCAGGTGCCACCGCACCTGTAATCCCAGTACTTTGGGAGGCCAAGGTGGGCGGATCACCTGAAGTCAGGAGTTCAAGACCAGCCTGGCCACCATAGCGAAACCCCATCTCTATTGAGAATACAAAAATTAGCTAGGCATGGTGGTGGGCACCTGTAGTCCCAGCTACTCAGGAGGCTGAGGTGGGAGAATCGCTTGAACCTGGGACGCGGAGGTTGCAGTGAGCCGAGATCGTGCCACTGCACTCCAGCCTGGGTGACAGAGCAAGACTCTCTCTCAAAAAAGAAAACAACAACAACAAAAAACCTCACACCATCCAGAGGTGGAAAAGCAAAGACTATGCAGGTGAATTTGAAGAGTGTACCTGGTTTCCCCCACAGGAGCATCGCTGTATGTATTTGACAAAAGTCCCGGTGAGCTCAGGTCAGATTCTCATAATCATTATTCAAATGAATTAGAACAGTCAATAGGCTACTAAAAAGAAGCACAACACAACCCATAAGAGCACTGCTTTGCAGCTCACAGAGCAGGGTTTGAATCCCAGCTCCACTTACGCAGCTGTGTTGAAGCACTTCCTTAAACAAGTCTGAGCTTCAGTCTTCTCATCTGTAAAACCAGAGAAGGTAACCATCCCTACCTCAAAGTATTATTGTGAAAATAAAGGAGATAATGTACATAGTAGGTGCTCAATAAATCCTAGAAAAATTCGGCTTCAATAAGCTTTTCGCTGAAGTATTTATCCTACTAATACTTCATTAAGTGGTTATCTCTTAGGGACACAAATTATAGGCACGTAGCAGTGCCTGATACATGATATGCTCTCAATAAAAGGTATGATCTAATGTCATTATTTTCATATTTTCATTAACTAAAATTCTAAGGAAATGAGTTGTCCTAATTAATGAAGTGTAAAGTTTACAGAGAATCATTGGAAACACCTTTTTTGTTTCATTGATGGAATGCAAGTATGTGAGAACAGAAAAGGTTCTTAAAGATCACCCAGTCCAGGAGTTCTTAATCTGAGGTTTCATATACCCTACAAATCCTGGAAAATAGATGCAGAATGTTCTGTATTTGCCTGACATGTCAATTTTTGCTAATAACATTGTTCAAAGCCATTATTATTTTTATTATGTTTGCATGCACGTTTTATGAGACGATTCATAGCTTTCTTCAGATTCTCAAAGGGACCTGAGATCCAAAAAAGTGCAAAAACCAGTCTGACATTCCATTTCATATTTAAGACATGGAGTCCCAGAGAGGTTAACTGAGTCATGGAAGCTCCCTATTTGGTATGAGGCTCATAATTCAGAACACAGTTCTCCTGACTCCCAAATGCCCTTTCTAGTACATTGTGCTTTTTCTTAATTTCTTGGTTGTTAATAGCATACAGAGTATATACCTCCAAAATCAGGGCTTTGCACTTTTACCTAACAAAGCCTTTTACCCATCTGTAAGTGCCCAAGGACCATATCCCCTACCTTCAGCCGCTACTTCTTACCACACACTGCCTCCTGTCAGCACCAGCTCAACAGTTCCTCTATCACACCCGAACAGAAGCAATTATGGAAGGAGGAGCTGGTGGTAACAATTACTTTGTCAACTTCCATTCTCCATTACCACTGCAACCAACTTCAACTTTAAGCATTCCTACAGTATTGAGTCTCAATCTTAAGTGTGCACAAAGTGTGATTAAAATATTGGTAACAAGGAAATGTAAATTAGTACAGCCATTATGGGAAACAGTATGGAGGTTCCTCAAAAAATTAAAAATAGAATTACCATATGATCTGGCAATCCCACTATTGGGTATATAGCCAAAGGAAAGGAAACCAATATGTCGAAGAGATATCTGCACTCCCATGTTCACTGCAGCACTATTCACAATAGCCAAGACTATGAGTCAACCTAAGTTTTCATCAAAGGATGAATAGATTTTTTTTTTTTTTTTTTGAGATGGAGTCTGGCTCTGTGGCCCAGGCTGGAGTGCAGTGGCGCGATCTCAGCTCACTGCATGCTCCACCTCCCGGGTTCACGCCATTCTCCTGCCTCAGCCTCCTGAGTAGCTGGGACTACAGGCACCCGCCACTGCACCCAGCTAATATTTTGTAATTTTTTAGTAGAGACGGGGTTTCACCATGGTCTCGATCTCCTGACCTCGTGATCCGCCCGCCTCGGCCTCCCAAGTGTGGGGATTACAGGAGTGAGCCACCGCGCCCGGCCGATGAATAGATTTTAAAATAATGCTTATCAAGGAAATAAATGCTTGATGTAATAGATATCGCAATTACCCTATTTCATAATTACATATTGTACATTTGTATCAAAGTATCATATGAACCCTGTAAATATGTATTATTATATATCCATAAAAATTAAAAAAGAAAATGTGGTATATATACCCAATGGAACACTATTTAGTCTTAAAAAAGAAGCAAATTCTGCCACCATTTGTAGTGACACGAAAGAACCTGGAGGGCATTATGTGGAGTGAAGTAAGCTAGTCACAGAAAGACAAATACCACAAGATCTCACTTACATGCAGCATCTAAAAATGTTGAATTCATAGGAGTAGAGAGTAGAATGGTGGTTACCAGGGGCTGGAGTTGGGGGAGTTGCTCAAGGGATACATAATTTCAGTTATGTAAGAGAAATAAGAGATCTCTTATACAACATGGTAACTATAGTTAATAATGTATTCTTAAAAATTGCTAAGAGAATACATTTTGAGTATACTCTTTACAAAAAAAGCTAAGTATGTCAGGTAATGCATGTACTAATGAGGTCAATTTAGCCATTCCACAATGTATACATATTTCAAAACAACACATTGTATATGATAGACATGTACAATTTTTGTTGGTCTATTAAAAAAACATGGGTTACACGATATTACCCATTCTAATTCTGAGGGTCTCAGGCAGAATCCAAGAATCAAACTTTTAGTAAGTGCTTCAGGAAATTGATGCACATGTGAAAATCACAGCCTGAGCTCACTTTCTTGCTTGTGCCCAGTATTCACTGAAGAAAGTTTTTTCCTGTTGTGCTTTGGAGCCCAGGCGAAACTCTGGATCTTCATTCTGAGCACTGGTTCTCAGAAGATACCTAGGTCACAGCAGGCTCTGATTATCTGATTTCTCTGCTATTGCTTGGAAGGAAAATAATCTTGGCAATAAGAGATTCCTAGAATCCATCAAGTGCTGATGCTTTTATGTATAAAGATGTTTGTTATGGTATTAATTATATATTTTACATAACAGCAACAAAACAAAAGTGGAGGAAACAATCTAAACTTCTAATAAAAAGGGATTATGTAAACTGTGATAAATTCATTTTATGTAATATTAGGCAATCACTAAAATGGAGTTCATAAAATGTTTATAGGAATATGGGGAAATGCTTTATAATGACTAGAAATTTAACATATAAAATTGCATAAATAAAATGTTCTCAAGTAAATGAAAGTGCTTTTGAAAAAGACTGGAGGGAAATCGATAACACTGATGAGATGGTGGATGATATTTAGGGAAGCAACAGAGTAGATAAGCATACCGGCTTTGAAGCCAGACAGACCTGAACTGGAATCCAGCTTGACCACTTACTAGTTTTGTGACTTTGGCTTGTTTAACTTTTCTTTGTTTTTTAATAGAGACAGGGTCTCACTCTGCCGCCCAGCTACTTGGGAGGCTGGAGTGCAGTGGTGTGATCTTGGCTCACTGCAACCTTGGCATACCGGGCTCAAGTGATCCTCCCACCTCAGCCTCCTAAGTAGCTGGGACTACAGGTGCATGCCATCAACTCTTGGCTAATTTTTGTTTTGTTTTAGAAGGGATGTTGCCCAGGCTGGTCTCAAACTCCTGGGATCAAGAGATCTGCCCACTTTGGCCTCTCGAAATGCTGAGATTAACTTTTCTTAGCCACTCTTTCCTCCCCTGTGAAGTGACGGTTAACACGAACTTCCTTATAGGGATGCTGTAAGGATTAAGCAAGATAATGTATGTAAAGGGCTTAACATAAGGCCTGACATATGCTACAGGCTCACAGAAGAGTGGCAATTATTATTATTACTTTACTTGTACTTTTCATAATAGAAATAACTTCATAACGAGAAAATATTTTGAAAACACATAAGCTGCTTTTACTATTTACTTTTTTTTTTCCTCCTTGAAATATGGTACTATGGGGATGAAGGAGGGGGGGCATCTGGTTAACGGAAGATTCTGGTTAATTAGGGTTTGCTGTATATAATCGTAGCTGTGATGCCATGTCCTTCAGCACTGGGCCACATTTGGGGGGATAGCATTAAGAGCAAAGGCTGAGTAGCTGGTGCCCGAATTTCACTGTGGTTTTCCCTTAGCTTCATTCACTACTGTGCTAACGTTTAGCCACTGACTCACCTGACCAGTTTCTTCAACTTCCCGATGGGGTCAAGGACACTTGTTCTCCCTTTTACAGAGTTGTGCAGAGGCCAGAAGAGGTGGAGGTGCTCTGAAAAGTAGGAGGCATCTTCTTGCATGTGCAAGACATTCCTCTTATGGCAAGACTGAGGGTGGGATGAGGAGTTACCAGGGTTGGGAGTGGCAGGGTCAAACTCGCCATGTTTCTGAGGCCACCTCCTCAGCTCATGTAGGTAACATTGGCACCAAGGGTCTGCAAGGCAACTTCCTGGGGCCTCCATAAACGTCCCTGGGTTTGTTCTAGTCCTGACACATTTTGATTTCCTTTCTTTCAACAGCTATGGGATAAAATGCATTCTCTAGAGCATGGTACTTGCAACTGTGCTACAGTAAAGACAAACCTCAAAAGAACTAATGAGTACTGACATCCATTGTCTTTCTGAAGGGGTATGTCCTGGAAATGAAGCGGGACTCAGCTCCTTGATAAAGTAATGTTTCTGGTGCTGTGTGTGATACCCTTGTTAAAAGATTTGATCTCCTGCTTCAAAGATATAATATTCATGCCTGGGACGGAATGAGTAAAGTGTCCTACTGAACCCTGTGTGTTGTGAACTTGCCTTTCTAGGCTCTTCCATGCAACTCTCCCAAGAGAAAGACTCAACTATAAATCATATGCAGTAAGCCAGTGATCCATAAGGGATCCTTGAGGTGTCAGTACCGTCTACCAAGTAGTCTTCCATGTGAGAACGTTATATTGGCTAAACCTTTTTTACTTAACAATTTCCAATATGATGCCAGTCTGAACTGTGATCTATATTATATTCCTGACCCATAGAGTTACATTTAATTAGAAACCTGACAACGCCCTGTATGCTATCAAGCAACCAGCCACTGTTTCTTGGTTGGCCACGGTGAATTCTGGTATCTGTGTTAGAAGTTGGAAAGGTTGTTAGTGACCTCTGGATACAGGCTACCATTTGTCCTGACTTAAGTATGCTCCCTGATTTTCTAAGGAAGAGCACCCTTCTAGGTTGCACAGACTACAAAGGTCTTTTAAGCATCCTAACAAATGAGCAATCTTTAGCCAAAGACACTGACCAAATTACAAACAATGTCTCTTTGGTTTGAAAAGATAAATAAATATTGAGAAAAATCCAGTTGAGTCTGGCACTCTGCCTTGAGAATGAAATCAACTGGCAATGAGCTAAAGCTAAAAGACCTAGGTCATGAAACACTTACCTAGGAAAAGAGATAAGATGATGCAGATTGGAAGCCCTCTGGGATCTAGTAGAGTTTTTATGTCATTTCAACAAACACGTTGATTCTTAACCCTTCAAGGAGCTTAGAGTCTAGTGAAGAGAAATGCAACTGAAGCCATTAACTTTAACAACAGGCAGAGAGGGAAAAACATCTTTGGAAAAGTACTGAAGAACACATAAAGGACAAGAAACAAAATGTTAAAGATGATTATTCTGAAGCGACTCTTTCAGCCTAGAAGCAGCCCATTAAGCAGCCAGGAAAGCAAGCAGGCACCTCACTCCTTTACCTCTGCTGCAAAATTGGTGCCTCTCTACTTTTCTTTCTCACAGGCCCAAGGGAAGGATCCAATTTAATAAGAAACAAGTTGATTTTTCTTCCAAGAAACTTCCCCTGGGTTCCAACCATGATGGGGGTCTATGAGAGGACTCACAAGTACTCGCTCCCTTAGGGGAACGTAACATCTTCTAGGAAAAGAAAAGAGTTTTCGCTTGTGGAGGCTGCTTTTGTCTGTGCAGAAAGCTAAAACGGTAGAGGAAACAATCTCTTTCTTGAGCTTCAAAGTCCAGAGTATTTTCCACCTCCTCACCTGAAATAACTTCCTCCTTTTTGTGTCCTTCAAGGTCCAGTTGAAGACCCATTTCCTCCAAGAGACTTCCTCTGACATTAGGGCCCTCTTTTAGGCATCTTTTAACTCCAGTGGCACCTACGGTTTGACCTCCTCACTTCGCCCTAAGCCGACTGCCTTGCAGTGTCTGTTATATGGCAAACTTTCCCATGGACAAAGCTTTGGCAGATATCCTCTCCTTTAAACTTCAAAATAACTCCTGACTCTTAGCTCCAGGCTTCTTGCATTTTTAGTAGAAAAGCGTGCCCCTTGGGGTCAGTAGACCTGGGGGTGTGTGGGGGTTTGCTTTGCTAACCCCTACTTCAGCAACATGCCAGGTCTGTGACCCTTCAGAAGCTGCTTAACCTCGCTGAGGTCGCTCATGGGTAAAACGCAAGATCGTTAAGAGGATTACAAAGAACATTTGTAATGGCCTCTTGCTCCATGTCCTGTCTCAGACAACTTGATTTTTCAGTTGTCTAGAGAGCAGACACTAGTCTCCTAACAATGCCTGGAGTTCTGCCTTAAACATATTTGGTGCCTAAGGAATGAATGTACAAGCACCCAAGGAGCATTAGAATGCACCAATCTTCTTCTGCCGAAACCCAGTGTGTTCCTTAGTCCTCCAAGATGGCACCTGGAGAGCCAAAACAGCCGCTCTAAGAAGAGCTTCTTAGCGAGAGAATTTCTAGGCAACTTCCTAAGGGAACATAAAGCCCAGATGATGGAATCAAGGCCCACGCCAGCCAGCAATGAGAAGATTTCCTGAGCAGGCAGTACAGCTGGCTCTTGTGCCAAGAGCTTGGCTACTCTGCCTCCTTTGAAAACCCATTACCAAATCATGGCAAGCGAAATTTAATTTTAAAAAGGGAAATGATTTATGTGCTACAGAAATAAAAAAGTGACAGAAGCAGGAAAGCTTGCATACATTTCATTTTTTGAAATTAGACCTATAATTTTTTCATTAAAGAAGAATGCCAAGTTGGGAAAGCCAATGCATTCTAAGCAGAAAATTACGGAGAGGTGTCTAATGAAAGTCCTGTCAGCATGGAAATCCCGTGTCTTACAGAGTCCATGAGGACACAGAAGTTCACTATCTACCCCCTTCAACTTCTAAACAGTTTGAGCTCTTAAAGAGCCCTATCCTCATTTCTGTTTTTCTGATGAGATGGGAAGCCACCGGAGGTCTGAGTAGAGAAATGGCCGCTCTGGCTGGGGTGTTAAAAACAGACCAAAGGTCAGCAAGGGCTGAGGCAAGAAGGCTGGCATAACAGAGATGAAGGGTATTGGCGGCTGGCACCAGGGTTTCTTGATTCCAGTCCAGTAGGTTTCAGATTTTGAATCCTTGTGATTATTCCTTTCCTAACCACTTCCCAACACGCCAATCTCTCTATTTAAATCCTACAAAATCTACTGTACATTTACATTCATCATCTAGAAATCTAGAGATCGGTTATCTGTTTTCCATCAGTCTGATCTCAGGAAGCCTGATCTCTTTCTGAGCGGGGTCTGGGCTGAGAGGCAGCTTAGTGTAAAGGTGCAAAGAGCATGGACACTGAGCACGGATGCTGATTTTGCCAGTTGCTAGCCATGAAATGTTGCTGTGCTTCAGTGTCCTTATTTGCGAAATGGGATAGCAATGATACTGACACACAGTATAAACATATCCATCCGTTCAAGTGACTGATATTTACTACACATTTACTATGTGCTGGGTACTGCTCTGTTCCCTACACACATGGCTGTGAACAAGACAGAAAATCCCTATATACATTTACAAAGAGCTTATATGACAGTATGTGTGTGTGTGTGTGTGTGTGTTGCGGGGCCAGGGTGGGGTGGGTGGAAGGGTGGGGCAGACTGTAAACATGTAAAGAAACAAATACAGGAGTTAATTTCAGATAATGATGAGTTACAGAAATATAATGATACACTGGATGATGGGATAGAGCTGGGCTTGTGGAAGAAGGATGGTCGGAAAGGACTTCTCTCGGGAGGAGACATTTGAGCCAAGGCCCAAATGATCTGGGAAGGAGCCAGATCTGTGATATCCGGGGATATACATTCCATGTAGAAGGACAAACAAGTATTTCTGGAATAAGTGATGTGGAATGATTTTTAATAGTAAATGATATACTTCATTTTCTCCAGCAGTCTGTATCAACACAAAATAATTTTGTGGGCATTTTCTGAGGAACCACTACAGACCCAATATGTGGTTGAGGTTGTATTGGGTGCTGTAAGAGGCACAAGAAGAGTAAGTTAACAGTGAGTACTTAAACAGTACTTACATGGACCATCTAAGTGCTTTTACTCCGTAGCTCATTTAATCTTCACAACAGCCCTGTGAGGTCAATACCTGTGAGGTCAGGTCCACAGTTATCTCACATTTTGTCACTCCCCTTTCCATATACTATAAAAGTGGGAAATTTTCTGTCTTGTTCACAACTATTGTCCTCATAGACCAGAACAGCACCTCACACATAATAGTTGTGGAATAAACACTGGTTAAATGAACGAATGAATGAATGAGGGCCTATCATGTGTCAGGCACTGTAATAGGCTCTAAGCATCTCCAGACAGCCTCACCTACAGTCCAAAGAACTTATATCAATCTAGTTCCCTGGCAGGAAATAATATAGGGGAATACAGAGAATCTTCATTGATCAAGGAGGTTGCTTAAGTTGAGCAAACATAGACTTATTCTGAATCTCCACCACTGCTACCCCAGACCAGCACTGTTGCTTGTGATTTTTCAATGACCTGGTTCTTTCCTGCAGCATGTATGTGTGTTTTTTAATTGATAAAAATGTCTATTTTACCCCAGAGAGAAACATGTTGATGTTGCTAATGTAATGGGATATAACCTTCTTGCTTTTTTTAGATGAAATGCTAAGTGAAATATTAGTCAATATAGACACAAATCGTTTCTTACGGGGTGAACAAAAGTTTATTGTACCCATGAGCCCAAATATTTTTAATAACCCATTGAGCCCACTCAGCTATAAAAGGTGTACAGAGTTATTTTTAAATCTCCTTTCAAGTTCCAAAAATAGAAAAGAAATCCACTAATCTTAGCCATTCCATATATTATGACTCTGTAAATTAATTTACAGTAGCAACACACAAAATTCTTTTCCCAAGAGAAATGGTATTCTAGCTTCTGAGGCCTCTGCCCAAGGAGGTCTTCTCTCTCACTCTACTTTTGTCTTACTCTCTTAGAAGTTGAGCCCATCTGTTAATCATTACATGTATCACGGAGCACATCCATTACGCCTCTACCAACACTGAGTTGGATTTGGTTTACTATGTTGTAGGATGCCTTAATGTTCTCCTTGTTTTCACTTTGGTAGCACATGCAACAAGGAGAAAGTGCCAAGAGTGACTTGATTAGACCATTATTTTGTTGTTGTTGTTGTTTCTTTGTTTGTTTGAAATGGAGTTTTTGCTCTGTTTCCCAGGCCGGAGTACAATGGCACGATCTCGGCTCACTGCAACCTCCGCCTCATGGGTTCAAGAGATTCTCCTGCCTCAGCCTCCCGAGTAGATGGGATCACAGGTGCTTGCCACCATGCCTGGCTAATTTTTGTATTTTCAGTAGAGAAGTTTCACCACGTTGGCCAGGCTGGTCTCGAACTCTTGAACTCAGATGATCCACCTGCCTTGGCCTCCCAAAGTGCTAGGATTACAGGCATGAGTCACCGTGCCCAGTCTGGTTAGACCATTCTTTAACAATAAACAAAACCTCTAGAAAATTTCCAAAGCAAAACAGTAAGCAAAACTCCTCTAAGTAAGATCTCTGAAGATTAAGGTCTTCTGCATAAATAGCAATATACGAGAAGCACAACTCCTTTTCCACTTAGCTTCAATGAAAGACAAATATCTGCCTTCTTATTATTTGGGAGATCGGTGGGCACTGCAGGCAGGCAGAGAAAGTATGAATGTGGACAGGGGCCAGGAACAAAGCCATTTGATCATCGAAATCCATTGTGACCATGAAACCTACTTTGGCAAGGAAAAAAATGTTTACTCACTTGCAAATTCCCATGATCCTTAACAAAACAACTGCCTTTCCTTTCATTTCCAGCAAAACATGTGATGTTCAGAAAGGAAGAGGCAGAGCCCAGCTCATCCTTTATGTTTCAAATTAATTTTATACATCCTGAATTTCCTTTCATAAAAATTCAAGGTTTTGTCCCTTCATCTCTTCTGTTCTCTCCCTTTTCTTTTTCTTCTTTTGTCCATAATGTCATTATTTCACTCCACAGGAAAACAGGACTGGAAAGTTCAGTACAGAGATAGAAAAGCCTCTTTAAAACATACCATAAAAGTAGAAAACTCTTCTTTTCCATTAAAGTTCTATTATAGTAAGACCCCAGGAGCCTTAGGGAATTGGGTTCCTTCATGATTGAAAAACAAGATCATTTTGGATGAATATGAGTTGTGCAAGACCTAAGACTGACAGAAACAGTAGAGAACCTTCATTTATTAAGAGGATTCTCTAAAAATCAACTGAATACAGTCTTATTCTGTGTCCGGCAAGTTGGCTGTTATTACCTGATTTTACAGATGGGGCAAGTGAGGGACCTTATGTCACTTGCCCAGAGGCATAGAGAATCAGATGGTTGAGCCCTGATTTAAACCTGGGCTATCTGCCTGTAAGCTTAGCACTCTTTCACTATCCCCTGCTGTCCCTCCTCTCTGGTCCCCAGCAGAATGTGTATTTTCATATTGACATAGCCAACCCCTTCTCCTCGAAGATCAGAGCTCATGGTGTCTACTCATGGACAAAAGACCTGATGACAGGCCAACTCATCTCTTTTCTTTCCTGGTGAATTACCACAACTTTCCTTTAACCCCATCCCATCACACACACACACGCACACACACACACCCCAACTGCCAAAAGACTCAGAAGCACAACTTCAACTTCCTATGCTTCTTCTCAAATCAAACCTCAGACCAAAATAAACTGTTATCTCTTTTTTAAGTCAACCATTTCTTAATCCATTTAGTCCCACACACCTTGAATAAGTGATTTCATCTCATTTATGTATATTGAACTGCCTTACATATCTTTGATGGAAGCCAGTACCTTAAAGTTATCCATTTATCTACTGTACTGAGTGTGCCTCTGTTTGGATTTAGCTGTCAACACTTCACACATGTGAAATCATTCTGTGTGATATTAATGTAAACATTGTGCATTACAAAGTGGTGGACATTTTATTGTTTTAGCAACAAAATAGACAAAATATTTGCATGTGTTTGTTTTCCTATGGCATAGAATATAACACAATATAAACGACAGTATGCATTTTACAAAAGAGGAATCATTAAAAAAGGTAAAAGCAAGGTAGGGGTTGTTGGAGAACGCTTGATGTTAGGCTATTCTAACAGGACGGTGGAGGCAGGAATTATGCACAGAATAAAGATTCTTATGAAGAAAAAATTGCCATTCACATCACTTTCCCCTCATTGGTATTACAAGCTCATTTCCTAATTGCATGCGCAATACAATGAGTTTTCATAATGCTTTAATGGGGAGTCTGTTGCTTTCGTTTTAAAAATAGTCAATTCTCTTGTGCTAAGAAAAGAGCATATTGCCTTTAAGAGCAGTGTAACTGACAAGATGGAAGAATGCAAGCAGGATGTCGAGACTGAAGCTTTTCAATCACCTACCATTAATACGATTCAATTTATGCTTATGTCATAGGTTTAGACATTGCACAGCTCTGTAAGCAAGGAAGGGACCTGAATAAAATACAGTGAAGAAAGCAGATGGTATGCTATCAAAACCCTTCAAGCCTAAAATAACCTTTTCCAAGTAAGGAGGATAGTTAATTAAAACCAGGATATATTTACTCAATTCTGAATATCTCAATGTAAATAAAAATCAAAATGACACTACTGTAATGTTGGATTAAATGATGAAATTTCATCTATTCTATTTTTCTTTAATAGTTTCTAATCAAACTTTTCATTAAATAGCTTCATAAAATTCCACAGAGAATTTGTTTACAGGGACTCATTACAGATTTAAAAGCCTTACTTTTATTGTTCAATTAAACTTGTTATTCAGTGGACGACATTAAAACAGCAGCGGAGATTGGTCGGGGGGCAGGGGTGTATGGGCAGTTGGGCAAGGTCATCCCACAATGCAAAGTCTATTTTCAGAGTTGAATCCAGGGAATGCAGGTAAGCTCTATGGCACACAGAGAAAACTCAGACTCATTCCTATCCAAGATGGAAAGCCAGCCCCAGCTCCAAAGTCACAGCCTGGGTTCTTGCCAGGCTTGGTCATTGAGTCACATGTGTGTCCCACAGGTAGAGAGGACATCAGGCCATTTATGAAACGCACCCAAAGGATAGTGACTAGAGGCAGAACAAACCTAAGACAGACCAACAGTTGATCCAGGGTGAAGGCAGCCACTACCCAAAATTGAAGGTCAGAACATGAGTTTTAAACAATCTACACATTTCCAATAGTTTTTAAAATTAGAAATGAGTAGTTATTAACCTGCTCCCTATCTTTTAAAACCAGATCAAACCTGCCTTTTTCACGAGGCTTTCCCTGACCCCTCACCAAGATTGCCATCTCTATCCACCTCCCAGCCCACTGCTCAATTCCTACCACACTTGCTTTCTGCAACACTCATCAAATACTTAATCATTGACTTTCTTGTAACATTAGTTAACCTTTCAGGTGTGTTAATCCTGTCTTCCCCAATTAGATTTTAAATTCTCAAAACTAGCAAGAACCAAGTTTTATTTATCTTTTGAACACCTCCTCCCACCCCCTACTCCATAATCGCATTTAATAAAAGAAAGCAAAAAGTATATTAGTTAATAAAATAAACATTATTCAATCAAGGAAAGCAAACAGTGTCCTTTTGAGAAGGACCTTGGAGGTATTTTATGGCAATTTATGAATTTCATGTGTCAAAGGTGTAGCTGCTAAATGCTATAAACCCTTTGCCATCAGCTCTACCATTCATCCACCTGGTGATATGGCCAATAAAATTTGATTTTTACAGCCTAGGCATACTGTTACCTAAATTACATTTGACCAATTACTGAAGTCACCAAACGTGTGGTACAGAATATATACTGTGTAGAAAATCATCTGTGGGCCCCCTGGCACTCTCGGTAATCTGACAGAAGTGTTTCAGTCATCTGGCAGTGTTTAATATTAGGAACATTTGTTTAATGCTAGTCACTAATTAAATTTATGTTCTTCCACCAACTGTTAGTTGGTTGGAGAAACTCAATGCCACATTTTAACAAACACTTTAACCCATGTCAATTTCAAATGCAACCAGTTGGAGATTTAAAAGGCTGCTCTTTGGAAATTTAGGTTGTGACCGAAAGTGGGACGGTGGGGAGGGATGTTAGTGAAGCTGCTCGAATCTGCTCAAAATAAGCTTGTTGGTCCACTTACTAACATGAAAGACTTTAAGAAGTACAAACTATTTGAAGTACAAACAACTAAAAAGGGTCTAATACTCTAATTATTAAACTAGCCATCTAGAAGGTCTCTAAAGGTACCTTTATTCCAAAAGAAAGCTTCCACTTTAAGAGGCTGGAGAAGAAAAACAGCATTAAAATTAGCTATACCAGAAGAAAGTTCAGGAAAACATTCAAAAGTCAGATGCTTGTGTTTGTGAGAACATTTAAAACTAATTTAGTAACTCTCAACCATTGTGATCACTATTAAATTGGAACTTATTTCTATTACCAATTCTAGATGCAACAGCTTTGAAACTCAATGACTAATAATTCTTAAATTAGCCAAAAAGGTTAAAACATTTTTTTCCTCATATTACATTGTGAAACTCTAATTTTGAACACTCTTAAATGAGGGAACACATGCTTTCGGTTTTATTCTGTGTCAGGAATTTAGAGACCTCTTGAGCGGCAACAAGTAGGAAGCTACGTTTGGGAGCCGGGCACGTGGAAGAAAAACTCAAACACAGGTATTGAACAGGGAAGATATGCAAATGCTGATCTGAAAAGAGAGGGCATTGTAAAAAATGTATTGCATACATGTATCTACTTGAAGTCAGAGGATATTTGAATACTAAAAATATAACAATAAATCAATTTCTTTGAAGAAGAAAAAAAAATACGAATAGTTTTGCCCTCTTACAGAATGACAGTCATTTGATAAGCCAGAGTTGTGAAAGATATCCAAAAAAACAATTTAGAGGGGAAAAAAGTGTCATGGCTCTTAGAATCTAATGGACTGAGATCATTTGGTTCCCCTTCCTCTCTCTCTTCCTTTCCTTCTTGATCATCATATGCCATCTCCTCATCCTCGCCTCAACTCTGTTCACATATCTACTTGCAAAATTTCTCCAGCAGCAGCACCAGGGCTGTTGGAATCATGAAGAATCAAATTTAAGAGGCCACAGTGGACTCCTGAAACCATACCAAGATCTGCAAAAGATAAGCAGAGTAACCTGAATCTGGGTAATCTGCCAACTAGGGATTCTCGGAAAAACGTCAGCCGACAAAATCAAGGAATGTTTCAGTTCAAAGGGACCCTATGCTCTCTCCAGGCTAAGTGTCTCAACCTCTTCTTCACCCAGGTAGCCATGAGGGATTCAGCAGGGCTCAGCCATCCCAGCAGTCACTCTGTGGTAGTGATTCCAGAGAAGGGGTAGGGTGAGAGCTGTAGTGTTCACGCCTCTAAGTATAGAAATTCCCAGGAACACAAGCAGTTTGATAAGGCTACCCCAGGGTATTCTGACATCCCTGCCCAGCCTGCTGAAAACCACTGATATGATCCAATCTCTTCAACAAACAGATGAGAAAGTGATAATGTAAGAGAACGACTATCTTGGCTTGCATCTCGCCATCTACTGCATCACATAAGGCTTTCCCAACTGGTGATGTGATATCTTCTTCTCCTCCCCCTCTGTCTACATGTAGAGACACGTGACCGGTTAGCTAGGCAGAGATGTGGATTAAGATATGTGTGCCCGTATCCATCTTTGGTGGGCACAATGTGCATGTGTATGTGTGTGTATATATGAGTATATGAAAAAATTCAGGACATGGAGATCTATTACCAATCATCTATCTATCTATCTATCTATCTATCTATCTATCTATCTATCTATTTATCTATCTATCTATCTATCATCTCTGTATGTGTCTATCTACTGTACAGTACTGAAGTGGTTATCTATTTATCCACCATACAGCACTGAAGTTGTTTTCTTTGTATCTATTTATCTATCCACTGTTTAGTACTGAAGTGGTTACCACTGGTGCATTTTTACAATACCTTATAACAATGAAAAGAGAGTGACTGGTTAAATAAAAAAGCACGTGAATAGACAAAGCCTTCTGAGAAAGAACTAACATGAAAGCTTCCTGCCTAAAGTCCAATTTCAAGGTCGACCAAGCAACTTCAGACTACACTGAACAACAAATTCTAAATAATCATCTCTTACTCATAGTAAACAGAGGCTGTGAAGGAGGCAATGACACCTTATGCCGCAATAATTTGGGGGATGGGAGGGATGGGGCAGCACATGGGGCTTGTGAAAGTGAGCCCCGTTCCCCATCACCGCTCTTCAGAAGAACTGAAAACAACTAGGCACACACGCACAAGTATCAGGTAGGAAAAAAAAAAGACTCACCAAACTCATCGCATATACTCTCGTTTTCTATGAGAGTCGGGTGGTCAAAGGTGTCCCGACAGTACAGGATCTGAGGGTTCCTGCTGACCACTGCAATGCCCCCCAGGGCCAATGCAAACTGGTCCGTTAGAATGGAAGATGGCTTATCCTGGATGCGTTTCAGCATCGAGCGGTACCGGCAGTACTGGGGGTAGCTGAGAACTATCACGTTCGTTTCTTCCTCGTCCTCCCCTAGACAAACGAGAAAACACTTCCATTACCCTCTTCCCTCTGACAAAGAACTTTCATGGCCATGGTATAATTTCAATAATCACTTCTGGTTTGGGACTAAAAAGACTCTCATCCTTGTTACAGTCTGGGGGATGCCAGCATCCTCCGACCCCACCTCACCCATCCAGCCCCACAGAATATGCCTCAGGCTACCTGCACAGTGGACCTTCTTACAGAGAAAAGAAAAGAGTAGGCTGGCCCTCTAGACACAGTAAGCAATATGTGTGTCATCAGCAAGCAGCAGGACCCAAAAACTGTTTTGAAAGAATCTTCATTTTTTGAAGCATTAAAGTCGTCATCATCATAGGGAAAGGAAGAACTTTGCTGGGCTTCTTTATATTTATTTCTAGTTTAGAATTGCTCTTATATTGGATTATACAGATGATCCTCAACTGAATGATGGTTCCACGTAAGATTCCGTGACTTTATTATCATACAAAAGCAACATGCATTCAGTAGAAAGCACACTTTGTATTTTGGATTTTCATCTTTTCCTGGGCTGTTGATATGCAGTAGGACATTCTCCTGTAAGGCTCGACAGGGTCAGTGGGCAGCAGCTCCCAGCCAGCCACGAGATCAAGAGGGTGAACACTGGTACTCTACAGTATACTGTGTTGCCAGATGATTTTGCCCAACTGTAGGCTACAGTAAATGTTCCAAGCACGTTTAAGGTAGGCTAGGAAAGCTGTGTTCAGTAGGTTGGGTGTATTCAATGCCTTTTCGACTTGATATTTTCAGCTTACAATTGGTTTGTTGGGATGTAAACCCATAGAAAGTCGACAAGCATCTGTATCATCTTTTCAATGCTTGAAGCCTCTCAATAGGTCATCTGGCCCCAAAGATGTCCATGGGTCTAAAACGCATCACCATCTGCTCTGGGGTCATGAGTGCTGTTTAGCAGCTATTTCCTGTTCTCCTTTTGGGCCTGTGGAAAGCCTGTGTGCCTCACTCTCTTGGAGGCCAATGGCCTTGTGACTTTCCTTGGCCAATGAAATATGACAGAAGTGGGTGGTTGCTTTAAGACCCAGCGTGCCACTGACCACAATCTTCCTTTGTCTTTGATGTGACCATCTATGATGTTCCAGATAGTGGCAACTCTGCCAGTCTGGGTCTTGGAGTAAAATTAACATGAAGCAGAACCCCTGGTTGATCCAAAAGAGACATATAACATAAGCAGAAAATAAACCTTTGTTGTTCTAAAGCAATGGTGATTTGGGAGTCATTTGTTATTGCAGCATGATCTAGCCCAACTTGATTGATACACCCACCTTCTCTATCCTCCCCACACCCATACCCCCTCTCTTTTAATGTTCCTCAAATCCATCTGGTAACTTGGCACACCTCAGAGAACCATGCTGGGAGGACTCCCTAAGCATCCTTGTGAGAGAGTTCTAACAAAACCACCTTAACTCAGGGGAACATTTCAGCAAATTTAGCGAAGCTTCCTCTTACAATGATCTTAATGCTTATTTATACCTTACTTTATTTTGTGCTAATTTGTAAACACCAGATTCTGCATGGATGAAGCCTTCCTTCATCGTAAGCTTGAGAAATGGCAAACACCGTGCTTTGGTGGCCTCCACCTGTACAACATCAAGCTGAATTTAGGCTCCCTGACCCAGTTTGCCATCACTCTGCAACCACCCCATCAGAGCGGTTGTAAGCAATTCCCAGACATGTCACTTGCTTCTCCAAAGGGAAAACACTCAATATTTCAAGCCCTTACCATGCTGCAGGGAATTGCACTAGACAGTTGTTAAGGATACCGACGTTATCATGGCCATCTGGTAACCAGTGGGAGACGAATGAGCAAGGACGAAACATAATGATGGAACATAACCAGTACCCATGGAAGGTGTGCATGTGACCTTTCCAGATAGGAGGCCAATACCCAGATGTATTTCTAATTATGCTCACTTAGTTCCTCAGGCTGGCGGCTTTTCCACGGATGGAGATGTTTAGCTGCTTACAAGATGACATCTTTTAACAGTGTACACGTCTTCAACTCCTGCCTGGTCTGTGGATAGCTGCTTTGTCAGCTGGCACACTTAATTAAAAGGAACTATGAAGGCAAGTCCCCAAATGCAAACTAGTTTTGAGATGCTAATATATGTCCCAAGACATGCCCATCTGAGATTTTTACAGCAGACCTAGACGCTAAGTTCAAACTTTGGGTTCAAAACTGTGCTTTTTATACAGCTAAAGCACAAAAGTTTTAGCAAAATATTCAAATGCTGTCAGTTCTCCAGAGTTTTTAAGCGCTATTTCAAGAAGCAGCCCCCAACGTGTCAATTGTATCATTACACTCGATTTGTATTATACTCGATTTGTCTAAGACATTGTTAATGAGAGAGAGGCATATAACCATGAACTGCCAGGGCTACCCCTCATAGCAAGCTCGTAGCACTTAATACCCTCTCCTATATATAGTAAATACTGTGCCTGAAAATACCTGTTGATTCCAAAATTCTATCTTGGTTGTGCAACTAGCTTTCTACGATGGGGGTAAAGGTGCATCAATTTCTCCAAGTGTTCTTGAAATAAAATGGAGAAAAATGTGCGTGCTCTCAGGTTGAAGGAATATAAACGAACAGTTTCGGAGTAAGTTTCACGGGGACTCTTGGGACCACTTTACTTCCTTCATATCCTTTCATTCTCATTTTGTTTTTTTCTCTAACCATTCTTCATGAGGATGCCATCTCTAACGGCTTCCCAATTCTCTGTTCTGGATGGAATCGGCTCCCTAGCAATCTTCTGTGCCTAGAAATGACCTCTTTCTTTTCCTCTCTACCTCATCCTAGCTCAAAACATTTAGGTGACACAGTACTCAAAACACTAGCCAAGTCATGAATCCTTCTCTTTCTGTTGGAAGAAAAGCAGCAAGTTCCCCCTACTCTCAATGCTAATAGTGGTCCTGGGACTGTCTGCATCAGAAACAGATATTGTGCCGTCGAGAACCAGTGGTTCGGCATCTCTAAGGCTGGGGTCTAGGAATTTACTTTTTCAGCAAGCATCCCAAGTAGTTCATGCACACTAAACTTTGAAACCAGTAACTCTGAGTTTACTTTTTTGCAAAGACTTAAAGTAAGGTAGTTAGTTTGGGTTTTGTGATATATATATATTTAAAGATGTCAGAGTTTTAAAAAATTCTTATTTCTCTCCTAACCCGCCAGTACATAGAACAAAGAACCAAATTCTCTTCTCTCTGCCACTTTTTCAGGATTGTGACAGATATCACAGAAGACAGCAAATTTTAAAAGCCCTCTTAACTAAAAATATGAGAAACGGAGAGACTGTTTTCCTGTTTAGAAAGCAAGTATTAATGCTATCTCCAGTGCTGATAATAAAACACTAAAATTTACAAAGGTTGTTTATACAGTGTTTTCACATCTCTTTTGTTCCTCACAACAACCCTATTAGTGGCATTACTACTTGTTAATATTCCCCAATTTGAGACTATAACCACCCAATCCTTTTTTTTTTCTTTCTTTCTTTGCCTTCCTTTTCTCTTCTCTTCTCTCTCTCTCTTCTTTTTTTTTTTTCTGAGATGGGCCTCTCTCTGTTCCTCAGGCTGGACTCAAATTCCTGGGCCCAAGCAATCCTCCTACCTCTGCCTCCCGAGTAGCTGGGATTTATAACCCAATCTTTGAACTCCAAGTTTGATGGATTTTTCATTAGGATAAAATGTCTCAAATAATAATAGTAATAATAATAACAAAGATTTAACTGGTTTACACTATTAGGGATGAGGATGGTGGCCTCTGATCAAGTCAAACATAAGACTTCTGTTTGATGGAAGACTGTAGAATTCAGCCAGTTGGAAGCCAGAATCCTGTTAGCTTGTTATTTATAATTTTGGAACAGTGCAATTCCTACTGTAATGATTTAACATTATTGATATATCATTCATATACCTTAACTTTCTACTTTCTATGCATGTGACAGGAAATAGTCCCAACTCTATGTGTTGCCAGCCTAGAACCCCTACCTTTCATCAACCTCCTTCCACACACTAAGAGGCTACAGGCACAGCTGGGGCTTGGTCTAATGTGGCAATGCTTGGTGGGGCCAAAACAAAAATGATAACTTTCTTGCTTATGAACAGAACCTCCCATTTGGATCAGAATTTTGGCATTGTTTGGACAGAGGCAGATTTCCAACCTTGCACTTACACGTCCCCAGAGGAGTTGCCTTTAATATTTACCAAACTGGAGAAAGCCCACGAGACCTTGAGGACCCCTAGGAAAGTTTACAAAGCATTCTAAGTGAAAAGTCAAAGGGAAAAATACAGAGTCAAAGTGGGATCCGGAAAAGCCAAGGTTGAAGCTAGGTTGAAGTTTCACTGAGTAAAAACATTCCAGGTCCAGGTCTCTTCTTTGTAGTTTATTTTATTGGAGAAAACATTTTTTTTTTCCCCTCAAGATAAAATATGGTCAACATTATATGAAAGGTGTGTCCAACAGAGTATAAAATTTTGAGTTTGGGGAGAGCTTTCCAGATCTAAAATTCTATGATCCTAAAACTGCCTCCTAAGCCTTTGCATTAAATTAACTTCCTTCTGATACAGCTATAAAAATATTAAAGTGTTCAATGGCTGGCATGTTTTATTTTGCCCTAGTACACCAGGAAACAAATAAAGCTAAGCAGTCCTTTCAAGAATTATTTAAATTCCTCAGCTACTTTTTTCTTGCTCACGCAGTTCATATACACGTAAGTAAACACTCCTGTGCAAAGTTACCCATGAAACAAGGGCTGCCAAGAAATGCTGTGTAAGATATTTTCCCCCTTCCAATTCATAATAGGGAAAGCAGATAAATCTAAGAATGAATAAATTGCACATTTGTTTTGTAAAAGACAAACAAAGTGTTCCTGGAACAAAGATTTTCTTTCAACCACACCCACAGAGTAAAAGAAATCAAAGCACTACCCTAGGAGTATTCTTCTAACACACTCTAGTTGGATGTGGCTGGTTGGGTTATATATACATTACTTGATTTCAGTCAACAGAAAATGATCTGTAATAAATTGCTAGTACCAAAGACTGAAATTTTAAACCATAATTATGATATTCTATTAAAATGTCATCCCATTCCTCAGTTTCTCCTATACCAAAAAAAAGTGAGTGCCTATTTTAAAATGAAACATTCAAAGGGAATAAGAGACCCAACATTACTAAACCTCATTTCAACTTCAATAAAAAGAACTTTGCCTATTAAAAGTTAATACCTAAAGTACACTGCTTGTAATGCTCAACCAAAATGACTCTAATCCTGTGCTTATATCATAATTACACGTTTTGTTAACCTCTCTCAATGTCAATTTTTTACTTATTTATATATTTCAAAGTCCGAAACAGAATTCCACAGAGAAACTGTAATTATAACTTGAGACTCCACCCAAGCTTTTCAAACAGTAACTGTATACCATTGCTTTAATCCTCAGAGTTGGGCTGGGGGTGGGGAAGGGGTCGGGGAGAAAGGGTAAGAGCAGGCCTTCATTCTGAATAGCACGTTGCTCAAGTTGTCTTTGTACAAAGAGAGATGCATGAAATAGCAAACACAATGAATTAATGGAGCATTGACTTTCAAATATCCATAATGCTATTTTTTGAAAATAGATAATGGCGGCCAAATGCACAGAGTCTGAAAACATAAATTCCAGAGGAGAAATTTGCTTTTATCTCTTACACAACAATTTAGAAATGTAACTTTCTTTTTCATTCTTGGGGTGAGGGGAGGCTTGTTTCGGAAACATCACACTATTATGCTTACTGAAAACCACTATAATCTACTTCTAACATCAGTAAGTTTTTTTTAAAAAAAATCTTTAAAAAAAAAACCTTCGCCCCAGGATTTTATAGAGCCTAGTGGAAAAAATATGCATGTTCCTTCCTGCACCTAATTACCTCAACTGAAAAATCTGCCAAGTATTTTGCCCTTTAGTTCTCTTAATCGTATTAGGGCAAATGCATTTGGATGCCAATAGAAACAAACATTTAAAGATTTTCACTTAAAAGATTCCAAATATGTATGAAGGCTAAGTTTGAGACACAATGTCCCTTGTGCTTCAAAGACAGCATACAGTTTTCTTCCTCCTTTTTTTTAAAGCAAATATGAATGTGCTCATGTTATAAAACTTGATGTCTAGTTTTGAAACAATTTAAGCAAAATAATGTCAATATGTGAGGTTCTCACAATGATTTATGCTTCTTCCTGTTACTTTATTACATTAGACATTCTTTTCTCAAAGCTTTACACTTTTCACTGTGCTCCTAGCAACCAACCAACGGCAAAGCATCAACTTTATATACCTGGCCCTATTCCAATTCTTACTGCTATTGACAATTATACTGAAGTTTCCATTTAATTGCTGCTCTGTTGTGACACTGAATATTTGTCATAATTAGGCATTTCCTATTTTCTGTCCATGCATTTTTGATTATTACTGAAAATGAAATTTTTATTCCAGAAAACCTAAGCATGAAAATTCTACAGATAAGAGTAGCTACAGCTGTTACTATCATTACCAACATTGTAACATGAAGAAAAAAAAAAAAAGAATATAATTTCTCGGAAGGTAATTTTCCTTTCAGTCTAAGTGCTCTTATTCATCTTGCAGTTACTCAATGATTTCCTGTTCTAATTACAGGACATTATACAGAAAGACATTTGTAAAAGGAAAATGCAGCAGAGCATATGACTAAATAGCTTGAATTGGTTGAAAGTGTTTAAAATTCCAAAGTTGTACATCAACTTTATCAATTCGTGGTTACAGCTCTACATAAATGTGTACTGTGTCCTGCTGTATTTTTCAATCTCTCTTAAGGCAGTAAACTTAGTACCCAAAGTTAGTACACATCAAAGGGGAAAACACATTTGCAGTTAAACTGATGTTGAAGAGACGGAGTCAGGGAAGATCAGTTTTGTGTGTGTGTGTGTGTGTGTGTGTGTGTGTGTCTGTGTCTCCCTTCCTCATCAAAGCTGTTAAATTGGAGACATGCCAAAACGAGGAGTGGAAAATATTAATAATAAAAATAAATTAAATGCCTGATTAAAAAGGAAAGAGAACAAGATTCCATCCGGAATAGAAATGAAAATGCCACAAACTATTTCATAAAAACAGACTGTGACGTAAATTACACATCAGTATTGCACTGTTGTGGTTATTTTGAGAAATGGTTTGTACTGTAAGTCAGCTGGTACTGCCCCACCCTTAATGATTTTGTAATTCTCTGCACAGTAAGCAAGTGGGGCAGCCCTGAGATTGCTGAGACAGAAAACAGACCTAGCCATACAGAACTGGCAATAAAAAGATAATGTACTTTTAACATAACAGAACAAGGAGATTGGCTTGACTTTATTAACTAAAAAAAAAAAAAAAAACTACTTTAAATGGTCCCCAGCTTGCCATTTGTTTTGATAAATGGAAACACAGATCTTCCCAGGATAGGCAATGAAAACATCACTGGAGAACTTAAAAAAAAGTAAATGTGGGAAAAATATATCAGTGCATGGATGCAAACAAAGAATATTTCAAACGCAAAACCAAGGGTTTGAACCAGCTGTTTCCAAAAGCAAATCACTTAAAATAGAGGCATACACAAATATAAAAATATGTATCAAAATGTTACTATCAGCTTTTGCCCTTACTATTGCTTCATCACTCAAGAAAAAAACATCACAAAGCTAAACTATAACCAAACACTGCCATCACTCTGAGTAACAAATGAACTCAGTGGGAAGAAAGCCAACTCTACCTCCAAGGTTGTCCCAAAGGGTCACTGAATTCTTAAGCCATCACCAGGAGCCACTTTTTATCTTGAGAATTTTGCAGCTTATTGCCATAGAGTTCATCTCAGCCAAATTTAAATGTCACACTACACAGGGGTTATGCAACAGGTGAGACTTCATGGCCAGACTGACATGTAGGTGAAGTTGTTACCACATATGAGGTGTTATTCTATGGGACCTGAACTACCTTAACTGCCTTCCCTGTCACATGGGTTAACCCTTTATGCTATAGTCAGCCATTCATGTTTTTTTTTTTTTTTTTTTTTTTTTGAGACAGAGTTTCGCTCTTGTTGCCCAGGCTGGAGTGCCATAGCATGATCTCAGCTCACCGCAACCTCTACCTCCTGGGTTCAAGCGATTCTCCTACCTCAGCCTCCCCAGTAGCTGGGATAACAGGCATGTGCCACCACGTCCGGCTAATTTTTTTGTATTTTTAGTAGAGACGGGGTTTCTCCATGGTGGTCAAGCTGGTCTTGAACTCCCGACCTCAGGTGATCCGCCCACCTCAGCCTCCCAAAATGCTGGGATTACAGGCGTGAGCCACTGTGCCTGACCTGTACAATGGTTTTTTAACCATGATACCAAAAGCACATATGAAAACAACAAAAAATAGATAATTGGACTTCATCAAAATTAAAAGCTTTTGTGCATTAAAGGACACTATCAATAAAGTGAAAAGACAGTCTCGGAGAGTGGGAAAATATTTGCAAAGCATACACCTGATAAGGGATTAATAACTAGAATACATAAAGAACTCCTGCAACTCAGTAAAAAAAGACAAACCCACTTAAAAATGGCAAAGGACTTTGATGATTCTCCCAGGAATATATATATAAATGGCATCTTAAAAAAAGCTCTTCATTAGGGAAATGAGAAGCAAAACCACAGTGAGACACTACTTCACACCCAGTAGGATGACTATTATAAAAATGAAAACAAAAAAATCCCAAGTGTAGGCAAGGATGTGGAGAAATAGGAACCCCTGTGCATTGTTGGTGGGAATGTAAAATGGTGCAGCCATGATGAGACTTCCTTAAAAAGTTACATACAGAATTGCCATGTGATAATTCCACTCCTAGGTATATACTCCAAAAAATTAAAAACAAGGACTCAAAAACAGATATTTACATACCAATGTTGATTGTAGAATTATCACAAAATAGACAAAAGGTAGAAACAACCCACCAATTCCTCAATAGATGAACATATAAAATTTGGTGTGCGTGTGTGTGCGTGTATGATAAATATTGTGATTCCACTTATACGAGGCATTTAAAAGTGGACTCACAAAACAGGGTGATTCATAGAGATGTAAAATAGAATAGAGGTTGCCAGGTGCAGGAGGTTTAGGAGGGTTGGAAGGAATGAAGAGCTATTGCTTAATGCATACAAAGTTTCTCTTTGGAATGATGAAAAAGTTCTAGAAATAGATAGTGATGACAGTTACACAATATTGTGAATGTACTTAATGCCACTGAATTGTGCACTTAAAATGGTTAAAATAATAAATTTTATGTTTTGTCTATTTTACACAACAATGAGAAAGAAGGGAATAGCTGGGAAGGGTTATATTTTCTGTGTAGATGCATGCTTGGTTGCTCTGGGGAGGAAAAGTGGTGTGTCTCTAATCCACAACTAGAATATATCCTGTAGGGCACAGAATCAGTGTCCTAATTCCTTGGTATCCCTCCTAGACCTTTGAGAGTGCTGACAAATGTAATTGCCTGCAGACAGTGCCGCAATAAACATCTGAGCCTTCTTCCAAAGAATAAGAGCAGTCATGTCATTAGTTCACCCGTAGACTCTGACCCAAAGGCACTTTCTAAAAGTCTGAAGGAATCTGGAGAAGGTTATCTGCCCAACATCACTGTAGCCACTGCCTGGCAGGCCTTTTTTAGACAAAGGGTCATGTGGTTAGGCCGTCATCTCATTTTAGTGACTTTAAAAAACAAAATAATCTTGCCACTTCAGGAGTTTGTCCAACATGCTCTAAGTGCTGAGCCACCTCTGCAACTACACTGACTTCAGGGAGCTAACATCTGTGTCAAGAGCATTTTTATAGGTTGCACTGTTTTCCTTCATCTTACCGCAGGGCTTCTGGGGCAGCTCAACAAGGAAAGAAGGGAAAAGGCCTCTTGCCTCTGTCAGTGACTCATCTTTAATCAGTGGTCTTCAAAATGGTGAATCTCTCCTTTGAGGGTACGAGAAGACATTTTAAAGGGAACCTACATAGGAATGCGACAGATCTTCAACTTAGATATTACTCCACTCCGTAATGCATCTGCCCAAGAATGAGCCAGCAATCAGAACAGCCCATCTCCTTCTTCACCCATCCTCCATCCCTAGTCCTATTATGAGCACCAAAGAGTCAAATCAAAATATTGGTTTTGGAGACGCTTCCTTTATTGATCTATCAAGGAACCTCAAGCCGTAGGCTTCTGATCTTTCCCTTCTTGCACATAGTTCTGTTCAAGAGGAGGCTTAGCATTAGAAATAGAGTACTTTGGCCTGTGTTAGGATGCTCTAAATTCAGAAAAGCCAAACCAATAAAGGTTATGCTGGTCCATGAAAGTGTAGCTGGAATGCGCTGCAAGGCTACCAGATTTTTTGACATAAATTGCATAAACCTATGGATAAAAATTTTAGATAATTTATTTTAGAACTGTTGTGCTTTATTAAACACAGATTTTAAACTTCAGATTTTTGTCAAATCATATGTAATGTTTCTTCCAGTTATAGTTAATCGTCATCTTATTTCATTCCCTATCATCTTTAACATTTTTTACTTATTAACACAAAATTTATTCAAACATGATTAAAAATGTAGATGTCTACTCAAAACTGGGCAAAAGAAATACATCATGGATTCTTTTTTTCAAAAATCTTTTAGAGGAGCATTATTCAATAGAAACATAATGTGAGCCAACTTATAATTAACACATTAAAAATGTAAATAGTAAACAGGTGAAATTAACTTTAGTAAGCTATTTTGTGTAACCAGTATAGCCAAAATATTATTTTAACATGTGATCAATAGAAATGGTTACTGATAGGGCACGGTGGCTTATGCCTGTAATCCCAGCACTTTGGGAGGCTGAGGCGGGCGGATCATGAGGTCAGGCGATCGAGACCATCCTGGCTAACGTGGCGAAACCCTGTCTCTACTAAAAATACAAAAAATTAGCCAGGCATTGTGGCATATGCCTACAGTCCCAGCTACTCGGGAGGCTGAGGCAGGAGAATCACTTAAACCCAGGAGGCAGAGGTTGCCGTGAGCTGAGATCGTGCCATTGCACTCCAGCCTGGGTGACAGTGCAAGACTCAAAAAAAGAAGGAAAAAAAAAGAAAAAGATAAAGAGAAGATTACTAGTGACATATTTACATTATTTTTTATAGTAAGCTTTCAAAATATAGCGTGTATTTTACATTTATACCATCTCTTGAAGTGGACAAGCCACATTGCAAGGGCTTAGTCGCCACAGGTGGCTAGTGGCTACCATATTGAACAGCATAGCTCTCTTTAAAGCGTCTGCCTGAAAAGAAATTTGAAAATCATCGTGTCCTGGGTACAAAGAGGCACCTGGGAAAAATGAGGTTGTTCTGGGCACAGGTTCCTTTTGGCCAACTATCTTGAGATAAGATGTTCTGAAATACAGCTAGGAGAGGAGAATAGAACAGGAGGAAAAGCCTCACAGTGCCTGTCATTTCATTGTTCTAATACCCCAAACCCCAACAAAGGCCCAAAGTTATCAAGTATAGTTATTTTAGTAGAGATTCTTGCTTGCCACCTTTGGTTTCTGGTGAATAATAAAATCAATTCAAAGTAAAATAATAATCTCTTAAAACCTTCAACTATCAGACCTGGTGAGAGCCCTCTTCTCTGCATTAAACATATCTTCCTACTGTAACCAGCTTCAAGTTCACTTGGTGCCATGTCCACAAAACCATCTGCTCTATTTTCTGTCATGACACCCAGTTGTTCAGAATGGGTATTTCTTTCTTTCTTTTTCTAGTGTGCACATTACTAAAAGTAGTTTAACAGCTGAAAGAAATACTTACGAAACCTACTGGAAACTGAAACCACTATTTAATCTCACGGCAAAGCAGTCATATAAAAACTCCAGCACCTTCTAATGTGCTGTCACAGCGCACCATGGAAGAACATCATTGAAAGCTGATGATACGGATATGCTCTGTTTTACTTCCTTTTTGTACAGGGTTAGTACTGAGTAAGCTGATGTAAGACTGGAGGAGGATGGCTCTAGTTTAGTCACCTTTCCCAAAGTACCTACCATCTGCTGAAAATCATTTCCACAGCAAATATCCTCCTTTCCCCAGTCTCTAACATCCAAACCTACTTCTCTTTCCTCATAAAAGACAATAAACAAATTGCTCATGACTAATATATTACTTCCAGTGAGAGTTCTGGGGTTTCATACCATGAGTTACCAGTGCTACAGATCGCGGTTCTGGGTATCTCTTAGGTATTTCTTCAAGATGATTTCTGTTTGCAAGGGTTGGCAAACTATGGGCCAAATTCAGCCCAACACCTGTTTTTGTAAATAAAGTTTTATTACAACATAGTCATGCCCATTCATTTACATATTGTCTTTGGCTGCTTTTACACTACAACGGCACAGTTGTGTGATTATAGAGTAGTGCATTTGCCACAGAGACCTTATGGTGCACAAATCTGAAATATTTACTATCTGGCTCTGCTGACCCTTGATCTAGAGAATATAGTCTTGCTGCCAGAAATCTGCTATTTTGGATCACGAATATCAGCTTAATTTCTAAGATACAGTTACTCTGTAACACTTGGCTGCATTTACTTGTTCAAGCTGGACTCTCCTTTCCAGAATATGGGTTCTTTGAAGGGCAGGAGCTAGGTCTGTAGCATGTCTGAATTCCTAACACCCGGGAAAAAAGCGAAGCACATGATAGACTTTTAATTAATGTTGATTCTTTTTCTGGTTATTCACTGTCCCTCTGTTCTTATCCTACTCCCGGATCATTACCCATTCTTTCTTCCTTGCTCTGTGACCCCTGAATGTTGTATCATTGGGCTCCCTCATGGGCTGGCTGGTTTCTGCTTGTCCAGCCAATGGGAGACACCTAACAGATGGCATGTGGGAGAGAGAGAGAAGCTGTCATATTTCTTCTCTGCCCCATCTCTGCTTCAGCCTGGCAGCTCTGGCCAAGGCCACAGCTCCTCCTTGACGGCAGCTTTCACCGGGTAAGACAATTTCTTCCTCTTGCTTCTTCTTAGTGCCCAGATGTCTTCATGGTTTTTTCACCCTAACGCCATCTCTATAGTCTTCTTTTGGTTCCTAATCTGTAAACTGGACTGAAGAATGGTGACTCCTGGGAGTTCTTTAAACAGTAGTTAAAAGACGCAAAGCAGTCTGGCTAACGGAGCGCACAGTAAACGTCCCGTAGGTACTTGTCTGATTATTGCTTTGCAAGTTGTTTTCTAGGATGCCAAGGAACACTAGTTCCTTGAGAAAGAAGGGAGTATGTTACCAAATGTTACGTGGCAAAAGGGCACCATAGCACGGGAAACACTGAGTTTAACAAAAAGTTACACAAACAGCTTGGAGCCTTTAAATGCTAATGGACATTTTAATGCATAGGAGGGAAGATGCTGCTTTTCCTGAATTTATTTTACCATGAAATCCTCTCCCATCCGTTTCCTCACCCTCCCCGACTGTTTTGTCATTCATGGCTCACCTCAGCACGTTAGTGTTTCCCTGATCACATTTTGGGGACATAACATACCCAAATGTTGATTACGGCGATCGCCCTGCTCCCTTCAGCTCCCCTTCTCAGCACACACAGCCTGCTTTACACTCTATAATTACAAACAGTTTACTATGCATAGTATAATCACTCATCTGTATAACACTTCCACATTTATAAAGCCCTTTCATGTGCTTAGATTCATTTAATCCTCTTAGAATCTCTCTTAGGGTCTGTCAAGAATAGTCCCATTTTATACATGAGGACACCTCAATGAGGTGAATGACTTGCCCAAGGTCATTCAGCTAATGGCAGGGGCAAGTTGCCTGGCACTCTTTTAAATCCCACACTGTTCTTAACACACCCTAGCTGCCTTCTGCGTGACTCCGAACCTCTGAGAAGAGCCCTGTCAGATTCATGGTATTCCCAGGCACCTCTCAGAGACCCTCCAGTGAGCTGGTGGCTTTGAGAATTCTCGTGATTTTATGAGATGCAAATTTCTGGTTTCAGATTATAGTAGTAAAGAATCTCTTCCAGTCTTGTGTTCCAAACAATCCCTAAGTGAAGCTTGGTTTTGCCTTATTTGGAAGATAATCTCAAAAACAGATGACCATTGCACAGAACACGCTTCACCAGCACAATTCTTTACTTTTAACCCCTTAGAAAGCACATTTCAGCCTAAGTGAAGTCAATGGTATTATTATTTCTCTCTATTACTTCTCCTCTTTGGATCCCAGGACAAAGGTCCACAACCACCTGATTCTCATCATGCACACATAGCTCACACAATTGCACCCACTGTATCATCAAAAAGATAAGATTAAAAATTATAGGATTACATATATGTAATTTAATTTTTTTTAGGACATTCACAATGCAACCATGACTCCAATCAATTTAGAACATTTTCATCACCCCAAAAGGAAACCTCATACCCATTAACACCCTGGCAACTACTAATCTACTTTCTGTCTGTATAGACTTGCCTATTCTGGACTTTTCATATAAATGGAATAATATCATATGTGGTTAAAAAAAAAGGATTTAACATCAAAATGGTCTTGCATCTATTGACTGGTCAGACACCAGGGGAATACCTTCTGTGGATTAGGAGGCAGCAGGTGGCAAGTGGATAAAGACCAAAAGCCACCATCCCTCTTCAAAGGGGGGTGTACAGCCTAGAAAAGGTGGTAGGCATGTGAACAGATGTATTAGGTTGGTGCAAAAAGTAATTGTGGTTTTTGCCATTAAACATTACTGCAAAAACCGCAATTACTTTTGCACCAACCTAATACAAATAAGCCTTCTGACAAGAGTCACAGCAGAGACAGAATCTTGATAGCAAAGAGAGTGAAGAAAGTCTTCGCAGGGAAGAGAAACCCCTTAAACTAAGTTTTGAAGGATAAATAGAAACTCCCCAGGCAGGTTAAAATACCATGACTCATTCATCTTTCCAGTGTGTCGGTCATGAACACTCTCTCTCCTCCTTTAGGCAGCCCTAAGGAAGTTATTATGAGCCCCATTTTTCAGATGGGGAAACTGACGCCAAAAAGAGATTAAGTAATGTAACAACAGTCACACAGCTAAAGAGGCCTGGAGAATAGATCTGGGCCCGATGTGTGGGTCTGCCTGCCCCTGATGCCTCAAAAGGTCGAAGGAGAGAGGAGAATCTCCTGTCCCCAGGGCTGTAACTGGTATGAACCAGTGAGGACTCTGGAGTTTAGGTGCTGTGTCTGGAATATAGGTTTGGAACTCTGAGAGAATCTTGGTGGTCATGCTATGGGTTTTCGAGTAAATCCTGAAGGCAGTGAGGCTGCCATTCATGCACGGTAGTGATGGGCCTAATCTCCATTCCCGCAAGAGTGGAGGATATATTGGAGGATTGCTGTACTTAAACCTTAGCCTTCATCTTCCTCGTTTCACTCAGCTGACTGAGGCCCTCCCACCTGCTGCCCCGACATGAGCAACTCCACTGACCCTGGTTCAAGTCTAGACCACGTTCAATGTCCGGATGAAGTCTCTTCAAGAGAGAAAGAGACCATGCAAGCAGCATTTGAGGGCAAGATCCCAAGAAGGGTAACCTAAGTGTAATTAACCAGATATTCAAGGATAATGTCTATGCTTTCATCATGCAGTCAGCAAACCTTTATTTCATTTCTACTCAGTGCCAAAAGCTGTGTTCAGCAGTGGGTTTACATGGGTGAACGTGACAGCACCCATTCTCAGGGAGCTCCCCGTCCTATCCTCCAGTGATGGAGAAAACAGATGAGACTCCAGACAAAGCAGGAGTTGGTGGCTCCCAAAGAAACAGTGGAGCCCAGGGGATGAATAATTAAAACATAAAGCACATCCCAGAGCTCAGCACTTTGAAGGTGTTTATGTCCCAGCTCTGAAAATGATGTTCTGTATTTCATCTCTGAGTCTAAGATTTCAAAAGCTATGGCTGGTGCAACAGTAAGAACAAAAGGAGGTTTAAAAAATATAACTTGGATTGTGACTGGGTTCATGCAGAAGAAAATGGATACATCAAGTACATAGTCTACCATTCAAATATTTCCTTTTTCTTTTGTTTTTTCTGGCACTTGGCTTGCCACACCTTCCACGGGGCAAGTGCTTCATACGCAGGTCAGCAGCTGAGATCTCTCTCAATAATGAAAGGTATTACTAATATAAAATTTGCCTCAACTGAAATTCAAACCTGATGTGATTTTTTTTTTTCCTCAGGTGGGATGTGGACAGAGAACATCTATATAATAGGTGTTATCATTCAGGAGGCCTAGACTCAACCAATACTTTGTAGCTAAATGTAATTTGCAAAGCACAATTTAACAGCTCCATTTAGCGACTTTTCACAATCAAGATGATTTCAACAGTCTCTGAACGCCAGCCAAGATACCACCAAAGTATACTTAAATACCAGCAAATATTACATGTTATAAAAATTCCATGTTTGTCTCCTCCGATTTAAGAAAATCACTACTCTTTCTCATCCTTTTAAGTCAAAGCCATTGCAATTCTTCAATTCTAAATGGGAGGAGGAGGAAAGGAAGGACTTGGATGAGAAAACTGAGCTTTGCTATTTCCTAAAATTAATATTCATCTTCCCCTAATTCTCTTTTTATTGGCTGTTAAGCTTTCAGGTCCTTACTTCAAGCCGAGTGAGACACCCAACACACCCTTTCCTTGCTCCAGCAACAAATTTTGAAACTTACAGGACTTCCAACAGCAGTTATTTTAAGGATTTAGTCAGAGGCACACACGAGCAGCCTCCAAAGGCGCCTCAATACGAGGTTCTAGGCAGCCAAGAAAGAGTCTCTGAGATCCACCAGATCCCTCTACTTTGCCCCATCCTGCAAATCAGTCTGGTTATTTAAAGTCACCCTTACTCTTTCTGATTGGAGGGCCAGTTTCTAAATTAAAAAGCAACATAATTCATCATCATGGCGGGGAGTTATTTGTTATTGCAAGTTGGTCCATGTTTTGAAATCTGGAAATAAAATCTCATCTTCTCAAGTACAATAAGGAGAACAAAAGCAAGGGGCTTCCAGTGTTAGGTTACCATTTCCCAAGGCCAGCCAAATACCTTCCCACCTTTCTCTAACAGAGCTGAGCTTTGGAGCTGGAACAAATATTCTCATGCACAAGTTAGTGGAAGAGATTCTTCCAATCAAATTTCCCACCACTTGATATCTTGGGTTAGGATGCTCTTTTATAAATGTCAATGAGTTATTCCCTCATGCATAACGATGAAGAGACTACTCTTTAGCTGTAAGAAATAATTTTTATCTTTGCTCACACCTTCTTTAAAAGCATTTTTTAAACTCAGAATATATAAATACATCCTTGTTGTAAAAGATAAAGTAATGACTCCCTTGGCCTCACAAACCCTTATACTTTAGTGGAGACTTATGTTTCCACTTCAACAGAGCCTTCTTGAAAACTGGAGAACAGTTGTTCTTGACATGAAGGAGGCCAAGAAGAAAAGGGAAGAAAACTGGTCCAACAATTCTAGCTCACCTCCGGGGTGTCTGACTTTTTTAAAAAAAATCACCATGAAATAAGAGCCCTCTTAATTCTTCTAGAGTGTAATTTACTTAGCACAGAGGCAAGAACATCCCACCTATCCAATACACTGTGGCAACTCCGAGCACACAGCAAGGATGCAAATCTGTGAAGACAGTCAGCTCTAATCTAACCCCAAGTCTCCAACTCTATACTGCTTCTTCCAACACGTGGAGAAGTGAGAATGATTACATTTTGTTCAAAGTGTCTCATTACATTGATTTAAATAAGATTTCCAAACCTGCAAAAAGAAAAACAGCTTAAAATGCCATTTGTCTTATACAAGACTCCATAAAAAGGCAGGTAGTGAAACCCTGCAGAAACCCAGGTTAGTGGGGACCAAAGTCTCTCCCACCATGGACGTCTGACAGGAGGATAATGGAATTTAGTAACACCCAGGTGAGGTGTTTCTTTTCTGCTTAATGCATCCTCGGATGACCAACATAATGTAACAGACAGGTGTTAAGAGACCTGCATTGAGGAAGAGACATTGTGGGTTTTGAGATCTCAAACTTGAGGAACTTGCTCCATCTCTGAGATTTCACACACCTGACCAGGTAAGATAAGGTTCAGTGTGCAAACTGCCATGCACATTTCCTGATGTTTATTAACACCACAGTCATTATGACACTTAATGACAAACTACAGGAAAAAAAAAGACAAAAACCTCAGGCCGGGCACGGTGACTCACACCTATAATCCCAGAATTTTGGGAGGCTGAGGGAGGTGGATCACCTAAGGTCAGGAGTTTGAAACCAGCCTGGCCAACATGGCAAAACCCCGTCTCTACTAAAAATATAAAAATTAGTCGGGTGTGGTGGCGCGCACCTGTAATCTCAGCTACCCGGGAGGGTGAGGCAGGAGAATTGCTTGAATCTGGGAGGCAGAGATTGCGGTGCGTCGAAATTGAGCCACTGCACCCCAGCCTGGGTGACAGAGCAAGACTCTGTCTCCAAACAAACAAACAAACAAAACAAAACTCAGCCTACCCACCAAGAGTGTTCACTTACTGCACTGTCCTGCTAGAATACAGCTGCCTTTGATTGAACATGCTCTACAGACAGGCAAGCGCTAAGCCCTTAATGTGTATTTAATCACTGTAGCAACCTTATGAGGGATAAGTTTACTGCTTACATTTTATAGATGAGGAAATTGAGGCTTAGAGAGATTAAGCAACCTGTTCAAGGTGACTCTGGAACCCAGGTCTGTCTGATTCCAAAGCCCACAGTCATAACCACTGCTTGTAAGTTCTGAGACAGGCCTGTGCCCAGATGAACCGATGACACAAAGGCAGATGGCACAGAAGCAGCACTGAGAACAGAGCTGCATGCAAGGCAGTGGAGGTGCCCAGAGGAGCAACCTACTGGGTAAGTGATATTTCGGATACTGGCATCCTAGGAGACAGGAGATCCTCTCCATTCCTGTTCAGGGTCAGCACAAAACCTATGATTTTGGAGGAGGCAGAAGGGGGCCCATTCTGGGTTTGCCATTCTAGTTCCTTCACTATCGGCTGAGTGGAGGCAGGTATTTACTGAGCACAGCAACACTTATTATTATTGTAAGAGAGGCCTTTGGAACCAGGAAGCTCGATGAATTTATGAGATCAGCAGCTATTTTTCCAAGATGGTTATAATACAATTCATTTCATTTGCAGCTGGTTTAACGTGAAACATTGTTTAAGAGAGACAAATGAACAACAATTCACATTTGCTGGGCTTCTCTCCTCCCCACCCCTCCCAGTTGTTCCACAGGAAATTTTTTATTGATTAAAGTACAATTACATTACGGTGGGGAAAAATCAGCCCCAGAATAAATCGTTTTAAGAAGAAATCGAGGCAATGCCTTATGAAGAGGCAGCATAAGGAGGAGAAATATGAAGCAGGCACTGGATTTGGGCAAAGAAGGGCTTCATTCTCTGGCTCTGTAAAATGAAGGGGTCACTGTCTTCTACGGAGGGTGGAGGGTGTGACCAGGTAAAGGCAGTACCGCCTTCCGGCTTCCATTAGCCTCTAGGCACTTTGCCCTCCTGAGCCCCTTCCTCCATAGAAAAAGATTAAAAGTCACATTTTAGGACTACATTGATATACAGATAAATATATAAATATAATATATTAAAATATATTTTCTTTTTTTTTTTGAGATGGAATTTTGCTCTTTTTGCCCAAGCTCGAGTTCAATGGCACGATCTCCGCTCACGGCAACCTCCACCTCCCAGGTTCAAGTGATTCTCCTGCCTCAGCTTCCTGAGTAGCTGGGATTGCAGGTGCCCGCCACCACACCCAGCCAATTTTTTGTGTTTTTAGTAGAGATGGTGTTTCACCATGTTAGCCAGGCTGGTCTCGAACTCTTGACCTCAGGTGATCCGCCTGCCTTGGCCTCCAAAGTGCTGGGATTACAAGCGTGAGCCACCACGCTCAGCCTAAAACATATTTTTCAACTGAAAAGGTCATCGTGTTTTCTTCTCATTTTAAAAGAGCTAAAGGCATTTTTGTGGGTCCTTAAAAGTATTGTGGGCCCTAATCACCGTGGTTGCTGCGGCTATTGTTTGTGCCAGACCTGGATAGAGGGTAGACCCCTTGTTTGCTGAGGACTTGGAGCTGGGGAAGGACATTTGGAAGGGGTGGGTCCTGGCAGTGTTCTGCAAAAGGGGCCTCCATGTGGGAGAAGCCTGGAGAAGAGATCTCCAATTGGGAACCAGCTGAAGAGTCAGGGGGAGAAGTGTTGGCTGGGAGTGATGACGTTAGTGTTTGCATGGAGAGTGGATGTAAACCAAGACCTCCTCCAGTTCTGCCATCAACTCTGTGAAATCCTTCCTACGATCTACATGCCTCACCAGGAACAAGGAATTTTAAAAATAAAAACAAGATTGGATTCCATGATGTCTGAAGTCTCTGTTCCTGCTCTAATATTAGACTTTTCTTCTTTGCCACAAGTATTTAAATAACTGTTCCACAATGCCAAAAGTTGTGTCTTCTCCCAGAGGAAACTCACTAATGTAGGACCTAAGAAAGGACTTTGAGGAACTCAGATGGCTTGCAAAAATGCATGACTGTCCAGTGCTGCAGAGGTTTGGCTGCAGCACTTCCCATCGGCAGGCCACATGTACTCGGGTCTCCCGTGGAATTCTGCTGATGAGCTCTGTGTCATGGCTGGCTGCATTTCACACTCAGTACCTTCGAAAGCTTCTGTCCCACAGACAGGAATGAATTTGGGTAACTCAAAATGGAACTGTGAAGTGCTACATAATTTAAGATCCTGTGTGGCAGAGAGTTACTTATTCTGTAGTTCAACATTTGTAAATCTTGTAAATATGTCTATTGAGTGTTGATGCTCCAAACCACCTTCCACTGACTCAATGAACATTCTCCCCCTGGCAGAATTTCAGCGGCACCACCATCTTTGCCCGCTTACCAGGGTTAGTTAGGCATTGCTTGAGAATTTTATTCATTTTCCCCATCGATATGTACCAATTCCATGTTTCAACAGCATACACTCTAAAAAGCAATCCATCTGCTTTTTTTCCATTGGTACTATCCAAACACCAACTTTCTGAACCTTGGCATTGTGCCTCATTAGGGAGCAAATATACATGGTCATTTAGGCTTCCACGTGTCTATGAAATACTCCTCTTTACCTTCCAAACTGGCAATTAAAGCCACAAATCTTTACTCTGGAGTTGGATTATCCAATAGAATAGCTTCCATTACATTGTTGCAAAAGTAACTGAAGTCTTTGCCATTATAGCTGCATGCGGCGATATAAAGTTAAATTAATTAAAACAAAATAAATTTTATACATTAAAATTCAATTAAAGCCGCAAATCNATATACATGGTCATTTAGGCTTCCACGTGTCTATGAAATACTCCTCTTTACCTTCCAAACTGGCAATTAAAGCCACAAATCTTTACTCTGGAGTTGGATTATCCAATAGAATAGCTTCCATTACATTGTTGCAAAAGTAACTGAAGTCTTTGCCATTATAGCTGCATGCGGCGATATAAAGTTAAATTAATTAAAACAAAATAAATTTTATACATTAAAAATTCAATTAAAGCCGCAAATCTTTACTCTGGAGCTGGATTATCCAATAGAATAGCTTCCATTATGTTGTTGCAAAAGTAACTGCAGTTTTTGCCATTATAGCTGCATGTGGTGATATAAAGTTAAATTAATTAAAACAAAATAAATTTTATACATTAAAATTCAATTAAAGCCGCAAATCTTTACTCTGGAGCTGGATTATCCAATAGAATAGCTTCCATTATGTTGTTGCAAAAGTAACTGCAGTTTTTGCCATTATAGCTGCATGTGGTGATATAAAGTTAAATTAATTAAAACAAAATAAATTTTATACATTAACAATTCAGTTTCTCAGTCACATTAGCCACATTTCAAGTGGTCAACAGCCACCTGTAGCCAGTGGTACCTTACTGGACACAGAACAGAGATACAGAACATTTCCATCATTGAAGAGCGTTCTATTGGCAAAGTGTGCCTGAAGGCATGGACATACATGAAGACAAAGACTACATTCCTTTCACCACTGTATTCCTAGTGCTTAACACAGGCCCTGTCTAACATGTATTAAAAGCTCTAATAAATGCTTAAAGAACTGAGATTCTTCCCCTCTAAACATGGAAACAAAATGTGATCCCCAAAAAATGCTGAGTTAGACAAGGAAGAAGTAATAAATACAAAGAAACAGCTATATTGGGAAAATTGTTTCCATACTCAAAAACTAGAATTCTATTATTAATATAAAAATTATTTCTAGATCGCTCCCTATATGAAAGTAAAAGAGTGAATAAGACTATTGCTCAGAATTTACATCCATCAGCTATTCTCAATATTAATAGACAGGCAAAGTCATGAAAGACAGTGTAAGAGTAATGCAATGGCAATAGTTGTAATAATAATGATGGTACTCTGCAATATAGACCATTTAATACTTATAAAACCCTTTTCAAATCTTTTAAATCATTTCAATCTCACAACAATTTTGCGAGACTGGAATTCTTATACCCACTTTACTGGTGGCAAAAAAAAAAAAAGAGGATCGGGGACTCAGTGACTTGCTTAGGATGACTCAGCTGGTAAATGAGAGAAAAAGTCATCTGTCCTCAGGCTTTCTAACGGCAAGTCTTTCTCCTCTGTCACAACTGCCACACTTTGTCCAGACATTACCCACTGAGCTACTCCCACTTTCTATTTATGCTGTTAAGTGAACTGGGATCCTTTTAACAAAAGCAGACCTCTCTTTCCAGTGTGTTGGAAGGCCAACTAATCGATTGTCCTCCTTAATAATAATTTTTGGCTTCTGCAATATTGAGAGGCTAATCTTTGGTAACCAGAGGCTCCAGAAACATTATTAATGTATCACCCAAGAAACGATTTGTTCTGTGGATTATCCATCTCAAACAGTGGTTCTGAAGCATGATATACTATGTTCTGGGTTACACAGCTGCTTTGCATTTTGAATTCTTTATTTATAGAACAAGTCAAATTAATAACTCAAAAATGTTGTTTCAGGCAAAGTAATGGACACACAATAAAACTATTCATTTCCTAAAAGGTCACTCCAGGAGATGCATACATTGTTTAAAAGCCTACCAACAATGCTATTATTCCTTCGAAAACTGAAAATGTATAATAAGCAGTTAGAGCACATATCTGCCCCTGAGACCCCAGGCTAATTTAAAGTACAATCACAAGGCAATCAATCATACTCCAAAATTACTTCATTTTCCAAACTGTTTACACTTTTTAAGTTACAAATCCACTTTCTGCTATTTCAACTCACGATTTACAACTACAGATTTAGACCGCTTGGCAAGCAGCCAAGCACTAGTCATGAGGGAACTAATGATATGAACAGATCAGTGTTTTATAAAGGAGAAAAGCGCATGTAAATTTCCAGTGTGTCTGCAAGTAATCAAGGCACTGCTGACTATAAATGAGACCGTCTCAAATTTATTTTAGGAGAAATATCTTAAAGCTGTACTTTTTATCCAGGCCAAAAAAAGCCTTTAGGAGGAACTCTGAGATTACTCAAATTATTATAAATAAACGGTTATGTGAACAATATGGAAAAATAGTGAAATAAGTGACTTATTTCAACATTCCTGTCACACATACCCTTATCATGATTTCTGGAATGCTAAAGTTAATGGGAAGAGAGGGAAAGATTTGTTTTCCTCTCTCTCTTTTTCTCTGTCCCCTCCTTAAAATGTGATTGTTAACCATAGCATCAAATCAAGTTTGTTTTAGTAGTCCACAACACTCAGAATAAAAACGACCCTAGAAGATACTGTTTTAAATTAAATATGATCTTTATTGTCTCATTACAATGGCATAGCCAAATAATCACTTTGTGTTATTTGTACAAATAATGTAGAATGCTCATTTTCTTGCGGAAATAATTACTCTGGTGTATCATATCCTGCTTGTTGTCAAAACCTCTCCCTTTGCTGTCACCAAGCATGTGCAATGGACTCCAGAGGCTAAATTTAGCCAAAGTTTCACGTGTTCTTATATGTTAAAGAGTAAAGCCAAGTAAGCATATTCAGATGTGCGGGTGCCTTAAAGAGAGAAGCTCAAAATAGCCTCACAGTGTATACATCGCAAAAGTCCATTCACTGTGATTGATATTTTAGTTAGAGAATCATTACATGGCTAAACTCGATTTTATAATTGGATAAGGCCAGATACAATAAACCCGCACTGCACTGTAAAAGCATCTTACATCTTAAAACTATTTGTAATCATAAATCAACCTAATTATTTGAAATACTGTCATGATGTGGAAAAGAAAAGAAATTAAAATAAACTAGCTGCCTGAATATCTCATTTTATTTTCTAAGGATCAAGCAAAGCTTTTTATTGGCATTAAAGCCTAGCCCCACAATGGCTGATAAACCATACTCTTTGGATAAAATTGTACATACAGAAAATCAGAAAATCAATAACAAAGATTAAAAGCTTCCCCCCCTCCCATTTTTTACACAGGAATCTGGTGTGTGTGTGTGCGTGTGAATTTAAGCATGACTAAAAATAATGACCTTCAGGAACCTGGAGCAACAAATGTAGCCCCAGTCTATTAAAACTTCAATTTATCCTTGTTTATCAAAAAAGCCACAAATAGTGGAATGAATGTTTCCAGTTCTGAGTGATTTCATAATGAACTCCCCAGAGTCCTGGAGCCTCTGATATCAGCATTGTGACATCATCAGGATAAATGCTCATTGGCTACAAGAACCTTTCGGGTTAACCCTTTCACAGAGGGTCTCAGCCTATCACTTTGCTAGTTTTCTAACGAGGTTCCTCTGTATCCCCCTGTGAGAGCACAGACAGGAGAAGAACGTCACCATCCTTTCCCCTCTGTCCTCCACACACAAACAGCACAGACCGAGAACATTTTAAAGGGCACTGGGTGTGTCTCTTCAACTGGAAGCCTTGGTACAAATACAGGCCCTCAGAGGGTCATTGTGGAAGGTTCTCACAGGTGGAGGAGGGAATGATCAGGAGCTCTCTTGGTGTTGAGTTGTCTTTCCTCATCATAGTCTGAGAGCTGGAGATAGGATTCTGGATATAGAAACATGTTCTGCACAGAAAGTACAAGTCTGTCCAAGATTGGCTGTATCTAAGTTTGCCCAACTTCTCATGAGACTTGGTAATAAATTTGTTCATTTCACACTGGCTGTAGCAAATGCAATCATTGAGGGATTTTCAATATACACAAGATTCTAATTCTACTGAAAATGTTATTTACAGTTTGACCAGCACCTAGGAAAAGTCTCAGAATTCTGCTTTGAACTTTGATCTGACAAGCTCCACTTCTAGGAGTTTATTCTAAAGAAATAGTAATCTGGCTTTGGGGATGTCTCTGAGAGCACTGTTTATAACATCCAAAAGCTGGAGGAAAACCCAAAGTCCAGCAACAGGGGAATCGTCAGATAAGCTATGGCACTTCCATAATACAATACAGTGGAGTCCATCACTAACAATGATGCTACACATGAATATTTATTGTGTGAAAAAGCATATTAAGTTTTTTTAAAAGCATGATACAGGCGGGGCGTGGTGGCTCACGCCTGTAATCCCAACACTTTAGGAGGTGGAGGCAGGTGGATTACCTGAGGTCAGGAGTTCCAGACCAGCCTGGCCAACATGGTGAAACCTCATATCTACTAAAAATACAAAAAATTAGCCGGGTGTGGTGGCGGGCACCTGCAACCCCAGCTACTCAGGAGGCTGAGGCAGGAGAATCGCTTGAACCTTGGAGGCGGAGGTTGCAGTGAGCTGAGATGGCACCATTGCACTCCAGCCTGGGCTACAACAGCGAAACTCTGTCTCAAAAAAAAAACAAAACAAAAAAAACAAAAACAAAAACAAAGAAACAAAAAAAAAAACACAATGAAATAAGACTAGAGATACAGTATAATGTTAAAAATTAATATCCAACATATAAGCAGAAAAAAAGTATAGAGTAATAAGCAAATATCAACACTAGTTATCTTAGTATGGTGGTATTCTGTATTTTTTTTCTTTGTTTCTTTGTATTGTCTTATGATAAACATGGATTATTTTTATTATAATAAAATAAGCACAATTAAAAGAGATTATGAAAAACATGTGGACATAGAGAAAGAAAATAACCCCGTATAAGTTCTTCAGTGTTGGGTGGCTCAAATATTTGCTCATGCTTTTTTGAAATAAATATAACGAACTTTCATGTTTTTGTAACTCTGATAAACCCCCCTCAATATAACTAGCAAGAAGATGACAATCCAATATATATCCAATTAAAAATCATAAAATAGCTGCATCAAGTTAGGAAAAAATTAAATTTAGGTTTACATGCCACTGACATCTTTTTTTCCTGCTAGTGTCTTCATGCAAAACATGTAAAAAATTAATATATTAGTGTGGTATCTTTGTTAAAACTGGTGGAACGATATTGATGCATCATTATAATAATGACTACAGTTTACATAAAGGTTCATTTTCTGTGTTGTACAGTTCTACAGGCTTTGCCATATGCCAAATGCATAATGTCATGTATCCACCATGACAATGTCTAATAGAATACTTTCATTGCCAATCTGTTTCCTTAACTGAGATTGAAAATTTCCATCGGATAACACATACTGATTTTGCATTATTAGAACAGACACAAACATATCAACAACCCTCAGCACAGTTAAGGAACAAAGACAGCTACAGAGTTTCAGCAAAATTAAACAATCATTTTTTTGGTGCCAGTTCAAAGGGTGGCTGTGAAAAGAGATAAAACTTTGGGATCAGCTAGTCCTTTTCTCTGAAACATAAGGAGGGGAGGAGGAGTGACTGAAATTTCTTTCTTCTCCACTCTAAATCCAGAATTACTATTCAATTACAAGACAGAATGTCAAGATATAATAAACTGAACTGAAAAAGGGAAAAGAAAACATGCACTTTTTTTTCCCTACAAATGAGGTTCAGAGCTTTTGCCCATTAAAGTAAACCAAATATGTTTCTCTCAAAAATTCCAGCCAAAAGGCAGGATGCCAAATATACTTAACAGATAAATCACTGTACCAGGGTCTCTATTTTACTCTTTTTCTCTTTTCTTTCTTTTTTATTCTCTTTCTTTTGTTTTACACACACACACACACACACACACACATACACACACTTTGAAAGCAAACTAATACCCCTCCTACTTTTCTCAGTCTACTTACAGAAAAATAAACCAAAGGAAACAATTACTTTTGTTGAGGAATCCATTGTTTAGGGGAAAGTCACATAAAATAAGTTCTACCTTCTTCATCAGAGATTAGTATTTCATATCTTGGGATCAAGCTATTGTCCTGCTCACTATGTATAACTTATTTTAGTTAATTTATCACTAAGGTCATTGTAAACCAGGAAGGAGTTTGTAAACAAAAATGAATCACAGGTTTCATTTTTGTATCCTTTTCAAACTGGAAGACCTAACAGTTTCCTGTTCCAACATACAAAATAGCATTGCTTCTATCAACCTCCTCAGCGCTCTTGCCAGCAGTTTCCATTTAATTAAACTGACAGCAAAACAGGGCCTTCGCTAATGGGATCCAGACCATTTTTCCTTCAATGTAAATTCTCAGGCATGAAATTACATCTGAAACAGACACAATAATCCTTCTATATCTTCTATATACATTTAATCTACAATAACAATTCTTTTGTCTACATTACAGTGTATTTGAGATTTCAGTCAACCTTGTTTTTAACTGGAATTCTCCAGTGTTACCCAACTGGAATTTACCTTCGTGTTCTTCCAGTGCCCTGGCTATATCTAGCCATAGATTATAGTCAAAGACCATATGCCAAAGGCTAATGTCCACAGCAGGGAAAAACAATTATAAAATGAATGAATTATGTTTCTGTTTGCATTCTTGTTCTCAAAGTCAATTTATTTAAGTAAGAGCTTTTTCATCAGTTGTTGACTCTAAATAAAAGCTATTGGCATTTTTAAATATATCTGATTTTCATATTGTAGGTTATGTTTTCAAGTATTTCAATAAGGCTAATCAAGGCAGAATATATTGATTAAATGCAGTTTGGGGACCTGATCATATCAACATAATGAATGGACTGGCTATTTTTCTCTATTTGGATGTTAAGTCACTTTTCTGGTAATGGCAAGGCATAATATATGCTAAAAACTTGACTCTAGTGTTTTAAGTGTAATTATATTTTTTAAATCCCCTTAATGGATGTTGGAGAGAGTGAGTTTTGTCAGGTAATTTAGCATGGAAATCAAGACTCTTAGGGCAAAAAACAAATCCAAAAGAATCAAAAGTCTATTTCTAAACACAATTAAAGCACCTAGTAAACTGAGTGAGGAAAACGCCAATTTATTCTGATTGTGAGACAATAGAATATGAAGATTCTTGAGTGAAAATTGGTTGGCTGAAGTGTCATTAAAAAACTAAGCCTCTTGGCCGGGCGCGGTGGCTCAAGCCTGTAATCCCAGCACTTTGGAAGGCCGAGACGGGCGGATCACGAGGTCAGGAGATCGAGACCATCCTGGCTAACACGGTGAAACCCCGTCTCTACTAAAAAATACAAAAAACTAGCCGGGCGAGGTGGCCGGCGCCTGTAGTCCCAGCTACCCGGGAGGCTGAGGCTAGAGAATGGCGTAAACCCGGGAGGGGGAGCTTGCAGTGAGCTGAGATCTGGCCACTGCATTCCAGCCTGGGCGACAGAGCGAGACTCCCTCTCAACAACAACAACAAAAAACTAAGCCTCTTTCACACTCATGGCAGGTGTAGAGATCAGCAGCACAGGTATGAGAATATCAGTGACTTGAAAATGCTAAGCCGAAGGGTCAAGAAGCCTGATTTGATAAACTCAACTCAGTCCTCCTCAACACCTTCACAAAATGCCAGGTCCCTTGGTATGGCTGGTAGGGTCTGTCCAGCTGTCGAGCAAAGACCTGTCTATTTCAACGAAGGAAGGGGATTTTGTTGTAGACACTTATTACCATGGCCCCGAAAAAACAGGATAACAGTGTGCATATTGCATATTATAGGTTCAATTCCTTTTCCAGTGCCAAAGGCTACTATCCTGTTTGACCACCTCACAAAACTGGGAATTCTTGGTTGTAAGTGAATTAAAGAAGATATTCCTATGAGAAACTTGATAAAACAAACTACTAGCAAATAAGCATTTTAGGACTTGCTGAAAATCGTGTCTTCCAATATGAGAAGTAATGCCATTGTTCTCTTGGAACATATAAAACAAAGCACTTTATTTGCGGGGGGGCGGGGAGGGTATTGAAGAGCAGCTAAGGAACTCTCTTCAGAATATCCTGACAGTCTCTTTGAAAATGAAACATTTCATTTATACAGCAGAAGACAGTTGTGGCAAGATTAGAAATCATTTTGAATCTCCCAGGCAATCAAAATACAGTCTTTTCATGCGGATGGAAGGCCTCTTGTTTTACAGAAAATGCTAAATAAACAATTCTATGGGCAGAAATGTGAAAGCAATTTATTATTGTTCTATTCACTTTGGTTAAAACTTTAGAAACCACATGAAACCTATAAATAGAAGCTTTTCTTTGTCTTTGGGATCGTTGAAAGCAGTTTCTCTTAGGTCCTGGGCAAAAAGCAGGAATTATCACTCTTTCTCTACCAAGGAGTAATACACTGATTCAGACAATGCCTAAAAGATGGATTCCTAAAACACACTGTATGTGAGAAGGACAGCAAACCTATCCACATATTTTGAAAAATCAAGGGCACTGTATCATAAATGGACTTGTGCTATGGGGTTCTTCTGTTTTAGACATGGGTAGCTTAGTAACATATGACAATATATTAGATTACCAAAAAGAGCATGGAACTGTACCAGTAATGGTGCCTTAGAAATAGGATACCTTGAAAGGGTTCATTTTTAGACTTTAGAAAAGAAATGCAAATTCTGCAGGGATTGTTATAGGGTTGGAAGAACCTAAGTATCAATTAGCCGAATTTGGATCCATACATACTTAGTTAAGTTTGGAAATAGTGTGCTTAACCAGAAAGAGACATCAGGCAAAACGATGACGTGTACGTTAGTATTTTCTAAACTGAGCTTTGTAGCCCATTAATAGGATTATAAAACCAATCAGGTGGGTTGCAACTAGCATTTAAAAAAATGTAATAGGATATAATAGAAAAGAAAATGTCAGAGGGCATTGTTGGTAGGGGGTAAGTACTGTCTGGTGAAACTGTGTGTGTGTGTGTGTGTGTGTGTGCGTGCTGGTTTGCCATGTTAAATTTATTATTGTGGCACACTAGATTAGGTGTGTTTATAGACCTATAAATTCTTACTTAGGTAATTTTCATGAAATGAGCCATCCCCACCCACTTGCCATACAATAAGAAAATGCGCATTTTCAGTAATTTTTCTAAAAATCCAAGGCCTCATGGAACCTGGGCATAATAGACCCTTAAGTGTTTACTGAATAAACCAATGAATGAATAAATAAAAATAAGAATGTACAAGTAGATGGTTATCTACATGAATGCAACAAGTATTTCCAAACCAAAAGGTTATATGAACTATTCCATGGGCCTGGACAACTTACCTTTACAACATCAATCTGTACTTCCAACATTCTGTTGAAATAAAATGCCAGCATTATTTTTTCTGTTGTAAATGACACACACATAAGAGAGACATTAACATTCACAGGACAGAAAGGTATTTTTGGAGGCCGTGTCTACATTCTAGCAAAACATCTGCTTGGAAAGGGAAAAACTGAATGTTTGGGCAGTTTGTCTACACAGTACAAATCATCTAGTTGAAAGATGCACATTTATCCATCAGCCAACTCCACTTGTCATCCTACAACTAAGCATATGGATGCAAGAAAAGAACTTTTTTGCTGTAGGGTGCATGACACTGTGTGAATGAATCATCGCCAGCTAGGTTCAATGTGTTGTCTCATACCACATATTTCCCCTATGTTCACACACAAAGAATTGTGGTGGTGGCTGAAGATAAGCAAGGTAGACACATGATTCACTAACGGCCAATGGATCAATTAAAAATTTACTTTGAACTAAGAGCTCTGGATAATACAAATATTGACTGGTAAGATAAGCTTCTTCCTGTAAGACACTAGGTTGGAGTCAAGTTAGGAAGATATATCTTAAAGTAGAAATATGGTAACATCCAAGTAAGAGTGGTTTATATTTTGTTTGGTGTTTGCTTGTTTTAATCAGCTGCTTGAGTAAGTTATAGAAAGCTTCTCAAACTTGTAGATGACACCATTGGAAGATATAATCCAAATGTATGTGAGTCAAGAGCAAAATGCTCTTAAAGGGCTGAAAAATGGCCTAAAGATAGTATTAATGCTAACTCTAGTAAGGGAAAATGCAATCTTACATAAGTTTTGGGGGAAAAAAAGGTCCGGTTTTCTGAGCTAACCATAATTTCTATATGAGCCAATATATAGAGTACTGCTAGTGAGAAATAATAAAATGTGGGCAGAATTCATGGAAATACAGGTCCAGGATAAGGAATATTATAGATCTTATAATATGCCACATTGGTTACACAACATATATGGTCTGCAGACAGTATTTTTAAATGGGCATTGATTAACTGAACCACATGACAGAGGGGCACTTTAAGGAATACCAGGTTGAAAGCACCAGGGATGTTTCACCTAGAAATTAGGAGATGTCAGAAGAACCTGGAAGATTTCAGGTTCTTGAAATCTTGAAAGCAACAAATTACTGCTTTTAAAGTATCTGAAGGACTTTCATGTGCGATAAGAGTTTATACCCTTATCTTATGGGGTGCCTTAAGGGAACCAGTCTCAATGGGAAAATGTGGCAAAGCCAGGGTATTTGGTCCATGTAAAAACAAAGAACTTTCTAAAATTCAGAGCATGTGAAAAAAAAAACTACAGTCGTATAAGGTAACCTCAATATCACTGAGAGAACAATGGGAAAATTACTGTGATGGATACAAATAAAATTATATTGAATTTTTGTAGTTCCTTACAATTCTAGGACTCTTAGACTAGGAAGAGCATTCTCTGTGAGCCGGAAACACAGGGAGAAAGATGACTTCTTGAGGGAGGAGGGCCAGAGCTGGCTTTTAAAAACCATTCTGAAACGTGCTCCCTGACTCTCCTCACCAGTTTTTAACTTTCTGAAATCAGTATATATCTTAAAATCATGTATATATTTAGAATGAAATGGTTTCCTGTTCCCCAAAAGCTGCTGTGAAATCGATGATGCATTGTATACAACCAGTGACATCTTAGTAAAAAGAAAATATAGTACATTGGAATTAAACCATTAAGAGTGGTAAGCCTCTGGGTAGTGGGACTATGGCTGATTTTATTTCTTCTTTTGCATATCTTTACTTTCTGCAATACAAATATATTACATTTGTAAGGGAAAAACATTTTAAAAGGATGATTTAGAATGAGATTAGATTTTCATCTAGAAAAGTCCCACTGGTGAAAAATGAAAGTGATGTCTAAATTAAGACATTTCAATGTTTCCCAGATAATGCACATAACTTTAGTTCAACCAAAACATTTATTTTCATAGACCATGAAAAACAACCCCTGGCCTACTTGAGATTATGGCCTCAAATCTAATTTTAGCATCAATGACTGAAAAGTTGCCTTTATGTTACTACTCCTCAAATATACCCATATGTTAACATTTTAGTGGCCAGTGTTCTACTGACATTCTTTTATTTACTAAAGTACTTCCTGTGAGTTGTAAAATAGAACCCTGGGGACTCAAAATGCCATTTTATTTTAAATAGAAAAAAGTATTATTTTCTGAATTGACCTATATGCACAAAACCATTCACTTCTGAGAGGGACATATCATAACTATAGTAATGTACCAAATACTAACTCCTCTACCTGACAGAGGAATCATACTGCCCTAACAGTCACTCATTTTCAGGATGGCTGGGGTGGATGGAGGGTAAAGGTATACTATTATATCTTACTCTGTGGGTTCATGAATGGGAATTAAAAAAATAATTGCTCCTCCTCTTTAACACAGAGTTAAAACTAGTATACATTTAACATCCCCCTCTCTCTACAAATAAAATGAACGTGGAAAAAATTTCCTATTATGTTTAAAGAGGGATATTCAAAGGAGATGTACGTTTGAAATATATAACTCTGAACATACAATGTTCTTTCAATAAAGGCTGGGCAAGGGTCATAAAACTATAAAAAAAATACCCTGCCCCTTTGGACTGTAACAGCTAATCATTAGCCATCCATTCGTAATGTTTACCTTTTGGTGTGTTATTTTCACATTTTTCTTCATGGGGACTAATCATTAGTATCCCCCTAAGACTAACAAAAGTACATTCATTGCCTGCTGGCAAATGATTTCCGGCCCCAAAGCATTTGCTGGTAGAAAAAGTTAAAGTATATCTAGGCTTATATTTCTATTATTGTTAGGCATTAGCGGCAGCATAAATTTTTCTTCCCAAGAACTTCATTCTAACTGGCTTCACATGTAAAGGTAAAGAAGGCATTCCAAATTCACACATACAATTAATGTGTTCGTGAATCAAATGTAGGAAAATGAAACATTTAAAACATAATAGGCATCTCAGAAATCGTTTACTAGGTCGACATTTTAAAAATTCATTCTCTACTTAACCCTCTTACTTTCACTCACCAAAAAACTACCCCAAAGCACCATTGCCTCACAAATTAATATTCTTCTGCATTTTAAAAAGGGAGCTTGTTTGCATTTAAGCATGCCTATGTAAACAAGGTGTTTGGGGGAGATTTTCTTCTCAGAGTATTCCAGAGCTGGAGTGAAGCTATTTAAAGAATGGAGTATTCAATTCCTTAGGCCAGATGCTAGTATAAATATGAAACTATGTTCACACTGCAGATGAAACTATTTTTAGTTGGTGCATTTTGAAGAGCACTATTCAGTTAAGCATTATAGGGTAGGATTTCAGTAAGCTACAAACAGAACCTAGACAGATTCCTGCCCCTGTGTTAACGCGCTGACACCAGGACTGCAGCGAGGGCTAGAACGCGCTAGAATGGCCTCATCAGTTTAAAATACTCAAGAGACGTCCCTGCAGGTTAATAAATAGCCCCTGCCCCATCTCCTCTCCCTAGTGCTCCCTGACTCTTCCTCCCCATCCCTGGTCTTCCTTTGGGAGCTCCTGGACACCATATAGTCCAGACACTGAAGGGTTAACTCCTGACACACACCAGGGGTCCCTGGCTGCTATTGTGGCCCTAAGGTTTGTGTCCATTCAGACTGGTGCCTGCCTAGTCCCTACAGTTGCTAATGTGCTGATTCTCTCCCCGCTACATCTGATTATCCAGTAAGCTGGTCTCCATATTTGACCCCAGACTTCAAAATCAAGAAAGGTGCAAATCTAAAAGGGATTTGAGGACCACAGAAACCTGCAAAAATAAAATTACTCTGGGGCAGATCCTGGCAATGTTTTTCACACCAGGCACATCTGTGTATAAGCTCTGTGTATAAGCTCCTTTAACTGAGTGTTGCTAAGGACGCCAAGGCTGTAGGTACACTGGGGTCACAGGTCATTTCTTCCCCGGCGCCTTGAACACACTAGATACAATTACAGTAACTGCACACAGAAGGGGCTAGAGTAATGACAGTAGTCAAAGATGACTGAAGTTTCCTGAAATCAGGACACAGGCACAGAAATCAATGCACCAAGCAGTTCTCAACCTCCCACTAACACCTGCATGTATCATTTTCCATGGAGCTTTCTGTGGGGCCAATGGCTTTACAAAGAATTGTCTTGCTCTTTACTCGAATCTATGATGCTCTGCCAAGCTGGTCCAGTGGCGGAGTGACACTGACCTTATAGGTCAACTGCCCATCTGGATCTTCAACTAAGATGTGGGGTGGTGTCATGAGACAGTGGTTCTGGGTGCAGTCTTGCTCTCACTGCCCCAGGGACACGCTGCTCTTTCTGTGGCCATGAGCTAGGTCAGTTGGCTGGTGGGGGTCTGTGCCCCTTTCAGTATCTCTGCCATTAGACCAGGAGGTAACAGGTAGGGAAACAAAGTCCAGAACCAAGCATGATTAATGTTCTCCTTTGTAGAATCTAAAACAGGAGATAAACCAGCCAAACTGGGGTCAGGAAGCTGAGAGGAACAGGGCCTTTCATTGTTGTCTTTTTTAACTTATAGAAAACTTATTCGAAAGAAAGGAATCAGAAATTAGGGAACTAAAAAAGAGAGACATGAGGGAATATCTTATTTTTCTTTAAGCATATTTTCTATTTGTTGAAGCACACGTCATACAAATTGAGGACCTAATCTCAGTCAGGACACTCTCATTGGCCCCAATTTCCATTAGTTGAGTTGAGTCCATTAGTAGAGTTGCACATTTTGACAAAACACCAATCACGCACCCCCAGAAAAAAAGAAAAAAGCCAACTGCAGTGCTGTGAACACGGCTCTAAATATTTCTTAAGGTTCTGCTAACATTAGAAACCACTGCAGTTTCTTTCGTGGTTTATTATGATATCACCAAATCCACTCCATGTATTTATAGCCTTGTAAGTCATAATTACCAATCATTTACTCTAAGACCATAAATGCTTTTTGGCGACTTAACAGATAACTAATGCTGTTAGTCGATGGCTGAAGGTACTGCTCATATATGGGAAAATTTATTCTAGTCCAAACTTTGGGAGTTCATCTGTCAGATATTTTATGCCACTATTCTTTTAATGATTCATTTACCTGCATAATATTTGTATTCTGAACTGCGGTGTTTCTAGCCAACGGCAGAATGCTCAGCTGAATTATCTTTTACTTTCACAGCATAACAGAGTGGAGCACAGTCAAATTGAAGATGGCCTTCACTACTACACTGTCAGAATTAGATTGTCTGGCAAATGATCCAGGCCTATTTCTCAAACCCACATGTAATGTTCTGACTACCAACGTGCCCGTAGAGTCATTAACAAGCGTCCTAAAACATGCTGTACATATTTAAATGATTAGGAGAGGAGTATGGATGAGGCTGTTTCTAATGGTGCTTCAGCTTTTATCAATTATGCAATGCAACACAGATGTGAGCCTTCACCTTTGTTTTTTGTGTGCCGCTAAAGTGCACTCCCTTTAAAAGCAGTGTTTATTTCCTTTTATCTAGCTTAAGCTCGGTGCTTGGGCAAGAGGGTTGTTCCAATCCAGACAATCTGAAAGATTCAACCTCGGCAAATCACCTTTGGCGAGGCAATTTCTAAAGAAGCTCATTTTACCCAGGACTCAGTTGTGCAATGTTATGCAATAGCTGTTTGGGGTTAGTTGGTAGTAATAATTACCTTTTCCCTCACCCTACTAAGATCTATATTCAGAAATTGCCCAGAAGGCTGGTTGTGGTGGCTCACGCCTGTAATCCCAGCACTTTGGGAGGCCTAGGCTGGGCAGATCACCTGAGGTCAGGAGTTTGACACCAGCCTGGCTAACATGGTGAAAACCTGTTTCTACTAAAAATACAAAAATTATTTGGGTGTGGTGGCGGGTGCCTGTAATCTCAGCTACTCGGGAGGCTGAGGCAGGAGAATCACTGGAACCCGGGAGGCGAAGGTTGCAGTGAGCTGGGATTGTGCCATTGCACTCCAGCTTGGGCAACAAGAGCGACACTCCATCTCAAAAAAAAAAAAAAAAAAAAAAAAGAAATTGCCCAGAATAGAGATGCTTAGGTCCCCAAGCCCAATCAAGGGGCTAGATATCAAACCATTGATGAGAGTCTGAGCATTTGGAAGGTAAGATTCATGCCTTTACTGTTCCTACAGCATTTCGTCCTCTGGTGCTCAGTTCACACTGTAACTGACACACGAAAAGGGCAGGTGCACGGTGGGTTATTTTCAGACTTCACATCTGTGTGGCAGTTACACTCCTGAGCCTATAGATTAATTCAGTGCCACCGGTTCTAACCCTTTCTAGCTTGTTGTTGACATGAGGCTTGCATGGTCTGAGAAGGTCTCAAAACTATCAATAACCTAGGTTAGGCTGTTGCCCAAGAGAAAAGCCTCAAAGGAAATGACTTAACTGTGGTATACACTAGTGGTACCCAAGTCAGTGTTAGGTGGTGCATGGATAAACATATTTTTTATTTTAAGGATTACATATTTACCTTCACCATTAATTATAGCAAGTGATACATGTTTTCCATTTACGGTGATGATATAAAATTTCCTACTTAAAGTTATTTAAGTTAAAAAGCAATTAATTTAAAGAAAAATTACATAAATAATAAAACAGAGTGTTATTGGTATGGCAAGAACTATAAAGTTGCTTTATAAATGACTAAAGTCTAGGATATCCTGATTTAAGGCTTAAGAGTTTAACAGTGCTACCATGTATCAAGTGCTTTATGGCACCAGAAAATGCCCTTAAGCACCTGGGATTCTATATGTTATTAAATCCTACAATATCCCTATGAGATAAAATTTATTATACTCATTTTACAGATGAGAAAACTGATACTCTACAACTTGCCGAAGGGCATAAAGCTAGAGATCGGGGATCCAGAGTGCTAGTCTATGTCTGCCAGACTTTTAGTCCCTTACCACTACGTTATATTGCCGCCAAGTACAAGATTTAAGGTCTAGTCATCCATCCATTCATCCAACATACATATGGAGCACCTATGATATATCTGACAATGTCCTGGATTAAAAGAAGGGGGCCCTCATTCCCTTCCCTTCAAGTAGCCTAATCTAGTAAACAGCAGATGAGATCTTGGTTACAGTGGGAAAAAAAGGTGCTTCTCATCTTGGGCTTCAACTCATGCTCAAGGAGGCAGGCTACATTTTGACCAAAAACAATATACAGAACTCCCTACTTAAAAGATAAAACTTGTAATCTTATAAATATTTAGAATAGTGAGCAGGAGACTGATTCCTATAATAAACATATTGCTGTTAAAAGAGGCAAAAGGCTTCCAAAAGAATCCTTAGGCAGGTCTCATTTTATGCAAACCCTATATATAAAAATTAAGCCATAGAAAATGTGTTTCCATTACAAAATGTGCTCCACTTTACCAAAAGGAGTTTCAGTAGGGCTTCCTACTGTTGCGAGCTTCCTTGGAGCTTTCTAAAGAGAAAGTAACTATTGAAGACATTACTGTACATGGTATTTCCAGACTGTCCAGACAGTAGAGAATGAATATTACCTATTGTCTCCTGCCGTCAAAACGTATAATTTGAAAATATAAAAGAAAAATATATGAAATAAGACAGGCATGCCCTTCCTTCCTACACATGCATGAAAACCAGAAACTCTCCAATCTGAAAGAGGAAACCCACCAACCAAGCAGGTAGACACACATCATCCTTGTTTTCCTTCTTCATAGCATAATGGTTCTGTATTCTTAAAGGAAATTATCCAGCAGTCCTTAACCAAGAGAGCATGGACCAACTTCAGGAGGGGGCTGTTCACAAGTGTCCTCAAATGTCATTCAAATTTTGTGGATGTAAACGTTTTCTGGGTGGACAGTCCATAGGGTTCTTTAGATTCTCAAAGTCATCCATGCTGCCCTCCCAAGTTATAGCCCCACTAGACTAGGTGACCAACTACCTGTCCTCCCTATCACATGTGTGAACTATTAGGAAAATACAGTAAATAAAATTTAACTGAGATGCCTGAGTGGCTTCTTGGGGAGAACAGTAACTGATAATTGGGCATTTAAAAGGGTATATCATAACCTTTAAAATCATCATCGATACCTTTCAGAATCAGACGAATGCTATGCTATGAATGGTCGCCCAAGAAAATGTGTGTTGAAATATAAAATTCTGCATGCAGATTTTGGCAGGGGGTGGCATCGCCACAAAAATTATCCATCAGTTCTTAATTAAGATCCTATTACTCAGGTTATTTCCCAGCACAACATTTAGGCACTTGACATGTAGCCCAAGTTACAGGGTTTTTGAAGGTGGGGTGGGGGAATAATGACTGTCAGTATATCTCCTGCCAAACACTGAACCTACACTGTACAGTACAGATTCTAGACCAAATAGCCCTACTTCGCTCCCAGAACAGAGATGTGAGAGAAGTTTTATTCAGCCAGAAAGTTCTGCCCAAGGTGAATTCTGTGATTTTGTGAAATCCACCACTAACATTGCCTTCAAGAGAAATTGTTTTATATGAAACAATTTGATTAACTACACTAGCCCCATTTGCAACCACGAATATAGGCAAAAAGTTGACATTTTCATGGAAAAGTTCTATCATTTGCCATCTAAAATTGCTAACTTTTTTTCCTAGCTTGTAGGTTGTACCCTAAGAATATGAAAATATTGCAGTGATGAATCAAGGATAGTGAATGAGAGGATAAATTATTAACATTCTGAACTTCAACTGACAGCCTTTCATTGCCAAAGCAGACACTGTAGGCCTGGACAGTCTTCATAGTTACGAAACAAATGAAACTGAATAAATCCAAATAAGAAAGAGCCTTCAACTCCTCAGAACACTTTCTGGACGGAAGTGCTAGAGCTTTGTTGGAATATTAGGAATTTTGACAAGGAATATACAATATACATATTTCTTCTGTTAACCAGAAAACCTTAAAATGAACCACTATGCACTTATCAGAGACAACAAAAGGTCAGTATTTAACGTCAAGCACAGGGTTTCTATTTAGAAAGATGGGTTTGAACTAAGTATAAGTTCCTAGTGGGATGAAGAGGCCTTTCAAAAAGAAGATCTAAGTCAGAGCTGACCACAAGATTCTTTATTTCTAGTAATATCCTGGTAGAATAGGAAGAGTACATGGGATGGGAGTCTCCCGATTCATTCAACAATCATGTGTATGAGACTACCACCAATGAAAAAGAGGTCATGGCCGGGCACGGTGGCTCACTCCTAGAATCCCAGCACTTTGGGAGGCCTAAGCAGGTGGATCACAAGGTCAGGAGATCTAGACCAGCCTGGCCAAGATGGTGAAACCCTGTCTCAACTAAAAATACAAAAATTAGCCGGGCACAGTGGCGGGCACCTGTAATCCCAGCTACTTGCGAGGCTGAGGATAAAAATTGCTTGAACCTGGGAGGCAGAGGTTGCAGTGAGCCAAGATCACACCAATCCATGAGAATCCATCTCAAAAAGAAAGAAAGAAAGAAAAAGAGGTCATAATGCCTACTCTTTAAGTTTTTACAATGTTGTTCACCGGCAAGACGTACTTACGCAACCTTCATCCAAGCTCCTGGAACACTGCTTACACCTTCATCCATGCACTGGCTAGACTCTACCTTATAACATAGTTGTAGCTGTTTGTTCTGCTACCTGTGAGTTCCTTCCTTCCTACACATGCATGAAAATCAGAAACCCTCCAATCTAAAAGAGGAAACCCACCAACCAACCGGGTAGACAACCTCAGAATGAAGGCCGTGGTTGAGGGCAGTGACTAGATCCCTTTCGTCTTCATATTCTTCTACAGCAAGTATAGTGCCCTGGCCTTACGAAGCACTCAGTGCATGAAATGGTGATTCCACTTCAAAATAATAGATTGGGCTAAACATTGCATTTGTCCAAATCTCTCTAGATCAGCACTGTCCAATATAAATATAAAGTGAGACACATACATTATTTTAAATTTTCATTAAAATTTCTTAAAAGGTCAAATTAATTACAATAATATATTTTATTTAATCCAACATATCAAAATATTATTTCAACATGCCATCTATATAAAAATTATTAGAGAGATATACATTCTTTTTCATACTAAGTTTTTTAAATCCAGTGTATTTTGCACTTACAGTACATCCATTTTGCATGCTAAATACATAACAGTTACAGTGCCAAGACAGGCCAGGCGCAGTGGCTTGCGCCTGTAATCCCAGCAATTTGGGAGGCTGAGGCAGGTGGATCACCTGAGGCCAGGAGTTCGAGACCAGGGTGGCCAACATGGTGAAACTCTGTCTCTACTAAAAATACAAAAATTAGCCAGCCATGGTGGTGTGCACCTGTAGTCCCAGCTACTCAGTAGGCTGAGGCAAAAGAATTGCTTGAACCTGGGAGGCGGAAGTTGCAGTGAGCCGCGATCGCACTGCTGCACTCCAGCCTGGGCAACAGAGTGAGACTCCATCTCAACAACAACAACAACAACAAAAAACCACGACAATAAAGTTATGTTTAACAAACAAACAAAAAAATTACATTGCTTCAGTTTTTTATTTTAAACTGAAATTAGTTAAAATTAAATAAAATGTAAAACCCAAACTGTCAACTGTAGTAGCCACATTTCAGATGCTCAGTAGCTACTTGTGGCTAGTAGCTACCATACTGGACAGCAGAGCTCTGCACTACTGTTAAATACTAAAAAGCACATAGTAAGTTCCTGTCTTTTCAGAAAAACAATTTAGGAGGCTGAGATGGGAGGATCACTTGAACCTGGAAGCAGTTAAGGCTGCAGTGAGCCATGATCCCAACAGAGTGAGATCCTATTTCAAAAAAACAAAAACCAATTTACACACAAATACACACAGATAACTGGAGGAATACCCACAAATTGTTAGCAATTTGTTATTTCTGGGAGGAGGAGTGGGACTGGAAAGGAGGTGAAGAAGGATTTTTTACTTACATTTTCATGTGTATCATATAAAAAGTAAAATTAAGGAGAGAAACAGATTGAAATGTCACTTTTTCTTTAAATACGGACAAATGTAGTTACAGTTTGAGAGCGACAGGGACAACTCAGATTTCTTTAGATAAGGGCCACCAGACAGGTGAAGGAACTAGAAATCACACTATATAAGGAATATTAGATTGAGGTTTTTAGTGTTTGACCTGGAGAAGGGAAAATTGGGAGTGGGGACAGAGAATGGTGAGGAGGCCTGGAAACTGAAATGAAAATATTTGAAGTGCTATCAAGAACAAAAAAAATGTGATTTGTGCCATGTTGTTACAAGAATAGAACTGGAAACAACAGTATACAGTTAATACAATTGTTTATACTATAAACCAGTGGTCCCCAAACTTTTTGGTACCAAGGACCGGTTTTGGAGAAGACAGTTTTTCTAAGGACTGTGTGGGGATGGTTTCAGGATGAAACTGTTCCACTTCAGATCATCAGGCATTAGTTACATTCTCATAAGGAGTACACAATCTAGATCCCGTGCATGCACAGTTCGCAATAGGGTTTGCACTCCTGTGATAATCTAATGCCACCACTGATTTGACAGGAGGTGGAACTCAGGCAGTAATGTTCAGGCAGGCTGCTCACTTTCTGCTGTGTGGCCAAGTTCCTAACAGGCCAGGGGCTAGTACCAGTCCACAGCCCGGGGGTTGGGGACCCCTCTTATAAACCACAGAGTCAAATGTATTTGTCAAAAGGAAGAATGTCTAACAAAGAGATGGATAAAAGATATAATGGGACTATCTCATAAAGTAATAAAAATTCCCAGTCATTGAAAATATTAAAAAGTCAACTAATCAAGATTTCTGGGTCTGGTGCAGTGGCTCACGCCTATAATCCCAGCACTTTGAGAGGCTGAGGCGGGTGGATCACTTGAGCTGAGGAGTTCGAGACCAACCTGGCTAGTATGATGAAACCCCATCTCTACTAAAAATACAAAAATTAGCTGGGCGTGGTGGCAGGTGCTTGTAATCCCAGCTACTCAAGAGGCTGAGGCAGGAGAATCCCTTGAACCCGGGAGCCGGAGGTTGCAGTGCGTTGAGACTGTGCCACTGCACTCCAGCCTGGGTGACAGAGGGAGAGCTCGTCTCAAAAAACAAAAACAAACAAAAAAGGATTTCTGCAAAGGGCATTGAAGAGGTAGTAAGTGTAGTAAATTATTAGTAAAATCTTGCAACTAGATTATCTGTAGTTCCTTTCATCCCTGAGATTTTATTATCCTATGATATACATCATTATCCTAAATGCATGTGTGAAATATTACTAATGTTCACATTCAATTCCCCTCTCCTTCTAAGAATGCTATAAGATCATATACCCACCCCCACCCACCTCCTTTAAGTCAAGACATGGGCATGAAGTTAATCACTTCACTGATCAATGAAATGTGAGAAGTGATGCATGTTACTGCATGTTAATGTATGTATTAATAAACATTTAATTGCTAGCACTCCATTTCTTCCTGTTTTCTCCCTTTCTGTGTGAGCACAGAAGCATGTGTTGGTATATGGAAGTCCAAAGCAGGGTCACCCCATAGAGGGGAAAACTGCTCTTACAGTCCTATGTACCCCACATTGAACGGTACATAAGCAAGAAGTTAGTCTTGTGTTCAGCTATTGAGGTTTTAGAAATTTTGCTACTACAGTATCTTTTAGGCTATTCTAAAATTTAAAATTCTTACTCATAACCTCTAAGAGAAAACAACACACAAAACCATGGCACATCATAGTTTGCTTTCTTGTTTTTTTTTTTTGGAGATGGAGTTTCGCTCTTGTTGCCCAGGCTGGAGTGCAATGGCGCGATCTCGTTTCACCACGACCTCTGCCTCCCCAGTTCAAGCGATTCTCCTGCTTCATCCTCCCAAGCAGCTAGGATTACAGGCATGTGCCACCACGCCCAGCTAATTTTGTATATTTGGTAGAGACAGGGTTTCTCCATGTTGGTCAGGCTGGTCTTGAACTCCCGACACCAGGTGATCCACCTACCTCAAAGTGCTGGGATCACAGGCCACTGCTCACGCCCATAATTTGCTTTCTTAAGGAATAAATAGATACCACAAAGACAAAAGAGATTTCAATTTTGGATGATTTCACAAACACACAAGCGTATTCACACACCTACTCATGCACACCCAATAAACCACAAGAACACCAGTTCACAGCCAGAGAAGCATCAGAGGAGCTAGCAATACACATGTTTTACATGTGATCCTCCAAAGCACATTCTGAATTCCTGGCACCAAATCTAACCAACTAGCATCAGCTGTTAATCATGATCTAAGAGTGATCAGAGGAATAAAAAGCAGAAGGTCTGCAGGACAATACACACGGGTAAATTTTAGCAGCAAAATATATATATATATATATTTTTTTTTTTTATTTATTTTT
>NW_016816905.1:313874-327625 GCF_001698545.2 Rhinopithecus bieti
ATATATATATTTTTTTTTTTTTTTTATTTTTTTGAGACGGCGTTTCACTCTTGCTGTCCAGGCTGGAGTGCAATGGCACAATCTTGGCTCACTGCAACTCCCACCTCCCAGGTTCAAGTGATTCTCCTGCCTCAGCCTCCCAAGTAGCTGGGATTACAGGCATGCACCACCATGCCCAGCCAATTTTGTATTTTTAGTGGAGACGGGGTTTCTCCATGTTGGTCAGGCTGGTCTCGAACTCTCAACCTCAGGTGATCCGCCCACCTCAGCCTCCCAAAAAGCTGGGATTACAGGCGTGAGTCACCGCGCCCTGCTGAAATTTATATTTTAAAAAATCACATTAAAACTTCAAAACAACCCCTAGAGAACTGGGATCATGGCTCACTTAACCCTCAATCAATTTCAGTGTCTTATAATAGATAACTCAAGTGTTTGCGAATTAAATAAAATGAAATAACATACTACTGTAATCTCTATCTTGGTATTCTTTTTATGTTGCATCTATTCACTTTGCTTTCTTGAATAAGGGTTTACCTTTCTAAAGGAAAGGGGAAAGGAAACTAATATTGTTGACCAAGTGCTCCCACTGTGTGTTGGGTACCCTTATACAGGATCTAATCTAATCTTCCCAAGTCCTGTGAGACAAAACTGTGAGACGGGTATTGTTAACCCTGATTTACGGATAAGCAATCAAAGCAGAGTGAAAGCTTTTAAGGCCATACAGTTTATGGAGCAAGGACTTGAATCCAGGTCCATCTTACTTTGTAAATTTCATGCTGTTTCCGCTACAACATAACTGACTACCGAGGTTTAGTACAGTGGTCAAAAAGAAGCTACCCTAAAATGGCAGCTTCTGTGTTTGCTCATTCTTCCAAATCTTTGATGGGAACATTAATACAAATCAATGGGAACTAAATGAGCACTCTCAATTAAAAAAAAAGAAAGGAAAGAAACCCACACACAGGATGCACATGTGAAAAGCCTGTAACTTTAGACACACAGCCATCACGTGATGGCTAATTAGCCAGGTAACTATAGGTTTTTCTCTGCTAGAAAAGTATATGTTTCATCATGCTTTGAACTCTGCCTTATTATCAGCCCTGCTATGAAAACAATGTTTTATTTCTTATTGAGAGAATAGGCCAGGCATGAAGCATTGTTTTTGTAAGGCCTAGCAGAAGACTTTCTGTGTGAACCACAGTTGTAGAATGAGTAGTTGGAAGATGGAGAATATTCTCCGCCATGATTAGCAAGCAACCATTTTAAGGGAGGTGAAGATTAAAACGGTGTGATTGCCTAGAATCAAGCAACACTGGATGTCGTACTACAACCACCTTCTTAATAACCTGTCACCTTAAAAAAAGATTACAAACAAGCCGCTAATAAAAAAAAGGTAAGATGGAACAAGTCCAGTATGGATTTATTTCCCTGCCTACTTTTGTCACTACTATGATCCTGAAACATGAAGAAGATTCCCTTGAGAAAGGCATTAATATGTCCCACTATTAAGATGTAAAATGTCCACACACACACACACACATACACACACCTATAATACCATCTACAATCCTCAGGCTAGCAGGCTAGCTTCAACCATGTTCACATGATCTCTCAATGTGTTTTTCTAGAATGAACGATGAATAGATGACTACTAATTAGACCAAGAATAGTTAGCAACCTAATACCCCAAGTAGCTGCTGCTTCTACAGGGTACCAATGAAAACAGCCCCTCCACTAGAGAGTATCTTAGGAAGTGCTCTAAAAGAAATCAAATCAACCTTCAAATGTGCATAGGTGTCTCAAGTAGACTAAGAACAGAGAACTCCAGAGATTTCAGGAAAGTCTGATCGTAAAAGCTGCATGTTTACTTAACCTACTAGGTATAGCTTTGATGTCTGAGTGCTAACACTATAGAGTTAAGACTGTTATTGGGAAGATAAGATAAACACATGAAAAAAAGATACTGCTTTATATTGGTAGGTATAGAGTAAGGTGATCAATAAGGTGGTAGAGACACTAAATGTGATAAGATAAGAGCTCAATAAAGCAGGGCAATTCCTCTGAGCTGGATGGCTGAGAAGGATTTCAGAGGCTTAAACAAGTCTTAAACGAAAGGCAGAATTCCCACAGGTAAGAGTCCTAGAAAGGCCATTCCAAGAGTAGAAAGGCATGAACCACTTAAAACACACTGGAGAGTCTGGAAGGCAGGGGACTGAGTATATGTGGTTAAAGAGAAAGAAGACGGGGCAGTTAGACTAGTTAGGCTAGGGGTAGAAGGTTTATGAGAGGAGATAAGGTAGGGGATAGGTGTCTGTTAACGTTCTGTGTGCACTTTGAACCAGTGATCCCCCACTACAAATGTATAAAGAAATAGTCATGGCGATGTGCATAGCTACAAGAGTTTCAAAGGAATCAGAAGGAGCTGAAATGCCTAACAATAATTAAAGTATGAAACACCTCTATAATGAAATATTCAGCAGCCAAAAAAAAAAAAAAAAACCCCACAAAAAAACCTGTATAGGATATTTTACAACATGGGGGCATATTTATAATACCTCTGTACAAACTTAAGTGGGGGAAGGTAGATTCCCAAACAGTAGATTTTATTTTCATGAGGAAATATAATATCCATGTAAATTCTCACTGATACATGCATTCATAAACATTGGTACATATAGGAATACTAACAGCACTTACTTCTGAGTGGGAGGAAAATAGGCAACTTTAATTTTTCTGCATTTTGTTTGTCAGTAGTGCCTATATTTTCTAGAACAAACAAGGATAACATTGGTAGTAACAAAAAATAACAATAATGAAAGCTACTTAATGAAAAAGAGAAGAAAATGGAAGCTGGAAGTTCACTGGATACTCCTGTAACATTCGTATTTTATCCAGTAAGCATGAAGTTTGCAGAGAAACAGGGATCCTAAGTGGAATGCCAATATTTAAAGGTCACAAGTAAAAGATAATAGAAATAGTTACGAATTCAAAAAGCAAGTGGGGCTGTCCAACGAAAGAGAGTTCTAGGCAAGGCACAGGCTCAGGGTTTTAAGGAAGAAAGAAGCAACACCACTCCATCCAAGCACACCAAATGAAAACACACAGTGAGGCAACTAGGAAAAGCCTGAAATCATCAGCACTATTTGCTCAGCCCCTACTGTGCATGAAGCACTTCACGAAGCCTTTGAAAACGCACTATTATTCCAGTCTGTCCTAAATAAATACATTTATTAAAATAAGCTAGAAGTCCAAACCTCAGCTTTCCTCTGCAACGACCTTGCATAAACTACAGACTTAAACACATAATGTTACGGGAGAGGAGTGAATCTGACATTTAGGAAAGTTAATGTGCCGCAACAGAACTTCAGACTTAAAAGTACTCCAACAGATTAAACAAATTGTTCAAAAGAATCAGTGTCAATACCACCAAGTATTAAGAGTAAATGCCCAAATCAGATACCTGCTCACAGAACGCATGGGCAAAACCACATCAATTCACATGTAGGATATATCTGCTTTGTGTTCCAAGGTGATGCTATCATGATAGCAGCTGTAATAATGGCTCACTGTCGGTAATCATACAGTGGGTAATGAGGTGAGAGGTAGAAGGCAAACAAAAACATTTTAGAGTCATGATAAAATAAAAGCATCATGCACCTCCAGCTGAAAGGGGAACTGCTGAATCAAGCCTCATTTTTATTTTATTTTTATTTATTTATTTATTTATTTATTTATTTATTTTTGGAGACAGGGTCTCACTGTGTTGCCCAGACTGGAGTGTAGTGGTATCATCTTAGCTCACCGCAACCTTCTTCTGCAAACTTCTTTTCAGTTGATCGTCCATCTGGGCATAAGTGATTGTCCTGCCTCAGTCTCCTGAGTAGCTGGGGCCACAGTTGGGCATCACCAAACTCAGCTAATTTTTAAAAATATTTTGCAGAGACAGGTCTTGCTATGTTGCCCAGGTTCCTCTTGAACTCCTGACCTCAAGCAATCCTCCCATCTCGGCCTTCCAGAGTGTTGGGGTTACAGGTGTGAGCCACTGTCCCCAGCCAGACCTCATTTTAAAAGCACATCTGAGTTACAGAGTCAATGTTGCATTCTCAAAAGATATTTAAAAGACCATGGTGGTCGGAGTCAGGCGTGGTGGCTCACGCCTATAATCCCAGCACTTTGGGAAGCCGAGGTGGGCAGACCACCAGGTTAGGAGTTAAAGATCAGCCTGGCCAACATGGTGAAACCCTGTCTCTACTAAAAATACAAAAATTAGCTGGGCGTGGTGGCGCATGTCTGTAATCCCAGCTACTTGGGAGGCTGAGGCAGGAGAATCACTTGAACCTGGGAGGTGGAGGTTGCAGTCAGCCGAGATCACACCACTGAACTCCTGCATGGGCAACGGAGCAAACCTCTGTCTCAAAAAAAAAAAAAAAAAAAAAAAAAAAACCCATGGTGGATCAGTTGGGTTTGTCCTTCCACAGTGGACCCACTTATATCATAAATGCAAACAGAATTACTGGTCCAAGTTTGGCAATCTATCAGTGATAATGAAAGTGTATGAGCTTACATAAAGCCAAGGCTGCATAAGACTTGCTTCCAGTCAATCCAAGGTACACAGCAAGAAACTGAAGGCATAGCAAGGAATAGGACCACAACAGAATTTATTCTTTCATCTTTTGATTAGCTTCTCATCAGATGGCGATCTCCACAGACAGATCTTTGGGAAATTAACATTTCAAATTAATGAAGCTAAAATAAAATTATGAATTGGCTGTCTTATCCATCACGGTCTTTTTTGTGGGGGTATGGGGGGCGGCGGACAAAGTTTCACTCTTGTTGCCCAGGCTGGAGTGCAATGGCACAATCTCGACTCACTGAAACCTCCGCCTCCCAGGTTCAAGTGATTCTCCTGCCTTGGTCTCCCAAGTAGCTGGGATTATGGATGTGTGCTGCTATGTCTGTCTAATTTTGTATTTTTAGTAGGAATGGGGTTTTACTATGTTGGTCAGCCTGGACTCAAACTCCTGACCTCAAGTGGTCTACCTGCCTTGGCCTCCCAAAGTGCTGGGATTACAGGCATAAGCCACCGTGCCCAGCCTCCATCATGGTCTTTTATCATAGATATGGCTGTAAAAAAACAAAATGCCAGAAAAAAATAGACAAAACAAAACAAAAACAAGAACAGCTTAAGTCCAGGAGAACAACATGATTAAACTATCACATACGATAATTTAGGGAAGACTTGTCAGTTTTTATATTATTTGGTTGGAATAGCTTAAACAAACTCTCAGACACCAAGCTGGTCTTCAACTGTAGACCATTATTGAGGCAAAAAATCAATTTGGGCAAGCTCTATCCTAAATGCTAGAGTAAACAACTACAGGAACTACAGAAGCTCAGAAGGCACAACATTGATATTGAGCCACAGTAGCTGCCATATTAATTAACAATGATGTTCATTAGATACTAGTCTACATTTAGTATTACTGTGCATAAAAACAAACAAAAAAACAGGTACCAAACTTCAGGGAGTGTAGTGGCAGAATATTTTCCCCCTTTTTGCTCTTATGTATGGAATGGTCAAGGCCATACAGCTCTAGAGAAGAGTCCAGTAGTTTTGCTAATGTCATGTCGTATCTGAAGGACGCCAGGCCAGCTCCTTAGAGTTCTGGCCATGCATAATGGATCACTGGGGCCTTTCTCTAGAATCTACTCCTATACTGGCTCTAGGATTCTTAGTAAAAATGAGCTCCTGCAATATAAATGAGTTAAATGGTATTAAAAAATCACCTCGGCCGGGCATGGTGGCTCACACCTGTAATCCCAGCACTTTGTGAGGCCAAGGCGGGCAGATCACGAGGTCAAGAGATCAAGGCCATCCTGGCCAACACGGTGAAGCCCCGTCTCTACTAAAACACAAAAAAATTAGCCAGACATGGTGGTGCGTGCCTGTAGTCCTAGCTACTTGGGAGGCTGAGGCAGGGAAATCGCTTGAACCCAGGAGGCGGAGGTTGCAGTGAGCCACCTCCAACCTGGTGACAGAGCAAAACTCCATCTCAAAAAACCCAAAAACAAACAAACAAACAAAATCACCTAAAGTGTATCCTAAGATGAGTAACTGTGATGGTGAGGGATTCTGAAAGCACATCTTAGGGAAGAACTGAAAAGAGAGGACTGAAGACTGTTAGAAGGAAAAAGAGGAGAAAACAAGGTTCACGAAGGCCCCTTGGAGCCTGACAATTCTATAGAGTTTCAGAAAATCATGAGTTTACCTTTTTCATACATTGTATCCTAGAGGTAAATACTGGTAGCCTGGATACTAAAAATAGCACAGAAAGTTCCAATTTCACTTTTTTTCTACTTCCGCCCTGACATCTCCAAATGGAAATGTAAGAATAAATTCCAAAATTCTACAAACTTCTTTTCAGTTGATGGTCCATCTTCAGTCTGTCATCAAAAGAAGAAATGAACCTGGAATTCTAAGAATCTTTCGTGGCTGCAAGAAACACTAGAAAATCCTCAGGTCAACAGAAATTCCAAATGAAAGGGTTTTAACTTGGATTGCGCCTTCATGAGTGATGGCAGTATAAGTACCTGGGCAGCAGTATCAATGACCAGCTGTTGATTGGCTCAGACTTGGTTAGATTTCACAAAGACCTCTTTTCTAGCAGGAAAAGCTGAGATGGTTGGGTGTAGACAGCATAAATGAATGTTACTTATTTGAGCCACTTTTACTCACTCATTCTTCCACTATTGCGGGGCAATATTCAACTATTTGATTAGACGGTCAAGCCAAAATTTAAATTTCAAATGAAATGAATAATCTCATTCCTTATGTGTTACAACTATATGTATTCCTAGTTTCTTAGAAAACATACTGGATTGGATACAGTGGCTCATACCTGTCATCCCAGCACTTTGGGAGGCCAAGGCGGGAGATCACTTGAGTTTACAAGTTTGTGACCAGCCTGGCCAACATCATGAAACCCTATCTCTACTGAAAAAATACAAAAATTAGCTGGGCACGGTGGTGGGCACCTGTAATCGAAGCTACTTGCGAGGCTGAGGCAGGAGAATTGCTTGAACCCAGGAAGCGGACGTTGCAGTGAGACAAGATCGCAACACTGCACTCCAGCCTGGGCAAGAGAGAGAGACCCTGCTGTCTCAAAAAAAAAAAAACAAAAACAAAAAGGAAGGAAGAAAGGAAAGAAAGAAGATATACTGGTAATAAGCTGTTCAAAAACTTTGAATGTCTTGGATGCAGATTCTTGTACCCCTTTTGTTTGTCATGAGAGGCATGTGGGCACTCGGAGAGTATCTCCTCCAATGTTAATTGTGCTATGATGAAATTCTTTAAAGAATGCATGGTTGGCCGGGTGCGGTGGCTCAAGCCTGTAATCCCAGCACTTTGGGAGGCCGAGACGGCGGATCACTAGATCAGGAGATCGAGAGCATCCTGGCTAACACGGTGAAACCCCGTCTCTACTAAAAAATACAAAAAAACTAGCCGGGCGAGGTGGCAGGCACCTGTAGTCCCAGCTACTCGGGAGGCTGAGGCAGGAGAATGGCGTGAACCCAGGAGGCGGAGCTTGCAGTGAGCCGAGATCCGGCCACTGCACTCCAGCCTGGGCGACAGAGCCAGACTCTGTCTCAAAAAAAAAAAAAAAGAAAAGAAAAAAAAAAAAATGCATGGTTAACACAACAATATTGTCAGAGAGAAAATCCTTTGGAAAGTATCTTTACAAATCTTTGAAAAGTCTTGTATGTAATCAGTTTCTATGTTGAACTCAAGGATGCTATAAAGGCCAATTTTTTTTTTTTTTTTTTTTTTTTTTTTTTTTTGAGACAGAGTCTCACTCTGTTGCCCAGGCTGGAGTGCAGTGGTGTGATCTCTGCTCACCACAACCTCCACCTCCCAGGTTCAAGTGGTTCTCCTGCCTCAGCCTCCCGAGTAGCTGGGACTACAGGCTCATGCCACCATGCCTGGCTAATTTTTATATTTTTAGTAAAGATGGTGTTTCACTATGTTGTCCAGGCTAGTCTTGAACTCCTGACCTTGTGATCCACCCGACTTGGCCTCCCAAAGTGTTGGGATTACCGACGTGAGCCACTGCGCCCGGCCCAAATTCGTTTTAGTTAGGAGGTTGTTCTGTAAGGGTTCTTCATGATATTCAGGAATAGCATAGTTCAACAATATATTATTTAAGAAACTTCTCAAGTTGCAGTGTTAAGAAAAATACTAGAGTTAGGCCAGCAATGCAAGCAACAAATACCTTCAAAAGACTCTTTAATATACATACAAAATTTAAATCTAGAAAGGAAGGAAGGATTGTCCCAGTAAGAAGGATGTCTTCCAATCCTAATAAATTCATTAGCAGTGAAAAGTCTCTATGACAAAATGTCAGCATTTAGCATGCTTTTTACAGACATTTATACTGTTTTCTTCCACAAAAAGTGAGAATCCTTCCCATGTCCACATCTCAGGAAGCTGCCTGACATATCAAACTCAAAAGTGATCTGAAACAACCAATACAAAGCCTCCAGAATCTCCAAGCAAAACTATAGCTAATTTTAATTAAGAGTATTTGAGAGGTCCCATGCAACTGACCACTTATGGCTCAGCTTATTTTGATAGCTTTCAGGAGATAAAAGTTTGTAAAATATAAATATATATTAATATATGAATAAATATATAAAATGTTTATGTTATATAATATATATTACATAGATTTATTATTTGAAATAAATATATATTAAAATAATAGTCATATATAATATGTATTTATATGTGTACATATAAACAAGCAAAAACCTGAAGGACTTTTATAATAATTTTCTATTGAGGGGGACAATCATGGGAGTAAGCCTATTCTAAATCACTAGAATGCGTATGTGATTAGGGAAATTCAAAATGGACAAATAAGCCAACCTTGTACCACACGGCTCCCTATCATACAGAACCTGCTTCCGATAATCATAATGTAATAACAACACCACTTTAGACTTCAATATCACAAATGTTTCCACAGATGTTAACTAATTCGTTCTCAGTTGGTCTTCTCAAAAATCCAATGAGAAACAGCCAGGTACACATTATTGCCCATTTTAGACAAAAGAAAGCTGAATGCATAAACAATATATCATTTAAGAAACTTCTCAAGTTGCAGTGTTATGGAAAATGGCAGAGTGAAACCAGCAATCCAAGGTAAAATATAAACAACAAATACCTTCCAAAGACTCTTTAATATACACATAAAATTTAAATCTACTTTGAGCCATTTGGTTGAACAGCTGCATTCTTTTCAAGTTACTTTAGAGTTGTATAATAATATTTTACTTTATCTCTGCAGCAATGATCTGAGTACAGATATTTTATTTTACCTTTGAAAATCTTATTGTATGTTATCATTTTTTGTGGCTGAGAATTAAGAATTCATTGCTCTCATTAATATAATAAAAGTTATTTTTCTTCACTGAAAAAACAAACAAAAAATACACATAAAATTTAAATCTAGAAAGGAAGGAAGGATTGTTCCAGTAAGAAGCATGTCTTCAAATCCTAATAAATTCATGAGAGCACTCAGGTGAAAAATCATACAGTGACTTCCAGTGACTCTTCCAGTGGTGACAGATCTACAGGTAGAGCCAAGATTCTCCTGACAGCCCACCCTCTGCTCTTTTAACCCCACCATGCTGTTGACTCCCAAAAAGTACAGTGAAAGTCCCAGCAACAGAAGAAAGGGGGAAGCTACTCTTTCTCAATTTGAAGGGACAGATTTAGAAACAGAAATTGAACTGAGGGAACCCCATCATTAAATTCAGCCAGACCCCACACATAATCTTTGGGTCTTTTTTCTCGATTTCAGCTCAGACTCCTCTATCTTTTCTTTCTTTTTCTAAAGACACATTTGGAGATGAAACCATTCATAACTGCCCATCCACAGACAGTTTGTGGCAGCATAATTGGCAATGAGTCTGCTGCAAAAAAATGAAAATGCTGTTTTAATAACCTTGGTTTAAAATACATTCTGTTGTATGCCTCAAAGGGCTTCAATAAAAAGTCAACCTGTAGAGACATATTTTCTTGGCTTAAACAACAATCCAAAGCATATAAATGTAGTCCAACTATAATGACATATTTATAGGCCAATAAAGCTTACACTGCAGCTTTCATACTTCGCTTAAAGGAACTCTGTAAGAATCAGTGTTACATAAAATAATTTGATTTTTTTTCAAACTATAGCCCAAGGAATAAAAAATGCAAGTTTGCTATGTTTAACTGATAGTGTTTATATTCCTTACTTGCTAAAATTTTGTAAAACGAAATAATTCTTCATTTGACTACTTTCAACTGCCATACCAAATATGGGTATTAAGTCCACTTTTATTATAAAAGCTAAGTACTGTAATTCTAAAGACAAAAATAAATAACTAGAGGCTTGTGTGGTGAATGATTTAATCAACCCAATTCTTCTGGAAAACAGGTTCTTGTGTTCATTATGCTTATGAATAATACATTCCTTAACCCTCCTATTTTAACATAGTTATTTTTCTTTTTTTTTTATAAACTTCAGTATGAAACAGTCTGAAAGAAGGTAAAATATCTCACTGAGTAAAGTCATAATTTGCATTGGTTTCATATTGAACTTTCTTTCTTTGAAAAGGACAAACAGGAGGGAAGAGAATGAATGCACTTTACCACATCTCAGAAGTGTTTTAAGATTATTAGTTTTCCACTATCCAGATCTGTAGTTTTAGTCATCAACCATTAAGAGTCTTAAAATGAAAACTCTAGAGAGTTTTAAAAAGCAGAAAGATGACATCCTCAAATATTGTCTAAATGTGCTCCCTCAAGGGGGAAGGGGATAAAAAAAAATGAAAGAGTTGTGATTTGAATCAGAGCATTTATTGGAAGCTGCCATGTGGGGCAGAGTTTCTCTTTGTGGAGTATTAATTTGTTGGCAGACACACATTTGTGAGAACATTCTTGTTTTTTTTTTACTATTCAGAGAGAGACAGGAAGTGACACAAACTGGGATTAAAGGGAACTTATTCTACCTAAACACTGAGCAAGAAAAGTTCTTTAATGAGCTTTTATATTTTAAAATCCCTTCTCTAAGAACCAATCTAATTATTTTGTTATTATTGATGTTTTAACACTATGAAGTAACACAGTTAAAAAACAATAACATGTTGGAGTTTTACTATATCCATAGAAAGGTGAGATCTTTCCGTTCTTTGCTTACTTCCACCAGAAAAAAGGGGGGGTCTCAAATAATCTCACAGTTCATCTTCTTTCTTTGGTAAGAACAATGAGGAGTTGGAAGGGTTCTACAGAAGGAAAAACCTAATAAGTGTGTGAATTTCCATTAACAATGTGGTATTGGAGGTGGTTTCAGTGTGACCAACAGAAAAGGAGATAAGAAAACCACTGTGGAGAAAGAAAAGTACAGACAACAAATATTTTGATGTTATAGACAGAGAAAGGAAGAGGCTGAAGAGAAAGTTGTGGGGAAAGGAATGTGTAAAGAAAATGACACCCCCTATCTCTTCAATATAAATCCCGACAATGTAGACTTACAAACCTTAGATCAGGCAGATAATGGAAACTCATTACATTAAGGAAAGTTTTTGTTTCTCTTTCCACATTATTACAACACAGTGTGCATTCCAATTACAAAAGCTATTTGTCTGAAATTCCCCACAGTTCATAGCAACTGAGTAGAATTTCAAGGCCCTAAATTCTATCCTTAAAGGGGTATTTTACATTAAAAAAATTTTTAAGTACATGGTGTTTCTTGTTCCCCAGGGGAGAGCCTCCCAATCAACTCTCCTGTTGATTATTTTCCCTTCTTCAGCACTGATCATAAAGCTGTCTCCAAAATGAGACCAAAACAAACAAACAAAAACAAAATCAGAGTCAACCTAAGAACCCCCCTTTTTTAGACAGAGTCTTGCTGTTGTCGCCTGGACTGCAGTGCAATGGTGCAATGATTTCGTCTCAACGCAACCTCTGCCTCCCAGGTTCCAGCAATTCTCCTGCCTCAGCTTCCCAAGTAGCTGAGATTACAGGCCCCCGCCACCGTGCGCGACCAATTTTTGTATTTTTAGTAGAGAAGGGGTTTCACCATGTTGGCCAGGCTGGTCTCGAACTCCTGACCTCAGATGATCCACCCGCCTCAGCCTCCCAAAGTGCTGGGATTACAGGCGTGAGACACCACACCCGTCCTGGAACCTTTTTATCAATACACATTCCTTGGCCTTTCCTTAGTCCTACTGAATGAAGAATCTAGAGAAGCTGGACTCAGTAATCAGTATTGTTTTTTAAATTTCTTTCATGAGTCTAATGAGCAACTAGATTTAAAAACCACTCATCTAGATTTTCCAGGCCAAACCACCTGCAAGTACTGTGAATATTCACTATAAACCAATTTCTTCTGGAATCAACTGCAAAAAGGTAGAATATGGCCCTTCTATTTTTTAGAATCCAGGAGGATCAACCTCTTAATTCTCTGGGTGGAATTAAGAAGTTAGACTTATTTTCCTGTTCATTAATAAATTATCCATTTTAAACACAATTTTAAACATAAACCTTGCTATAAATACTCTTGTTTATATGTGTGACATCAAGCTCAACCATCTACACATCCTTTTGTCCCCTGTGGGTTTCCTGTTTAATTTTTTATTAGTAACAGTATATTCCATAACACACACACAAAATTAAACAAACAAAAGAAAGGTTTTAATGTTGAGGAAAACATAAGACAATGGCAATACAACTTGGATCATACATTAGGAAAGTAACACAACAGATGTATTATTCAGCATTATTGCAAGTCATAAGACTAGTCATTGTGTGTTCACAAAACTGGGGGGTGTAACAGTATATATAGGAAGACTATTTAAAAACTCTTTGGCTTTAGAAGGAAAACCACTAGCTTAATAATTTTCTCTAAATGTGCACGTGACAGTCAGGCTGCCATATCCAAAATGTTCCCGTCTGACATCAACCAAAAGATGCCAGGAAACTGTTGATAGTTAAACTCAAATTGCAAGAAAATATTAATGCTATTCCCAAAACACAGCACAGCTCATCACAAACCAGAGTCACATGAAAGCCACAGTCAGTTACTGGTGTTATTCAGTCTCTTTATGCCAATTAAAATAAATTGCCTAGGTTTGTTGTAATAGTTAAGTTCTGGGTTTAAAAAAAAAAAAAAAAACAGGAAGCTGTCACATTAAGCCATAAAATAGGACTGCAAAAATCAGCATTGTGCGCAAATGAAAGAAAAAGATGCCTTAATATGTTAAAGCGCAGTTCCTCTTTGCCTAAAGAGGAAATAACTAGTCTAAATCAGAGGTCAACAATTTTCGTCTTGAGCAATGCTAGGAGAGTAAATCAGTGAATGACATGCGAATACAAACAGAAGGAAAAAAAAAGCAACGAAAGGACACAAAATGTCACTGGAGAAGAAAGTGTTAAGAAAAAGCAATATAATTAATTATGGAGCCCCTAGTTTATGCCAGTCAATGTGCTCTACCCTTTCTATCTCACATCTCACAATAACCCTGTAAAGTTCCCCTATTTTTTAGATGGGGAAACTGAGGCTTATAAGTTAAATTATTTGCCTTAGGCCACACAGCTAAGTATGCAGCAGAGTTAGTATGCAAACACCAACCAGCGTAACTACTCCAAAGTCCAAGTTCTCCTTTGAACTTACAGTGGAAGAGGGAAGGAAGCAAAAAAAAAAAAA
>NW_016816905.1:329592-337298 GCF_001698545.2 Rhinopithecus bieti
TTTTTTTTTTAATGTTTTAAGGTAGAATCTAAAATTTCAGTTTTCCTCACTGAGTTCCAAGCTGCTTCTGAGAAGAAAGTCTGTTAGGCAGCAGCAGAGTAACAAATACTCTATCAAAAATGAAAAGTAAAACTTCAGTAATGGAATCCTTTCCCTTATCATGATTAAATATGAACTACCACTAAATGGGAGACAAAGTGGGAAACTGTGTTTTTATCCTCTGCTCAAGAAAAAATTTGAGTACTTTATAAACAATGGGGCCCATTACAAAGTACCATTTCAACGGATGATTTCCCTCAGATTCACCATACCATCCTCTTGAAATAAAAGATCTGTAGTTGTCATGCATTTTATAGCTATTTTCATGGTGATTATTAAATGTCAGAATAAAGTCAGGCTAGATATTGTTTCAAAGCATATGGGAACAGCTTCTGGATAGGGCACACCAGAAATCAAGTTTAGAATGTACTGGAAAATAATTAGGTGTATCAGTCTCAACATTAGTAAAGAGAGAATTTGGCAACATTTTGACTACATACGGTTTCCCAGAAGAGACAAGTTTGTAGATGAGTGTTATTTTCAAATAGCTCTCTGATCAAATGATTATCATTTCAATTACTAGTTGCTTCAGATCTTTTCCAAGAAATGGCATGACTATCTTTGGATGGCTTACAACACCCTCCAAACAAATAATTTATTAACCAAGAGAAAATACTATCCTTATGATGTCATTAATGAATAAACCCATCTTTTATGATTGTCTATAGGTTTTATCCTCCCTTTTTCTTCCTCTCTCAAACAGATCTTTCATGAATATACACACACACATAAAAACAAATGCAGGAATTCACATAAACATGTATAAGCCATAAACCCAAGTTTGGCTTAATTGTGAAACCACCAGTATGTTTTACTGTGGATTCACAGAGAAACTGGCCCTGCAACATTGTCAAACGCCATAGAAGGAAATCTGATAAGGAGAGGAGGGGGAAACAACAAGCCAACACCCCCCTCCCACCACAAGAAAACAAAAACCAGCCAACATATATATAGAAAATGTCTCAGGAAACATTACTTTGCACACACAATGGCATAAATCACATGTTCACATTTACTATTCTGAGCAAGTGCTGACTAAAGTTCCTAATACTCACCATTCTTGGGCAAGTCTCTATGTCTAAGAAAAGAATTGCAATAAGCTCATCTCATGATTACATTAGCTCTCTGCAAACTGAGAATTAGCACTGGATAAATATTGCTGATTTACTCTAATACAACACAAAAGGAACACAAAGAAATACACTTTGTTATTCTATTAATGTACCTTGGCTTTTCAATTAACCCAGCTCTTAATCAATATTTATGTAGGCTGTGTTGAGCCACGTTCTAAGTCCTTATCCCCTTTCATCATTGTTTTAAACTGCCTATTTCTGTAATTTGGATTTAGTTTCTACCGTTGTACAAAAACAGCTCATTTAATCATAAATCCTCTAAGTCAAGAGGAGCTCATCCCGTCAAGAAGTCACAAAGCAGTCAGCCCATGTGCATGGCGGGCCCTTCCAAGTGTTCTAAAACTTGGGAAACTTTACACAAAAATACCCAGACCTCAATCTTCTCTCATCAAATAAAATAAAGGCCAAAAAAATAAAAATAAAAAACAGTTGAAACTGATAGAAGCTGCCTTCTTCAGATAAGATGTAAAATCCCCACCACTCCCTATTGCATTGCATTCAGTCTAATTTCCCCTTAACTATCTAGCCCCCGTGGGCACCAGACATTTAAACTTGTAACATTGATTTAGTTCACCTTTCTCATTTTACTGATGAGGACAGTGAGGTTCAGTGACATGTCTAAGAATCAACTGATGGCAGGACTTGAACAAAGATCCAGGTTTCCTATGTGCCAAGACAGCATCTTGGAATCTGTAGCTAGATTGCTTGGATTCAAATTCCAGCCCCGGAATTTACTTGCTGTGGAACACTGAGCAACTTCTTCAACCTCTTTGTGCTTCAAAGTATTTTTTTTTCTTTCTTTTTTTTTTTGTAGAAAGACAGTATAATAATTCTGTCTGCCTTGTACAGCGGTAATTGCCAGGACTCAATGGGTTGATACAAATGAAGTAGCATGTTAGAATTAGCTATCATGATCATTGTTATTTCTTCTCTACATTGGTGTTTTCCAAACCATGGCAAGCAGAGACGATTTTAGATGGTTCAGAGGTAAACTTTTAATTTAATTTAATTTAATTAATTAATTTATTTGAGATGGAGTCTCACTCTGTCGCCCAGGCTAGAGTGCAGTGGTGGAATATTGCCTCACTGCAACCTCTGCCTCTCGGGTTCAAGCGATTCTCCTGTCTCAGCCTCCTGAGTAGCTGGGATTACAGGTGCCTGCCATCACACCTGGCTAATTTTTGTACTTTTAGTAGAGATGGGATTTCACCATGTTGGCCAGGTTGGTCTCAAACTCCTGAGCTCTGGTGATCCACCCACCTCGGCATCCCAAGGCGCTGGGATCACAGGTGTGAGCCACTGCACCCGGCCCAGAAATAAACTTTTAAAATGTATATTAAGTTTCTCACTGCTTATTTGTTTTGTATTTACTATTTATGGGAAGGTAGTACTGGTTTTCTATTTATAGGAGATATAGCAAGTTTCCTCTTGAAATAAATTTAAACTTTAAAAAAGGGCCAATTTGAACATAAGCATTAAGTACACACAGGGAACATGTGGATATAGCTAGGAAAATAAAAGTCAAGATGCTATGAAAATAAAATTTGGAGCAATGTGTTATATCATTGGTTTTCAAAGTGGGTTCAGAAACCCTTGGGAATCCCTGAGACCATTTCAGATGCTCCACAGGGTCAAAACAATGATCCTAAAATTACTAAGACATTACTGGCTTTTTTCACTCTCATCCTCTTTCAAGTGTATATATAGTAGGGTTTTCCAGAAATGATGTGACATGTGATATCACAACAGAGTGAATGCAGAAGGAGATATGATAACTCAGCTCTCTATTTAAAGCTAGACAGTAAAGAGATTTACAAAAAATGTGAAACAATGCCATTGTTCTAATTTTTTGTTGTTTTTGAAAATATGGTTAACTTTCATAAAAAGTGTGCTACATTTACATAATGAGTTTATATTGCTATTTAATTTTATTTTTAAATTAACTTACAGTAAAATTTCCTTTTTTGCTGTACAGTTCTGCGAATTTTAACACATGGATAGACTCATGTAACTACCACGACTCTATTGTCAGGATATAGACTAATCCATCGCCCTCAAAGATCCCTCATTAATTATTAGTAGTCACCCTCTCTGTCCACTCCCCACCAGCTCCCGGCAACTACTGATTTGTTCTTGCTAAAGTTTTTTCTTTCCTAAAATGTCATATAAATTGAATCATACAGTACAAAATCTTTGAGGCTGCTTTAAGAAGCCTCAAAGATCAATGCCTTTGAGATCCATCCATCCATATGGCTGCATGTATCAATAGCTTATTCCTTTCTGCAGAGTTCTTATGTATCCATGGTATGGTTGTGTCCCAAAGTTTGTTTATCCACGCACTGACTGAGGGACATCTGGGTTGTTTCAGTTTTGGTGATTACAAACAGAGCTGCTATAAATTTCCATGGATGGGCATACCTCTTTTTATTGTGCTTCACTTTACTGCACTTCACAGATACTGCATTTTTTACAAATTGAAGGTTTGGGGGAAGCAAGTTTTGCCAAGCAAGTCAATCGGCCCCATTTTTCCAACAGGAGGTGCTCACTTTGTGTCTCCAGGTCACATTTTGGTAATTCTTGTGATACTTCAAAACTTGTCATTACTGTTTTATCTAGTATGGTGATCTGTAATCTTTTTTTTTGAATTGAAGTCTCTCTCTGTTTCCCAGGCTGGAGTACAATGACGTGATCTTGGCTCACCGCAAGCTCCGCCTCCCAGATTCAAGCTATTCTCCTGCCTCAGCCTCCTGAGTAGCTGGGATTACAGGCATGTGCCACCACGCACAGCTAATTTTTGTATTTTTCATACAGACGGGGTTTCACCATGTTGGTCAGGCTGGTCTCGGACTCCTGACCTCGTGATCCGCCTGCCTCAGCCTCCCAAAGTGCTGGGATTACAGGCATGAGACACCTCGCCCGGCCAATCAGTGATCTTTAATGTTACTATTGTAATCGTTTGGAGATGCCACAAACCATGCTGATATAAGGTGGAAAACTTCATTGACAACTGTTTTGTGTTCCGACTGCTCCACTGACCTGCCTTTTCCCCAGTCTATCTCCCTCTCCCTGGGCCTACCTATTCCATAAGACTCAACAATAATGGGCTAATTAATAACCCAACAATGGCCTCTAAGTGTTCAAGTGAAAGTAGGAGTCCCATGCCTCTTCCTTTAAATCAAAAGCTAGAAATAATTAAGCTTAGTGAGAAAGGCATGTCAAATGCCAAGAGAGGCTGAAAGCTAGGCCTCTTGCACCAGTTAACCATGTTGTGAATGTAAAGGAAAAGCTCTTAAAGCAAATTCAAAGCACTACTCCAATGAACACACAAATGATAAGAAGGCAGAACAGACTTACTGCTGATATGGAGAAAGTTTTAGTGGTCTGGGTAGAAAGATCAAACAAGCCACAATATTCCCTTAAACCGAAGCCTAATCCAGAACAGGGTCCTAACTCTCTTCAATTCTATGAAAGCTAAAAGAGGTGAGGAAGCTGCAAAAGAAAAGTTGGAAGCTAACAGAGGTTGATTCAGGAGGTTTAAGGAAAGAAGCTGCCTCTGTAACTTTCAAGTATAAGGTAAAGCAGGAAATGCTGATGTAGAAATTGCAGCAAGTTTTCCAGAAGATCTAGCTAAGATAATTGAAGGTAGCTACATTAAAACAACAGATTTTTCAATAGAAGATGAAGCAGCCTTATATTGGGGAAAAAATACCATGTAGGACTTTCACAGATAGTGACATGTCAATGCCCAGCTTCAAAGCTTCAGAGGACAGGCTGATTCTTCTGTCAGGGGCTAATGCAGTTGGTGATTTTAAGTTGAAGCCAATGCTCATTTACCATTCTGAAAATCCTAGGGCCTTTCAGGATTATGCTAAATCTATGCTGCCTGTGCTCTATAAATGAAAAAACAAAGCTGGGTTGAGAGCACATCTGTTTACAGCAGGGTTTACTGAATATTTTAAGCCCGCTGTTGAGACCTATTGCTCAGAATAAGAGACTTCTTTAAAAATATGACTGCTTATTGACAATGCACCTGGTCATCCAAGGCTCTGATGGAGAGGTACAAAGAGATGAATGTTGTTTTTATGCCTGCTAACACAACATCTATTCTGCAGTCCCTGGATCAAGGAGTAATTTTGACTTTCAAGTCTCATTATATAAGAAATAAACGTTATGAAGCTATAGCTGCCATAGTGATTCCTCTGATAGATCTAGGCAAAGTAAACTGAAAATCTTCTAGAAAGGATTCACTATTTTAGATGAAGCACATTCAGATTCATGAAAGTGGGTCAAAACATCAATATTAACAGAAGTTTGGAAGAAATTGATTCTAACCCTCATAGGTGACGACTTTCAGGAATTCAAGACTTCAGTGGAAGAAGTAACTGCAGATGTGGTGGAAACAGCAAGATAACTAGAATTAGAAGGGGAGCCCAAAGATGTGAATGAATTGCTGCAGCCTCATGACCAAACTTGAACAGATGAAGAGGAGTTACTTCTTATAAATGAGTAAAGAAAGGAGTTTCTGGAGATGAAATCTACTCTGGGTGAAGACGCTGTCAACACTGTTTTTTGTTTTGTTTTGTTTTGTTTTTGTTCTTTTGAGTTGCAGCCTGGCTCTGTTGGCCAGGTTGGAGTGCATTGGCACCATACGGCCGGAACTCCTGGCCTCAAGCTATCTTCTCACTTCAGCCTCCCGAATAGCTGGGACTACAGGTCTGGCTAAATTTTAAAATATTTTTTTAGAGAGGAGTTTCACTATGTTGCTTAGGTTGCTCTCAAACTCCTGGCCTCAAGCGATCCTCTTTCCTCATCCTCCCGAAGTGCTGGGATTTGCAAACATTGCTGAAATGATCACAAAACATTCAGAATATTACATCAAGTTAGTTGATAAAGCAGTGGCAGGGCTTGAGAGGGTTGACTCCAATTTTGAAAGAAATTCTACCTGTGGGTAAAATGCAATCAAGCAGCACTGCATACTACAGAGTAATCTTTCGGGAAAGGAAGTGTCAACCAATGCATGGCATTTTAAGAAATTGAGAGTTTGAGAGCAGCCTGGGCAACATGGTGAAACCATGTCTCAACAACAACAAAAATCAGCCAGGTGTGGTGGCACACGCCTATAGTTCCAGCTACTCAGGGGCTGAGGTAGAAGGATCACTTGAGCCTGGGAGGTCGAGGTTGCAGTGAACCATTATTGCACCAGCAACCACCACCCTGATCAGTCAGCTGCCATCAACATCAAGCCCAGATCTTCCACAAGCAAAAAAAGTTACAACTTGCTGAAGACTCAGACTTTAGCATTTATTGGCAATAAGGTATTTTTAAATTATGGTATGTACTTTTTTTTTTAGACATATTGCTAATGCACACTTAACAGACTACAGTATGGTATAAATGATAAATGTAACTTTTATATGCACTAGGAAACCAAAAATGTCATGTGACTAGCTTTATTGCGATATTCATTTTCTTGCAGTGGTCTGAAACCAAACCTGCATTATCTCTAAGGTATGCCCGCACAGGTTTTTGTGTGAACCCATATTTTCAATTCTCTAGAGTAAACACCTAGGAGATGGATTGCTGAGTCATATGGTAAGTATATATGTAATTTCTCTACCGACTTCCCAATTGTTTTCCAGAGAGGCTGTACCATTTCACATTCCCAACAGCAATGTATGAGAGTTCCAGTTGCCCTCCATCCTTGCCAGTACTTGACACTATCACTGTTAATTAATTATTAATAATTATTATCCTAATATGTATGTGGTAGTTTCTCATCATGTTTTAAATGGTCATCTCTCTAATGACTAACGATGTCAAACATCTTCAGGTGCTAATTTGCCAACTGCATGTCCCTTTTGGTGAAATGTGTGTTTAAGTCTTTTGCCCATTTAAAAAGTTGGGTTGTCTTCTTACTCTTGAGTTTTGAGAGTTCTTTTAACTTTTTGTCAAATATGTAGTTTGAAACCCCTTTCTCCTACTTTGTAGCTTGTTTTAAAATTCTCCTAACAGTGTCTTTCACAACGCAAAGGTTTTAGATTTTGATTAAGTCCAGTTAGATTTTTTTTCTTTTATGGATTGTGGCTTGCCATTATATCTATGAACTCTTTGCCTATCCCAGGTCATAATGAATTTCTTCTATGTTCTCTTCTAAAAGTTTTATAGGTTTACATTTTACTTTTAGAAGTATGATCCATTTTCACTTAATTGTATATAAGTTATGAGGTTCAGCTTGATGTATTTTTGTGCATGTAGATGTCATAATTTTTAAATGAATTAATAGATGTTTTAAAATTATTTCTCAGTTGTAATTCCTACTGTAGTAAATATCAATAGGTATAACCCACATAAACAAAAGCTCTTTGGGGCCCTCAATAAGTTGAGTGTTAAGGGTCCTGAGTCCAAAACTTTGAGAGCCATGTTACTGTGTCACTAACCCAAGGCCTTTTCTTTTTTTTTTTTTTTTTTTTTTTT
>NW_016816905.1:337675-366792 GCF_001698545.2 Rhinopithecus bieti
TTTTTGAGACGGAGTCTCGCTCTGTCACCCAGGCTGGAGTGCAGTGGCCAGATCTCAGCTCACTGCAAGCTCCGCTTCCCGGGCTCACGCCATTCTCCTGCCTCAGCCTCCCGAGCAGCTGGGACTACAGGCGCCTGCCACCTCGCCCGGTTAGTTTTTTATAGTTTTTAGTAGAGACAGGGTTTCACCGTGTTAGCCAGGATGGTCTTGATCTCCTGACCTCGTGATCCGCCCGTCTCGGCCTCCCAAAGTGCTGGGATTACAGGCTTGAGCCACCGCACCCGGCCTGGCCTTTTCTTATTCTTCAATTTCTTTAACTTCTTTGTAGCATTTGGTAATGAACAACCCTAATTTTGACTTGAAACTCTCCTTCCTATTAAGAACTGTGAAGGGTCTGAGATTTATACCCTATTTGCAGACTTCCAAGTTCGCCTGCCAGTTTCATGGATGCTAGCAGATGCCATAAGACTCCTGGCCAGAGACAAAAAAATGGTTAATTGCTAACAGTAATAGCAATAGTCAATGTACCAACATTTGTGGTGGTTCTTTAGTACTCACTTCCCAAAAGGAGATGCGAAGAGAGATGATACCTTTTCACACACTGGGGTGCACTACAGGAGAGGAGTCCTGAGCGTAGAGAACCTGTATCTTTAATACTGGACAGTAGGCATGCCTGCTCTTGTTCTGAAGAAAAACACTATCTTTGTCTTCCATTGCTGTTCATTCACTATATAAAGATCTTTGAAAAGACAGTCCAGAACACAGACAGTCAGTGGCTTTGCTCACAAGATGTGTACATATGCAAGAGACCCTTGGAGAACACCTACCCAACATCTACCACCTCTACATTTCTTTGCTTTATTCAATTTCTCTTCTTCCTCGTTCAGTCTCCCAACTGGGAAAATGTATGAAACATATACTTAGATGCAATCTGGGATGTGGTCTTCTTTCTCTGCATATCACTCCTTAAAGAAATCATTCTCTATGGGGATTCCCATGCTCATCTGTAAAGCCCGTGACTACATTGTACTGTTTGGTTCCAAAAATTCATCCGCAGTCTATTCCCTTGTCATCAGTTTAGATGCCTCAGAGTCAACTCAAGCTCAGTGGAACTGCACAGCCTTCCCTTTGACTTACTTGTAAGAAAATATCTTGTCTGGCACAAGAAGACCTTAACACTTCCCAACTGTGGCTAACCTCTCCGTAATATCTATTCTCCCTCTCTAATAATAAACTGCTAAATTGCTGGGTGGAGAATAAAGGCATCATTTCTCTGCTTCCTTTTATAGCCAGGTGCAGTCATGTGACCAAATTATGACCACGGGATGTGAGTATTAGTGATGTCCTTCCCATATGTAGTTCCCTCAAAGGGAATAAGTGCAGTTTTGGACCATATGAATGAGGGCAAATTGCTCAGGAGAAAAAGAAGGAGCCCAGTCCCTAGACAACCTCACAGAGCAAAGCCACCACACTAGCCCTGAGCCATCTACGTCTCTACCATGATAAGAGATTTTGAACTCCCAATGTATGTAAGCAACTATAATATATGAGTCTCTGTTACACATAGCTGAACCTATATCCTTACTAATATACCATCCCTCGAGAGAAAGAACATGAACTTTTCTCATCATACCAGGTTGTACCCAGTAACAGATCATTGCTAAAGAGAGTTATAATCACCTAGCATCCCAAGGACAATAAATGCGCAAGTATAATGTCAGAGGGGTTGGCAGGGAGGGGATAGAACGAGAAAAGGAAAGCGTGGCATACTCACCTCAATCTTCCCTGAACATTCCAGACTTTCAAAATGTACTTTGTAGCATTTGAAACATGATACATGTTTGGAACACAAAAACAACAATATGAGGTATTAGCTAAATAAACTGTGAAACCAAAATACTAGTACAACTAGTTGCATGAGGGTGGCAAACTTTCATCAAGGTAGAAATTAAAACTGAAAATCTTAATCCAGTCTGTCACAGATGGACATTTGGGTTGATTCCAAGTCTTTGCTATTGTGAATAGTGCTGCAATAAACATACGTGTGCATGTGTCTTTATAGCAGCATGATTTATAATCCTTTGGGTATATACCCAGTAATGGGATGGCTGGGTCATATGGTACATCTAGTTCTAGATCCTTGAGGAATTGCCATACGACGAGTTGATGGGTGCAGCACACCAACATGGCACAAGTATACATATGTAACAAACCTGCACGTTATGCACATGTACCCTAGAACTTAAAGTATAATAATAATAATAAAAGAAACTGAAAATCTTTTAAGAGTCAACTTTTAGAAAGACTAACTACAACCACTTCAGCTTGTGAACTGATGGAACCATTCCTGGCAGGTGCATGTGCCTCTGGTGTGCACCAATAGAGATGGATAAGGGGAAGAATGTGCCACCTCGAAGCCTGGGTGGTCTGGCCACCCCCTTGCTTTCAAGCCTCCCTCAGACACACTGCAATTTGAGGTACCCACCAGTTTGCCCAACTGTTCTCCCCATTACGCATTAGTGTATTCTACTAATGGGATATCTACAGAGGGAGTAAAAAGGTTTCACGCTACGGATAAGCAGTCGCCACTTGGAATCCAAGAAAGTCAGAAAAGACAGGATGGTAATATGGATCAAACAAGATGAAGCTTTCACTGGTCAGCGGTGAAATGAGGAAAATGGGGACAATGCAGTCAAACTTCATGAAGCTAAATTTGCTAGATTTCAAGGACTCTCCTTGTAGCAGTCAGAATCCCAACAGGAAACCAATGGAATACTTGAGTAATAATAATTCAAGTTGGGGGATGGGCACGGTGGCTCATGCTTGTAATCCCAGCACTTTGGGAGGCCAAGGTGGGTGGACTGCTTGAGCCCAGGAGTTCAAGACCAGCCTGTACAACATGGCAAAACCCAATCTCTACAAAAAATACAAAAATTAGCCAGGCATGGTGGCAGGTGCCTGTAGTCTCAGCTACTCAGGAGGCTGAGATGGGAGGATCACCTGAGCCTAGAAGGTTGAGGCTGTGGTGAGCCATGATTGTGCTACTGCACTCCAGCATAGGTGACAGAGTTGAGGCCCTGTCTCAATAATAATAATGATAGTAATAATAATTCAAGGGGAGGTTTTACACTGGAACAAGTGACAAAAGTGTTGGTGGGATGTAAAGGAAGCATAAGAGATACACAGTACAGGAACCTGGGCTACAGCAGCTCAGCTATCACTACTCCTGGGCTAAAGGACCGCAGAGGGGTGGGAGTGACTACCAGGATAGAGAGGACCCTTTTACCAAACACAGTGACTGTTCCTTAAAGGGAAGCCACCAGCCTGAAGGGACCAGCCTGGTGGGAAGCAACAGGGAATAAATATCTGCCTCCACACTTCTCCCTTCCTCCTGCCCCCGGCACCTCTATGAATAAACCCCACTGGAAACCATAGCGCCCAGGGCCTCTGTTAATGGAGCCCACGTAGGCTCCATCTTTTCTCTGCCTTCCAGAGCGGAAAGCAGAGAAAAGAAAGGAGTGGCCCTGATATGGGGGGGACTCTACACACTCTCCGCTGGAGACTTTTATCCTGCCTCGTTTCTTTCATGTGGTATTATAATATCCTTTATTTTCTCTGAAATGATGATATCAAAAGATGCTGGTAGTTATTTTTGAATGTCCTTATTAGGCAAAATAAAAAGCTATCTCATCTAAGTTGGTCCCTGAACTGGGACTTACTGTTCTTATTACCTGTGACATAATGTTAAATCTTTATTAGGCACTAGTATTTGATGCTGAATTGCATAATTCCGTCTTCTAAAGTAAACACCTCAATTGCAAATATTTTTTAGAGGCAGGTTCCCTTGCCTAATTTCCACTTCTCTTGTACTTCCCAAAGAGTCAAGGCCTGTGTTGGGCCCAAAGCACCAAGCGCTTGTTTTAATGGTACATCATCTCTGAACGTTCCATGTTGGAAGAAACCAAGGGAGAGCTGAGAAAGTCCTGGCTTTGAGTCTGATGGACCAAGATTCAAGTGCAGCTCTACTGTGTTATTTTAGCCTATTTTCCTCATTTTTTAGATGAGACCCTGGCAAGTCTATGTTATTCTTGGACTTGCCAAGTCTCATATGAAAAAATGGGGAAAGTAGGATAAAATAACCAACCACGGAGGGTAGTTAGGATGCTGCAGTTGTTACAGTACAGTACTCAACACAAAGTAGGCATCCATGAAATAATGGCTATTACTATTATATATTATCTCTTGAGCAGAAAATGAAGGGAGGGCAAGTGGGATTCAAATGTCCCTTGTGGGTAACTGTGCATGTTCCTAACTCTTCTTAATTCTTTGTTTAGGAACAATAATGGTCCTGTAACTCTTGCTGGGTATCTCCAAGGGAAGGTTGGGCCAGAAGACAATTATTAGGTTAGTGTAAAAGTAATTGTGGTTTTGCCATTACTTTCAATGGCAAAAACTGCAATTACTTTTGTACCAACCTAATAATAAGATTAAGGCCAGGTGTGGTGGCTCATACCTGTAATCCCAGCACTTTGGGAGGCTGAGACGGGCAGATCATGAGCTCAGGATATCAAGACCATCCTGGCCAACATGGTGAAACCCCATCTCTATTAAAAATACAAAATACAAAAAAAACAAAAACTAGTTGAGTGTGGTGGTACATGACTGTAGTCCCAGTTACTTGGGAGGCTGAGGCAGGAGAATCACTTGAACCAGGGAGGAGAAGGTTGCAGTGAGCTGAGATTGCACCACTGCACTCCAGCCTGATGACAGAGACTCCATCTCAAAATAAAATAAAACAAAATATAACAATAATAATAATAATATTATTAAATACCTGGGTTTCTCATCCTCCCCAACTCTCAAGGACACAGCTGCAGAAAACTCAGAGATGCTTTACTTGATGTAGACACTAGTCTATGAATTTAATAGACATTATCCTATCTAATCCCTATAAGGACTTTCTGAGGTAGGTAGTCTTAACCCATTTTAGAGATGAAAAAACTGAAGTGGAACCAGAAACCAGCATGGTAGCATCATCTTCTTTCTGGAAAACTGGTCATTTAAACCTTGACAGTAGTCACATCCCAACCTACTCCCTCCCTGGGACAAATGCATCCTTCCCCACCTAATTTCCCAAGCTAGCCCCTCCTCTTCCAACCTCTTCCATCCTGCTCACCAGATCTTTGAAGCCTGTGGCTCGATAAATTTTGGAAATCCATCCTGGCAAAAGAGGAGGGAGTAAACAAACAGAAGATTGCTCTGAGGCATGCTTTGTCAAATGTAAGGCGACCGTGCTTCATGGTTATAGCCAGCGGCATTTGCGTATCAAACAAGTAATTCAAAAATCCTAAATATTTTATGTTCCTAAATACATTTTTAATACACACTAATCTAAAACCTGGTTGGCTGTAGCCTGCTCCCCTGACCATCTCCAAAGAAAGCCCTGGAAACATCCTCTCATAATTCCCTGTTCCATTTCTTTCCTCTTGGGCTTACCATGCATGTACCTTTCTCCTCCCTAAAATTAAAGACAACTTACACAGAGAGCAGAAAATTGCATCCCAGTGTCCTACATACTCTCTCTCTAAAGAGGCAAGCATTTGATATGCAAAGAAGAGGCCTTACTTATATCAGTGGGTAAGCCTGCCTACTTTTTCTCTGGCCAAATTAATAGGGTGCAAACTCCATAGTCTATTTTTTCTTTTTTTAACTCCTTTCAGGTTGCCATAATAAAAGCTAGCCTTGGCACCCAAATAGTTAGCCCTGGCCATTAAAACATTAACAAAGAAGATAAATGAGCCTAATTCCAGTGTTATGCTCAGGTAAGCCACATGTAAGAACACTCAATAAAAGCAAAAACAGTAACAATAAAAACCAATCCCAACTACTACCCAATCCGGAATGACTCGACGATTACTTTAACATCTCCTGATTTTTTGACCCTTCTTTTCTTTTCTTTTTTTTTTTTGGAGACAGCATCTCACTCTGTCGCCCAGGCTAGAGTGCAGTAGTGCCATCTCTGCTCTCTACAACCTCTGCCTCCTGGATTCAAGCGATTCTCCTGCCTCAGCCTCCCGAGTAGCTGGGACTACAGGTATATGCCACCATGCCCAGCTATTTTTTGTATTTTCAGTAGAAACAGGGGTTTGCGATATTGGTCAGGCTGGTCTCAAACTCCTCACCTTAAGTGATCCACCCGCCTCAGCTTCCTATAGTGCCGGGATACAGGCATGAGCCACCACGCCCAGCCTTTTTCACCCACTTTTGCAGGCACATGACCTTCTGCCCAGGTACATCGTCCAGCAGTCTATCCCATAAAGACCCTCAAAGGAAGAAGAAAACCCTTGGCCCCTGTTGGTGTATGAAAATCTGAATTATTAAAGGTTACTGGTCATCTGGCACAAAGTCTTGATATACCATTGCCATTAATTAGAAGAGCAGTCTTCCGAGAATCACTGACAGCCTTATGCCTATTTAGGACACTTTAATGTACAAACCGAGTAAATCTTCCTGTTTTCTGTAGCCTCTGTTTAAACATAAACATATGATTTAGACACACTCCCTTCTCATTAAATTTTTTTTGCTCTGTTCACTTAGCACAGTTCACATCATTATCCTCACATGTACAATGGCAGTGGGATCATTTGAGACCCACAGCTTTATTTAATAATGTAATTATCCTATATTGGATTACTTAAAGGGACTTTGTATTTTTAAGTTCTAGTTTTTCCTAGACTAGTGATATGCTCTGCTGCGGTAAATGATTCAGGCTTCAACCAAAAGCCCTAAATTCAGTTTGGAAAATATCGAGTGTTTTGAATAAGCCAGGATTAATGCAAAAGCCAATTTGCAACCACAGTTGGTGCCTTTTTACTCCTGTTCAATGACTGTGGTGTGGAGGCCAACACAGAGGACAGACTCAAGCAACCACGACCGCCTGAGTCTAGCTCTTTTGCCTCCTCCGGGAGGTTGTATAAGCCAGAGAATACAGCCTAACTTTTCCTCAAGACACGCTTTCTAAAGGTGGGGCTGAAAACTTATGTAGCTTTCCATGCCCTGTGCTCTGCATCCTTGCAGGTGGAGCTTTAAGAAACAATGAATAAATGAATGAATAGATGCATACTACTAGGCATTCTGACAAAACAAGCACAGGAGGGAATCCAGGAGGAGCCATCTCTGCCACCTTTAAGAGGGCATTCACAAGCTGAGCTTTATCCAGTGTTGTTGTCAGGAGAGATTTTGTTCTAGCTTTTCCCAAACTCAATTTAATCTGATCCAATCACCTTGTATTGACTGTCTGCTCAAGCACAGAGCTGAGTATCAGCTACAGAGATAAGGATGGAGAAGACCTGGTGCTGCCCTTTGGAAACACAGTGCCCAGGGAGAGTCTCCTGCCCCTTGCCTGGGAAGTGCAGCTCATACTCCTTCTAGTCCTTTGTCAGAGAGTTCACTCACTCTTTCATCCTCAGTGTTGTAAGCATCTATTCTGAGCTGTGCTAGGCACTAGGAACAGCTGGGGAACAAGCCTCTCTAAGTCATACACCAGCCAAGGTGGGGAAGATGGACAGTAAATGTAAGCCCTTAGCTAAATGTGGTTTATATAATGAAACATGGTCATAAGTGATTTTATCGGTTCAACAAATATTTATTGAACACCAACTCTATGCCAGTCACTGGGGTTACAGCCAGGAATAAAACAGACAAAACCCCTACCCTTCTAGAGCGGACAGTCATGTATGTGTGGACTGGGCAGAAGAGCCAGATAATAAACAAAATCTGATGCGAAAGGATGAGAACAGGCATTGATGGGACAAGAGGTGGAATCAGGGATGACTGAAATCGAGTGGTCAGGAAAGGTCTCTCTGCTCAGACCCTGAGAAAGAAAAGGAAGCAGCCAAGTTAAGAGGTGAGGGAAGATGGGGAAGAACACAGGACATTGTGGGAAGAGGGAACAGCATGCATGAAGCCACTGGAAGAACCATGGTACATGGTACGTTTAAGGCTAAAAAACTAAAAACACACAACATTCCCCATGTGTATGTCTTACTGCTGATGCATGCTCCTCAATTTGAATCCAGACCGCTTCTCTTTAAGTTCCCACTAGGTTTAACATGGAAGCCACTCCATAAATCAATTTCCATTATTAAAAATTAACCAGTATCACTGAACATCATCATGCATTAAAAAAAGCATTGGCCAGAATCTGTTAATACTATCTTTTTCTCAAACCTCTAATGCCTACATATGTATGTTGTGAGCACTTTGCTGAAGAACAAACTGCACCCTTCCAGAAAGAAAAATCATTGAGTCTTCCCACAAAACAGTTAACTTGCACAAAATTTAAAAGATGGCAGACCAGCCTCTCTCCTGACATATACACAAGGTGGAAGGAGGGCCAGGAGATGCTCACCTCTTGTAGATATACTCATGAGAAACACACCTGGGACAAGAATCCCTCTCATGTGGATTTTTAGGTCTTCTTTCCATAGGTGTTATGCCAATGTGATTTAAAGCCCCTCCTGAACCACTGTGCATGAAACATGCCTATTTTCTCTTTTCTTTTTATTGAGACAGAGTCTCACTCTATCACCCAGGCTGGAGTGCAGTGGCGCGATCTCGGCTTACTGCAACCTCCGCCTCCTGGGTTCAAGCGATTCTCCTGTCTCAGCCTCCTGAGTAGCTGGGACTATAAGCATGTGCCACCATGCCCAGCTAATTTTTGTATTTTTAGTAGAGACGGGGTTTCATCGTGTTGGCCATGCTGGTCTTGAACTCCTGACCTCAGGTGATCCACCACCTTGGCCTCCCAAAGTGCTGGGATTACAGGTGTGAGCCACTGCGCCCAACCCAAACATACCTATTTTCTTATGCATTAAGGAGTCTGTTTTTATCAGCTACAGGATCCTCCTTCCTCATTTCTCTCTGCCGATTTCTCATCTAACCAGACACAACGCCCTTTCCAGCAAAACTCTCCAAATGCAGTGATCAAGACATTAGATGTAAAAAAGACCCAATGCGGCTTGTTGACGTGCTGTAGGACTAACAAATCTTCAAAAGATTATGGCAATCTGCAGTCTACTTTGTATGTCATCTATAGTTATATGCCCTGAAGAGTGGGGAGATGTTTGGGAGGAACCACCCAAGGAGACTGTATCAAAAAATTAGCTGGGCACAGTGGTGCACACCTGTGGTCCCAGCTATTTGGGAGGCTGAGGTGGGAGGATTGCTTGAGCCAGGGAGGCCGAGGCTGCAGTGAGCCGTGATCACACTACTGCACTCCAGCCTAGGTGACAGAGTGAGACTCTGTCTCAAAAATAAATAAATAGATAAACAAATAATAAAAGGGAAAAAAGGAAAAAAGCAAAACAGAGTAAGAAGAATACCTTTCAACCCTCATCAGATGAGCTGTACACTAAAGCGACTGGCTCTGTTGCCAGCTGTAATAGGTGGCCTTGAAGATGGTCCCCTGAGATTATACGCAACCTTGTAATAATCTCCTGCTCTTGAGTGTGGGCTAGATAATAATGCCTCACTTCTAACAAACAGAATTAGGCAAAAGTGACGGGATGTCACTTTCAGCATCAGGTTATAAAAGGACTATGGCTTGTGTCTCATTCCTACACCTTACAGTCTGAGGGGAGTCTGTTGCCATGTTTGAGTTGCCCTATGGAGAGGCCCATGTGGCCCAGCAAGGAAGCCAGGAAGACCCAGGCCCACTGCCAGAGAGGAACTGAGGGCCTTAGTCCAACAGCCTAAGAGATCTGAGAGCTGTCAATAGGCAAGTGAGTGGGCCTGAAGTATTAATAGATCCTCCCTCTACAGAGCTTTCAGATGGCCACAGCTGGGGAGGACACCTTGCCTGCAGCTTTGAGAGTCCCTTAGCAAGAGGCACCCAGATAAGCCTTATTCAGACTTGCCACCCACAGAAACTGTGGATAGTAAGTGTTGTTTTAACAAGACACCAAATCTGGGGTAATCTGTTGCACAACAATAGATAACCGTTACAACCATCTTTAACACAGGACACATTTACACGCCATTGTGTGACAATAAAATAAAGTTTGTAAAATGAGGTGCTAAATATGTTTCGAGTATGCCTAGAAATTAGATAATTTTCTGCAAAGATGAAGACAAACCAATAGTAAAATACTTCATGCAACTGCCTAAATCCTAAATCAACTGCCTGTACAAGAGATCTTTCATTTTGGGGGGCTATCCATAGAAATTTTTAAGAATACTATTTAACAATGTGACTGTATTTTTCAGTATGAAAGAGGCAGTATAAACTTGCCAAGTATGGCTAACTTTAACATGTTTTATCTCCTCTAACTAGAGAGAAAGAAGCTGATTTTATTCATCCCTTTATCACTATGGTACATCCTAATAAATATTGATTGAATTTAATTGAATAAAGGTTATAGTCAAAGGCCTACATTTAAAAATAGAAATGTAGTATTTTTTCAATAGCAATATTATGTTATGCCCTTAACTACCATATGAGAATTCCAAGCCCCATCTTCCTTTTTTTTCCTTCTACTCATTTAAGAGTCATCTTTTATTTGGGAGGCCGACGCAGGCGGATCACCTGAGGTCAGGAGTTCAAGAACAGCCTGGCCAACATGGTGAAACTCGTCTCTACTAAAAATACAAAAAAAAAATAGCCGGGCGTTGTGGCAGGCACCTGTAATCCCAGCTACTCGGGAGGCTGAGGCAGGAGCATCGCTTGAACCCAGGAGGCAGAGGTTGTAGCGAGCCGAGATTGCGCCATTGCATTCCCACCCGGGCAACAAAAGTGAAACTTCATCTCAGGAAAAAAAAAAAAAAAAAAAAGATTCATCTTTTAAAGACCAATTAGAAAAGTTAGCTGGCACAGCTGAGCAGTTAGAACTGTATTAACTATAAGTACAATCTGCAGACCCTGTCCTCCAGTCCCCCAATCCTCATGGCCAAGATTGAAGTAAGATTCCTCTTGGCTTAAGCAGAGAAAAAAAAAGGCACACAAAAAAGCCTGTAAAGATTAAGGCAAAAAAAGAAAAAAATTTAAGGCAACTGAGATATCTCAATATTCTGACATGCTGAGAATGTTTTCACTCCACTGCCTCAAGGGGTCATTTAAGGAATTCTGGGGGTCAGGAGTGATTTGAACACCTGCTTGGCTGTCTATTGAATTACTGATCTAGTAATATCAAAAATGTGGAGTGAGAAACAGGACCTATAATATGAAGAAATAAAAATGCACCCAGAGCTTGTTGATAATTTTAAAGACAACACCATTTATGTGATTCATATGATCTGCATTAAAAAACAAAACAAAACAAAACAAAAAAAAACCTTCAGCCTTTTTACTAGAGCCCTCTTTCTTGCCTGTCCAGATAGTTGGGGATGCTTATTTTACAACCAATGCGTTGTTGCTAAAAACACACTCAGGCCCCAGGAGCACAAAACACAATTAGACTATTAGAGAGAATATTCACAAGGAACAGAATGGAACAGATTATTTTACTTAAGAAACACCAAATTCAGTTATTTTTTCTGTATTCGTAACCCATATATTTTGGAATCATTTGGCGAGGAGACTGAGTACTATAGCAGTGTTTTCATCTGAATTCTAGTCATCTGATATACACTGTGGGATTAACCCAAAGCAAAAGGATTTAATGGCCCAGCAGGCTCTCTCTATTTGGAGGATCCTTCTGAGATTCCCCCAGCCATTTTGGCTGGGACCTTTCCCTTTACATGGTCTGGCTGATGCTTTTTGCATCTTTCAAAGAGTTGGATTGGAATATACCCCCTACCATGACCAGCCCCAAATGAGGAAGATGGTCGTGAGGAAGGGGACAAGGGGATGAAGCAAATTTTCAAGTAAGGGGTGTTTTTAAGAAAAGAAAATACAGCAAACTTTTCTAAAATGGAGGAATAGTGGGTTTATTTAAAATGAATTCAATGTTTTGCATGTTTCGCAGCTCAACACCAGGTTTCCTGATGGTTGCATCATGAAAGGGCGGGGTGGAGGGTGGGGCACTTAGATTAAACATCTGGAAAGCTAGTTTTGTCTCTTGACTCCGTCATCCTCCTATCTCAGTTAATTTTGTTGTGGCCAATGGAAGAGATGTCCCCTAATGTACCTTTTTTTTTCTTTTTTTTTTTGAGACGGAGTCAGGCTCTGTCACCCAGGCTGGAGTTGCGGTGCAGTGGCACAATCTTGACTCACTGCAACCTCTGCCTCCCAGGTTCAAGAAATTCTCCTGCCTCAGCCTCCTGAGTAGCTGGGATTACAGGTGCATGCCACCACGCCCAGCTAATTTTTGTGTTTTTGGTAGAGACAGGGGTTCACCATGTTGGCCAGGCTGGTCACAAACTCCTGACCTCAAGTGATCTGCCCACCTCAGCCTCCCAAAAGTGCTGGGATTACAGGCATGAGTCACCGTGCCTGGCCCCTAATGTACCTTTGACATCTACATAGAACAGAATAGAGTGGATTCCAACATGTCTCCTTCAAAGTGACTGGAAATCACCGATATAGATCAAAAATGTTGAACCTAAACACAGGAGAAGTCTTCTGGGGTAAATGCAAAACCAGGAAGTTTAACTCTATTTCACATGACGGTTTCCTTAGTTCCTGTTTTTCAAATAATAGTCCAATACCTCAACCCATAAATTAGTTATTAAGGAGTTATTAACAGTCTAGCACTAAGACTTTAAAAGTTACGATGTGGTCCCTGACCAGGGAGGGCAGGGTCAATAACCAACATCTGCTGCAGACCTAGGATAAGCCAGGTCATGGTTTTGTGCTCTTTGCCCATAAGCATCTCACTTAACATTCTTAGCCCAGCAAGATCAAGTCATTTCACAGGTAAGAAACTGAGATGCCAGAGAGATTAGGCAAGTTGGCCAAGATGACACACAGCTACTAACTGGCAGAGTAAATATTCACGCTCCATTCTACTAGTCTTCAAGGCTAAGGGTTTATATTCTAACTAGAAAGAGAAAACAGATGTGTGAATTTATTTGGCAGCACTGCCTTCAGATTCCAATCCACATGACATGCTAGACTCCCTGAGGTCTGGCCTCAATATACCTCATTTCCCACTAGACCTGTGTTCTCTTACCAAATCCAGACCATATCCGGTATTGGTATGTCCTTCCTTCCTACTTGCCATGGCTTTGCTTCTGCCTAGGATCTTCTCATCTCTCACCCTCATCCATCCTTAAGTGTTTTCAAGGGCCCCTTCTCCAGGACACCTTCCAGGATGGCTATAGGTCACCTTCACATTCATGTGCTTCTTTCCACAGCTTGTCCCTGCCTCCCTCCTCAAGCCTAAATGTAGGCTCCAGGGCACAGCCAAACTCTTCTTCTTGCACATCTCTTCCTGCCATCCCTGCAGACTCCAGAGCCCTGGCTTTATCCACCTGGTTGTCTCCACCCCATTTTTAACAGCCCCTTTGGGATCAACGGTTCTTTTTGCTTTAGTTACAGAAAATGGGCCAACTATGAGAAAGTTTTAAAAACTGTAAGAGTCCAAAGCTTTGCTCTAGAGATGGCAAGGTGGCAGCCTGTGGGCCACATCTGGACAGAAGACACATTTTGTTTGGCCCACAGAGAGTGTTTTAAAAATTGGATTGGGCCAGGCACAGTGAGACCAGCCTAACAAACATGGCGAAACCTTGTCTCTACTAACAATACAAAAATTAGCCGGGCATGGTGGCGCGTGCTTGTAATCCCAGCTACTCAGGGGGCTGAGGGAGGGAGAATCACTTGAACCCAGGAGGTGGAGGTTGCAGTGAGCCGATGATGCCACTGCACTCCAGCCTGGGTGACAGAGCAAGATTCTGTCTCAAATAAATAAATAAATAAATAAATAAATAAATAGTCAACTAAAATCACAAGAAAATCTAGGTTTCTGGTTTCTCTTGAAAAATGGAAAGATTTAGCAATATCTCAGAATGACATTCCTGCCCAGCAGTGCTAGGTTGAAACTGAAGGGCATTTTATTTTTTTAATTAATTTTTTTTTTTTTTTAACTAGAAACAGGGTCTTACTCTGCTGCCCACGCGTACAGTGGTGCAATCATGGTTCACCTTGAACTCCTGGGCTCAAGTGATCCTCCCCACTTAACCTCCCAAGTAGCTGGGATTACACGCATGTGCCATGGCACCTGGCTCAAGAGGAACATTTTAGAGGCATGCCTCAAACCAGTCATGCACTCCCCAGTTCCCCTGAATATCATATTGTCTCCAAGACCTGGCCCAGTCACTCATAGATCTTATCTGCCTGACCCAGAGGGCACTTACACCTGTGCCTCTGTGGCTTCTTTGTTGCTAGACAGTGAATGGAAGACCTCAAGGAGGAGGTGGGTTTTGAATGGGACCTTGAAAGATGGATACAGCTGCTGTGCAGTTTTATTTCACAGAGTAAAACCTCAGCTAACTTTACCACCCTTTTCTGATACTTCCCGTTTCCTCTACTTGTAAATAGGACAGCACAACGTTTCTGCCACCTGCATTTTGGAATCAAGACAGCTTGAGTTCCCATTCAGTCTCTGCCATTTACCAGATGAGTGAATTTGGAGACCCGGACAAGTTACCTAACCTTTCAGATTACCCTCCCGCAAAATGGAGATGACACTAGAATCTACCTCACAGTATTACTGTTAGAAGAGTAAATGAAATGTCACATATTAATCTGTCAGGACCTAGTTTTACTATTACTTTTATTAATATTATTTTAAATGAGGGGTTGACAGTTTTTATAAGGGCCAGATAGTAAATGTTTTAAGCTCTGTGTGGTATATAGTCTCTGCTGCAACTACCCAACTCTGCCACTATAGTGCGAAAGTTACTGGAGACCATTTGTAAACAAGTGGGCATGGCTCTGTGCTAATAAAACTTTATTTACAAAAACAGGTAGTCCAGCCTGGCCAACATGGCAAAACCCCATCTCTACTAAAAAATACAAAAATTAGTTGGGTGGGGTGGCACCTGCCTGCAATCCCAGCTACTCAGGAGGCTGAGGCACAAGAATCACTTGAACCTGGGCAACAGAGGTTGCAGTGAGGCAAGATCACGCCATTGCACTCCAGCCTGGGTGACAGAGCGAGACCCTGTCTCAAAATCAAACAAACAAGGCTGGGCATGGTGGCTCACGTCTGTAATCCCAGCACTTTGGGAGGCCGAGGCGGGTGGATTGCTTGAGGTCAGGAGTTCAAGACCAGCCTGACCAACATGGTGAAATCCCATCTCTACTAAAAATACAAAAATTAGCCAGTCGTGGTGGCGGGCACCTGTAATCCCAGCTACTCCAGAGGCTGAGGCAGGAGAGTCACTTGAACCTGGGAGGCGGAGGTTGCAGTGAGCTGAGATTGTGCCATTGCACTCCAGCCTTGGCGACAGAGTGAGACTGTCTCAAACAAACAAACAAATAAACAAGACAGGTAGTAGATCAGAGTTGGCCTATGGGCCTTAGTTTGCCTTAGCTTGCCCTGTTTTCTTTTTTTTGAGACGGAGTCTTGCTCTGTCGCCCAGGCTGGAGTGCAGTGGCCGGATCTCAGCTCACTGCAAGCTCCACCTCCCGGGTTTACGCCATTCTCCTGCCTCAGCCTCCCAAGTAGCTGGGACTACAGGCGCCCGCCACCTTGCCCGGCTAGTTTTTTGTATTTTTTAGTAGAGACGGGGTTTCACCGTGTTAGCCAAGATGGTCTCGATCTCCTGACCTCGTGATCCACCCGCCTCGGCCTCCCAAAGTGCTGGGATTACAGGCTTGAGCCACCGTGCCTGGCTACTTGCCCTGTTTTCAACCATCTCCACAGCCAAATGATGTACATTAGCTCTAAATATGCACCCCAGGTGTCTAGATGATACCTAGACCAATAGGTGTCTCCAGTGGGCATCAGTGGGTATCTCTAACCTGGCTATTGAATTCACCAAGGCCAAGCCCAGCCCAGAAACTATTCTGCAGGGAGTTTTCGCCCACCCTACACCTTGCCTAGAAACTTCCCAATCTTCACCCCCAGATCCCTTTAGACTTCCCCTCAAATGTTATTTCTTCTAAAATGCCTCCCAAGACCTTTCTGACAAAATCATGTACCCCTGACAGAGGTACTTATATTTTCCCTTCATCCCCTTGACCACATCACAAAATCACTTCTTTGTTTGTGATAAGTTTATATACTATGCGTGTGGTCCCCACCTGATGGTAAGCTCCGTGGGGGCAGGATCTGCCTGGTTTTCCACCTCTCTCTCTCCAGTGCCCAGTGCTGGGCTGCACACAAGGCACGCTGGAGGTACTGAGCCTGAGACTTCTCTCTCGTGAAATGTGAGAAAGGCGCTATGTGGAGTCTAAAGTGCCCTTTGAAAGTGTATTACCCGTGTGTAGGGTATTACTGTTATCTGGGTATCAGTCAACTGTGCAAGTCCCTAAAGAGCAGGAAAGAAGCTTTCACGAAGACTCAATTAAAGAATACATCAGTATATAGTGAAAGTCCCAATGCTAATGTTGAGAGTTCTCAATATATTCTAAAGTTATTGAGAAACAAAGCTCGCCCACTAGTCTTGGCAGCATCGGGAGAATATGGGTTTCAATCCTGACTCTTGAGTCTCACCTATGCGTGACCTTGGGCAAGTTCCTTTAACCTCTGTGGCCTCAGCTGCATCATCTACAAAGTATGGAAACGTCAAAATACTACTGACACTATAGACCAGCCATGAGAATTAAATGAGATATTTTATTTATATTTAATTTATATGTTAACGTTTTTGCAATGCCTGACACATAAGTGGTCACTGAATTGAAAACACTGTGGGTGAACATTTTGCAGATGGTTTCAGGAAAGGGAAAGGTGGGGCATTTTCTCTAGGCTGTGAATACACAGAGAAGAGAAAGCACTCTAAAGGAAGCGTGAATTCAGTTTTAAGACTACAATGTATGGAGATGGTTTTCCCTCCATTTGGGACAAATTAATCAAGTTGCTTCTTCCTTCTTACTATAGGAGAGAAAATATGCTCTCTGAGAACAGAAATCTTTGTGTACTAGTCACTCACTGCTCACTATTATATCCCCAGAACGGAGAACTGATACATAGTAGGCACATAGTAGATACACACTTCTAAATGATGAAACCATCGGTGAGTATCAGATGTTGGCAGAAGTACCAGTTCCATTTATTACCAACATTGCCACCTTTTGGCGAAGCTTTATCTTCAGCCAATATAAATAGCATCCCATTAGAGGGCCCTCCTGGCTTCAGGAAAAATTATGAAAATGAAGGCGATGTCCAGTCTGGGATTCTGAGTATCAATCCTGGCTTCTGTGTAATCACTAAATCTCTGTTAAGTATCCTGCCATTCCAGGACCGGGCGCAGTGGCTCACACCTGTAATTTCAGCACTTTGGGAGGCTGAGGCGGACAGATCACCTGAGGTCGGGAGTTCAAGACCAGCCTCACCAACATGGAGAAACCCCGTCTCTATTAGAAGTACAAAATTAGCCAGGCATGGGTGGCGCATGCCTGTAATCCCAGCTACTTGGGAGGCTGAGGTAGGAGAATCGTTTGAACCCAGGAGGCAGAGGTTGCGGTGAGCCGAGATTGCACCATTGCACTCCAGCCTAGGCGAAAAGAGTGAAACTCCATCCAAAAACAAACAAACAAAACAAAGTATCCTGCCATTCCAGTAAAGTGCATACTCTCCATGAGTTGTTTTATAAAAGTGATATCCCCCATGGCACCATGCACTAGCATAAGACAGGGCACTGGAATGGCCTACCAAGAACATAGCCATGGGAAGCACTTGCCTACTTTCCTCAGGACATGACCTCAAGAGAGCGGCCCCTTCCCCAAAACAGCAGACCAGACTGTGGTGCCTGAGAACACTGAATCCTAGTTCCACTTCTGTCACTCGCTAGCTCTGAGGACATGTCCAAGATTTTTCTGGGCCTCAGGTTCTGCATTTATTAAATAAAGAGGGCTGGATTTGTTCTCCTCAACCTCTTTTAACTTGTTATCCTGTGAGTCTACCAAAATGTCCATGGCAAATTAGACATGAGCCTTTCTCCTAAATAACCATGGCAATTCTTCTTGACCATCGTTATCAACGATACTAAGGGACTTTAAGCTAGCCATGCCTAAAACCAAACATGTTGGCAGATAGCAGAGCCAGAGGGACCAGTTTTACCAATGGATACACCAAAGTTGCAGCCAGGAAAAAGTCTCTGAGAACATTATCAATGACCTTTCCTGCATCTGACCTTCACTGGTCTGCCCTTTGCCTTGTATCACCAGCGTCTTTTCCACAATGCAAATTTCCAACCAGAACACTGCCAAAGTTGGGTAGTCACAGAATAAAAACAACTAAACCTGAGCCTATCACATTCAGGAAAGTCTGAGGACAAGGGAATGGGTGAGAACATTTTTATTCTCTGATACTGTGTCTGGTTAATTTGCCTTCTTTCTGGTGATACTCTGAGCTGACCTCAAACTAGATAACGGCAAGCAAAAATTGAACCAAAGGGAAAACAATATTCTGTCAAAACGTTTCCATCTCATCTTCCATTAGAGAGCTTAGGGCAAGCCTAGTGACAAGCAACTCGAGGGTAACCTGACTTGTTATCTCTGTAGCATGTGAGCCTTCCCTTGGAAGTGTTAAAAAAACCGTATGTATATATATGTGTAATGTATACAGAGATAACAGGACAAGTTATCTCTCTCTGTGTGTGTATATATATATATATAAACATGCATTGATATACATACATAATTATATATATGCATATATACATATTTTTTCCAGCTTTATTGAAGTATAACTGATTAACAAAAATAGTATACATTAAAGTATACAATATGATGGTTGTATATATTTAAGGTATACAATGTGATGATTTGATGTATATATATCATGAAGATGACCACAGTCAAGTTGTTAACATTCATCACCCCACATAGTTATCCTTTTTTGATGTGGTAACAACACTTAAGATCTACTCTGTTAGCAATTTTCAAGTATACAATACAGTATTATTAACTATAGTCAATATACTATACATTAGATCTCTAGATACAAGATGCACACATATATATATGATATCTCATAACTAAAAGTTTGTACCTTTTGACCAACACCCTATATATACACATTAATATTCCTGCCTTAAGAAGAATATACAGTATTAGTGAGTTTAAATTATTTGCACTTAGTTCTTTGTCTCCAGTTATACTGTGTTCCTTTGTGCTTGTCAAACAACATATGCTTTAATTAGCAAATATCTGTAAATAATTTACTTGCTTTTCAAATACAATAGAACAATGGAGTCGATTTTCACATACATTTACCAAGCAAGTATCCTGGGTCATAATCCAGATTCTCTCATTTTTCAATAACTATATCAAGCTGTCGAACTCCGGCTGCCCTCCTTGGTGGAGGGTTGGGGTAGGGGGTTATAAGTCCAAGCTTCAGTAGCAACATCACATTTTGCAAGACCCCAGAAGGTAAGCACAGATAGTTGTCCAGCTCATGCTAAAACAAACTCTTACACTCTCTAACTCTAGAACCTTCCTTAAGGAGCATGGAAGTGAGCCAAGGGCAAAGGGCATTGGAATAATGACGGCAAGACAAAGGCACCCTTCTGCCCCCTGCCCCCCAAGCCCTGAGAGCATGAGCCAAAAAACGTAAGGCACAATGTATAGCCTATGAATCACAGAACTTCATCTAGGCTCTGCAGGGTTAAAACTGGGTGCCCCGCATGCAGTGCAAAGAAAGATGTTAAATCAAATGAGAATGACTGCTCCAGGACTGGAGGCACTATTATTTTGAATAAGATTGAAAAGGCCAGAAAAAGCAATTCAAAAACATTTCAATTATATATTTCCCAGAACTACATCTTTGAGCAACTAATGCAAATGTTACCACCACAATAAAACTTCTTCCCACATATAAAACAGGTTGAACAGCATATACTTTATATATCATATGCATATTTTTGACTATTAATAAAAAATGCAAAATCTATGTAAGCTTTACTCTCCTAAGCAATACAGTAATTATGATTAAGGGACAAGCAGCACAAAAAGAGCCAATTTATCTTACTCGTGCTCAGGAATACTATTGTGTAACTAAGCAACTAAAGACAAAATATGGTCTAATTAATTCACTCCTATGCTTATTTAAAAGACACAATTAGAACATTTTTATTTTCCAGCTTGCACAGTAGCTCAACATGCTTGAGGGTATAGAAAGCAAAGCCCATTATTCTCAAAGACAAGAGTTTAATGTTCAGTGCCACTGATCAGGCTTGGAACTCAACCACGGGGTGGAAGGGGTGTTTCATAGGCCGGGTGTGCTTGGAGTCATGAGAAAAGAAAGGTGAGGGAAAAGATGTTTATGGGGTCTCTAGATTGACTAGCAACATTTGGCCTCTGCCGCCTGGGGTTCTTACTGGGGCACAGGAATGGAGATGTGACTGTGAACTTGATGGTCATATGCCAAGGACACACGCCACAGTGCGTCTATTTATACAGCCACAAAGATCCTACAGAAAATTCACGTAATTAAACCACCCATCCTAGTCTGCGTGATAAATGTCAAATATCCATCTTTAACGCTGCTAACAGTGCATCTGATTTTAAAAGCAGAATTAATTTACCCAAGTGTGTGCAAGAGATTGATGCCATTAGCATGATTCTAAAGCACCCTTTCAATAATCATCATCATCTGCGTGTTTGAAATGTGTTGTCGATACTGATGCTCACAGTCCAGGGCACGAGGGATATACGCTGGAGGGCTAAGGCCAAGGTTCTCATCTCCAGCAAGTCAGTGAGGAACACAGTGTGGCCAGAAAAATCCATTCTTGGATTTGTGCGAGTGTAGATTCTTCAAGAAATGAGGGAATCCATGACTACATCTCTGAGAGGCAAATGAATCCTTAAGCCAACAATCGATAAATTTGTTTTAAATTTCCTTAAAAGCCAAGGCAACGGGTAGTCACTCGCTACAATATTATTCTGAGTAGAAGATGGCAAATATCCAGCTACACTGGCTATAAAAAATGACAAGTGAATGCATTTGATTCAAGCAATTATATTCTGGATATTGGTTAAAACTAGACTTTGATAAATGAGCTTGAGTCATATATCACTAGATGCCACTATGAACAATGGCATGCTTTATTAATAATTAATAATGAAGTATTTACATGTATGGACTCCTGTATTTCATAAAAATAACACTTCCTTAGTATGTGCCTAACAGTCTAATTGTCAAGAGAGGTTTTAATTGCTTACAATTTTGAGGCACTATCAAACATGTGGCCTAGTTAAGACCATCAGCCTGCAAAACATGCTGGCTCATATGAACTGCAAACCAACACCAGGCGAGGAGTGAATCTTCTTCCCTGAAGTCTAGTCTTTTCACAGGTTGCCACCACAAAGCCCTGACTTTTTATGGGTTGACTGCCGAGACTGGAAAATTACCCAACGAAACAGAGATGCTGCCTCCAGCCTAATCATTCAAATATTTGCTTATTTCTTTGGTGCGTGCCCCTATGAAAAAACCACTTCCCATGGTTTCACATTCTACAGTGCAAAATGACTACAGACTTTGGAAGAGAAAGAAGAAGTGTGAGATGGGGTCCTGGATCTGGCCCACATGTGGATGACCGGTCACTGGTCATCTGCCAGAAAGAAACTGGGTAAAGCTTTAAAAAGGTAGAATGTGTGCAAGAAGGCATTTTAATTATGTGGTTCAGTCACTCAAAAAATACTCACTGAATAGCACTAAATATTGCAGAGGACCCATAGGTGAATAAGGCACAACTGCCTGCTCCTGAGAACAGCACTATGGTGGGGGGAGCATAGGGTCAGGCGACAAGGTAAAGGAAAAGAACACAGATAACTATAAAGTGCACAAGAGGTTACAACCAACCACTGGACTATACGCTCCCTGGGAGCAGTGATTTTTGTCTGTCTTGTTCATGCTGTATCCCCAGGGCCTAGAACAGGATCTGGCACATAATAGGTGCTCTATAAATATGTGTCCAGGGAGTGAGAATTCAAAGATGAAGACAGTATTTTCCAATTTCCAGAAAGATTAAGAAATGCTACAAACAAATAATGATCTCAGTTCATCTCAACTCAAACTAAGGAATGCAGATGGAAAGAGTCTGATGGCTTTTCTGTGATTACTGTCTGTCTACAAAGACAGTCTGGGAACTCCTTGAGAGCAGAGGCCCCTTCTATTTTTTTTTTTTTTTTTTTTTTTTGAGACGGAGTCTTGCTCTGTCACCCAGGCTGGAGTGCGGTGGCGTGATCTCGGCTCACTGCAAGCTCCACCTCCCGGGTTCACTCCATTCTCCTGCCTCAGCCTCCCGAGTAGCTGGGACTACAGGCGCCCGCCACCATGCCTGGCTAATTTTTTTTGTATTTTTAGTAGAGACGGGGTTTCATCGTGTTAGCCAGGATGGTCTCGATCTCCTGACCTCGTGATCCGCCCGCCTCGGCCTCCCAAAGTGCTGGGATTACAGGCGTGAGCCACCATACCCTGCCGAAACCATTTTTCTTAATCTCTTGTATCCAAGTGCCAGCACACAGTAGGTCTTCAATCAACACCTGAGAAATTTAATGAATTCTTTTTCCAAAAAACATGATGGTTGGGAGCCTTCCTTTGGACGCCTATTACATGTATTATCAGCACAATTTACTGACGTGTTGTGTGTCATACTGCTTTTACATTTTTAGACATTGATCTCATCTCCTTATCAAGATTGATGAATTTGTTCAGAAAACGGGTCACATCACAAACCATTTTGCATCCATCTCTTCACCTAGCAGAGTACTGAGCACATAGAACTTCAGGAGTAGTTTTTTATTAACTCAAGATAGACAATACTAATATTGGCTAAAGTTTCGATCTTAACCATACAAAATATAATTTAATATTATTTCACTCATTCTCAAATTTTAATGTCCTAGAATCAATGGTGAAATTGGATTGGATATGTAAACGTTAATGATATAATATTAATGTACAATTTCTTATATTACTTAAGTTTCGTATATTTCTGATATTACTGGTTCCTGGCCAAAACTCAAGTAAGAAAGAAAAACAGGTACACATCATCTGCCTTCTGGCAGATCAACTGCATAGGCCAGGGGTCAGCAAAATTTTTCTGTAGAAACCCAGATGGTAAATATTTCCACTTTGCCAGAGATCTGGTAACTGTCAAAAGAACTCAACTCTGCTGTTGCAGCCTGAGAGCAGCCTTAAACAAATTAGCATGGCCACATTCCAATAAAACTTTATTCACAAAAACAGACAGTGGGCCAGATTTGGCCTTCAGGCCTTGTTTGGGTGACCCTTGTCACAGTCCAGTAATTTCTCTCCATGCAATTCTTTACATCTTATCTTTGTTCTAAAAGACCTGCTTGGTAGAAAGTAAAGATAATTCCTTTTCTTAGCTTAAGATGATTACTAAAAATAAATAATAACTATTATAAGTGCAACCATTATTCATTGAACTCTCATGGGTAGGTACTATGCTAGATTCCAGACCCTTTTCATTATTATCTCTGATTCCCAGCACAGTTGAGATCATTAAATCTATTTTACAGAGGAAGAAACTGAGGCTTTAAAAAGTTAAAGCAATTGTCAAAGGCCAGTGTGGTCATTTAAGAGGTCTCAGAAATCTCCAAAAAATTACCTTATGGTTATAGACCAAGACTGAGGAGCTATCCAAAAAGAAGAGCACGACCAATCCAGCACCTTCTAGATTGCAGAATGTGTCTGCCTAACTCCAGATATGATCAAATCAGGTAATCTTTTGAAAAAAAAAAAAAAATCCTGCTGATCCAGTTGACAGCTTACTTCTGCAGTAAAATGTAAATCCTTAAGACAGTTTTTATTTTGGTGACACAGCTAAAGCCAACATAGAGATGAAAGATAGCCTGGTTTGGTAGGACTTGGAAGCCCACGTGTCCTAGCAAACTAACCTAGGTGCCATTCCCTCACACAGAAAAACTTTCTTCAGTAAGCTCCGTGGTAGTGGTTTCAAACCTCAGCGAGAATAACGCTAATATTAACGATAATAACAACAGTCAACCATTACTGAAGTATCTACTATGTGTCAACTTTGGGTATATGCATTTTACATATATTAACTTATTTAATCCTTAAAATAATCCTAGGAAATAAGGACTGTATTTCCACTTCACAGATGAGAAAATGGAGGCACAGAGAGTTTAGAACTTGCCCGAGATCACACAGCTAGACTGGGACTGTTTAAATATTTAAAATTCAGACTCCTGGACCCAACTCTAGATATTCTATTTAAGTAGATTTCAATAGGGGCCCCAGAACATGGATTGTTAGCATTTTTTAATTCAGCAGTGAGGCTGATGATGACCAAATCACTTTTAGAAATCCTGAATGCATGCTAGAATCTGTAACATCCAGGTATGCCTGATCTTGACTCCTGGACATCATTAGCTTAGCCATCCACATGCACAGTTGGAGGTGACCAGCAAACCTTCTTGTAAAATCCCAGCGATGGCTGGTCAGGCTGAAATCCAAGCTTGCATATCCACCCATTTTAAGAGGGTATACTGCCAGTAGATTAAGCACTTGGCAATTGGAAAATGAATGTAATCAGAAGTTATCCAGTAACAGAACCAATTACCCACCTACTTTGCCATTTTCCTCCTCTGAAGAGCTACTGGCTGAATGTGGCAATTGTAAGTAATTACTAAAGACACTTAACTCCTTGCACATGGCCCTGCTATTCATTTTCATGATAATTTAAGATGGCATCATTTTTAGGTCCAAGAACCTCCACATAGGCACAAAAGTTATTTTTTTATTGCTTATAAAGTTAAGAGTATCTAGAACAAAGGTCACTACAATCATAATTCTTTTCTATTTATTTAAGCACTTTACAGTATATAAAGCTCTTTTGCCTATAAATCCTCTTGATCTTCACCAACAATCTATAGTCATCCCTACTTTGTTCCCATTTTGCAGCTTAAGAAACTGAGGCTCCAAGTACTTAACGGTTGTTCAAGATTAAGCAAATAGCAAGCTGCAGAATCAAAATGTGACTTTCTTGAATGCTTTTCCTCAACACCAGTTGCCAACACTGGAAATATTATATATGAAGGCATTGGTGTATATAAGCATATTAATCATCACCATTATCATTAAAATGAATAGTAAATTGTTAACGATCATTAATAACTATTAAAATATAACTGCTATCATTATATACCACTGATTAGAATTAGCTTAACTTTATAGGATAAGGATAGTTTTGCTACCTAGACATCTGGTGACCTTTGGCAAACCTGATTAACTAGTTACAATTCTAAAATGTCTGAGGGACTGTCCACATTAGTACACACTTCTAGAATATAATATGATGCGTTCAAGCTCTGCTTTCAAGGGTAGGTTTCACTGGGGAGAAAAGATAACCCTGAATTTCAAGAAAGCCTGGGTTCTAGCCTGGTGACCTTTGACAAACCACATAACCTTTCCAAGTCTATGTCCTCATCTGTAAAATGGGTGTACAAAGTCCTGCCTTATCAAGCCTCCCACAATTATTACAAAAATCATGAGAAAATATTCCAAAAAAAAAAAAAAAAAAAAAAACCCTCTGCAAATCACAGCAAACCACACAGGGACGCTATTTCTAATCTTGCACAATGATCATTTTTCTGCTTTTAGAACTGACGTCTTTACATTTCAAGAAATCATAAAAAGGCAGAATGATTCTCTTAAACCAAAAAAAGCATACTGGGTCCTGGCTGTCCTTTCGAAATGGATGCTGATGTCAGCTCAATCAAGAAATTATTAACCTCCATTTGGTTACTTAAAATAAACTGTTCTGGCTGATTAAATGTGCTGAACATTTTCTCCAAGTAACAGTGCATATCACCAAGAAACCTTTCTCTTTCAGTTACATGTTGCAAATGGCAAATGCATCATTCAAAACTATTTAAAATCAATAATAAAAATCATTTAAATGTATATAAACAAGTTAATGGAGTAAGTGAAAACAAAGCAAATTTCTTAATGAGAGGGCCCTGTTGCCCCCTCTAGGTGCCAGCAGTAAATGCTGGTTTCTGTAAGGCTCTCCTCCAGAGGAGACTGCTGCTGCTAGTCTGCTAATGAATGACTAACTTAGGCCAGGGGGGAAATGACATCACCAGGGTGGAAAACCGATCTGCATTGGGAAACTTTCTACCTGCTTTACATTTGTCATAATTATTTTGCACAATGCAGCCTGTATTTGCATAATTTTGAGGCGTGTCATTATCTCAATTGAAAATTGTTTTAATATGGCTGAATAATTCACAATGACATCAGCCAAAGTCCTAATGAAATATACAAGTATAATCATACAGCTAATTACCAGCCGTGTTAGCATTAAAAAACAAATCATGCATAATATTAGACGATGTATATGCAGCTGAGGATTATAAATAGAGCCATCTCCCTCTGAAAACCCCCAGAGTTTACTTTTAAATGGCAAGATTAATTTTCTCAGGTATGGCTCATATAGCAGTGACGAAATGCAGAGATCATTACAATGGTTCCCTTTCAATTCCCCATAATGAACAATTAAAAAGAAATCGTGTATTTAAAAATATATCTATTCACTGTCAACACTTCCAGCAGATGCAACGTTTGGCAAACATAGCCTTTATTCTTAAATCAGAATTCACCATTTAATTACACCAACAAAAATTAAAATTGGACCAAGTGGGGTCAACTCAGGGTCTTTAAAAAATATCCCAATTTCAATCCCTCCCCCCAGAAAAAGAGTGACCACAAAATATCCCATAAAACACTGAATAATTTCCTCCTGGACTTAGTCAGAAGTCTATTAGGGAAAGTCTATTGAGCACATAGTTTCTTTTTCTTGGGGGATTATTTAATCTTCCCTTTCCCAGATCACCAGGCTGGTTGGAAATAATCAATTGAAAAGCAAATCTATAAGACAAAATTCCGAGGGACGGGACAGGGGGGAGGGAGCACAGCTCTGCGCAGGGCGGGGGAAAGTTGGGTTCCGGGGGAGGGGGCAAGCAGACCTTGGCGGGGGTAAAAGAGCTCAACCCTGTTGGGTTAATTCCAGGGATTTTTTGTCCACACGTAGTTCTCCAAACCAACAACCTTTTTAAAATTGCAGGCGGACGTCGGGAAATATGAACATTTAAAACCAAAGCTGGCCAGGGAGGGTGGAGGGGGGGAGGGGAGCGGGGAGGTGGGAGGGGCTTATTTCCGAAAAGGCAGATTCGAGGGCGAACGTTTCGACTAACTCCAGTAATTAACCGGCATAGACCACTGACGAGTAATTCGATCCTGGGGAGAGGGAGTGAACTGGCAATGCCAAAAGTACTATCAACTCCACCAGACCAAGGAATTCTGGAAGGACTGGCAGCTCCGAGCCCCGGGATGAGTTAAACGGGAAACCATTCATTTAACAAAAAGATCCTTAGATCCTTACACCTACCTCGAAAGCTCGAGAGCCAGGCACAGCACTAGCTGCCCTCAAAAGTCTGTTTGATTACCCTGCTCTCGCTTTGGCAACACAAAGCCTCGCCAGGCGGCCGTGCGCCCTCCCTCCCCGCTGCGCCGTGGGCACAGACTCCCCAAAATAGTTCCCCCCGGTAGGTACCACGGCGCTGAGGTCGGTCAGCTGACGAGGGGAGCCCGCAGAACTGCGGTCACACATGAAATGACAGAGCCGAAGGGAGGCGGCCGCCCCGGCGCCCAGTGACAGCGGGCTCACCTCCGGCGTCCTCCCGGGAGCGCGGCGAGCGCCCCCGCGGCCGCCCAGAAACGTGCCGGGGAGGCTCTGTCCCTCCCCGCCCTCCCCGGGAGCGCCGTCTGGGCACGGAGAACGATGGACCCGCAGGGCCAGTGGGCGAGCACACACCCCTCTGCCCTCCCCTCCCCGCCCCGTCCCACACACCCCAAAGATCGCGCAGGAAGACGTCCACTTTGCGTGGAGTAATTGCAAACTAGAACATCAAATGGCTTGTCCGGGGGGAGAGGGAGTGGGCGAGAGATAGTTGTTAATGCTTAACGTGTTTGTGCCTGTTACACCACCGCTTTGAAATCCGCCCGGGCAGATCTGCAAGTTATTTGAATGTATTATTCCAGTACCTGTCATTTATCACTTTATTCAACACGTCTTTGCCAACTCAATAGCTTTTGATCTCATTCTGCCTCCATTTCGTAATTTCCGCCCTCTTAAACATATCAAATACTTACTTAAAAAAAAAGAGAGAGAACAATATCGAAACCCACCGAAATAAATCCACCCAGACACGACCAAGCCAGACACGAAGGTAAATTTTCAAAAGGCAAAAAATATAAAAAGGATGTGATGTTCAAGAGGCAATAGCAGGAGAGCAAATGAACACACACGCGCGCACACACACACACACACACATCCTTGAACAAAACCCTTCTCGAACAAGTTATTTGATCTTGACTAAAATCAGCAGTTGGATCCTCTTTGTAAAGCTGACAGCCAAACTCTGACAATGGCAAAATACTCGAGCCCCAGCTAGTGGCGCTACCCCTTTAAAAAAGGAGTCGATCCTGTTCGCCTGCAGAAGTGAATACAGTATTTTCAAGCTTGCCCTGTAATAAGCATTACTAGGGGGAAAAATAATAAAGAAAGCAGAGAGGGACAGACAGGTTTACCACCTCGCCATGGTCGCTATTTCTGCCCTGGGGAGTGTCTTCTGGGAGGAAATAAAGTTTAGAGCTGGATAAAAGTTGCCGGCTGGTCCTCTCTTCCCACAACAGCTGGAGCTCCGCTATGCAAATCGGATCCTTTGGCGTACATCTTACAAAGAAAAAGTCGCCAAGGGACAAAATTCTTGGTTTGCCTTCAAGGTGGAATTGAAAAGCCTTGTAGAAAATGTAAGGTCCGTGCAAGCCACACGGTGAGCCGACCCACTGCAGGGGGGGAAAAGAACACCAAATAAATAATGTAGCCATCAGAGCACAAACATCTATTCCCAGACACATTTACACACACATCCACTCTCTTAATACAGACGACCCAACAGATATAACGCTGGGTGGAAAAATAATAGCGCCCACAAATTTTTTGCCTCCCTAAAA
>NW_016816905.1:368423-389267 GCF_001698545.2 Rhinopithecus bieti
AAAAAAAAAAAAAAAAAAAAAAAAAAAAAAAAAAAAAAAACTCAGGGCCCCCCACCGTCACTTCTCCCACCTCCCCATCTGAGGCGGTAAAATTACATTATGTATGTATGATCAGTGCAGGGATTTTTTTAAACAATAAAAATGATTTTGGGGGATGCAGAGGGTAAAAGTTTGGTGAAAAGTTTGTGGGGGGTGTGGGTGGGTGCAGAGGTGTGGGTGAGCTAGGGGGTTGGGGGGTGCCGGGGGGTGCCGGGATCGGAGGAGCGGAGGAGAGCGAAATACCTGGAGTGAGTTGGGCTCCATCTCGACGTTCTGAATTGATTGAACTCAACATTCTCTCCAAACTTGTTGGCTTGAATGGATTGCATCAGGTCCTGGCAGGGAAACGCATTCTCTGCCTTCAGCCGGCGTAATGTCTCAATATAAAACTGAGCTCTTGCCTCCCTTTGGGCACCGAAATGATTGAAAATATGTCCTAATATTTCTATAATGACTCAATTTTCAGCTCCTGAAAAAACTATGTGGGTTTTCTTCCAAATATGGATTGATCAAATTCATAATCGAGAGAAAGGCGCCGTACGATCTCGGCGGGAAGAGGATGGATCAAGGCAAAAGACACATAGAAAGATTTGTAAAAATAAAAAGCACCCTAAAACTGTGTGGAGATGTGATTCCTCTCTCTCTAACCGCCCCTGTCTAGGGATATTGTCTGATGAGATTTTTGGAGGAGAGGAGGGCTAGCGAGCTCCGCTGTGCATCTGACAGGACCTGCTTGTATATGTCTAATATAAAGAACATTTCCTGCAGAGATTCCGGGGCGCTGCTCCTCTTTCTAATGCTCCTTAGCAGATTTGCTGTTATTAGACATGTAGATTTGTTTGATAGTTAAATTACGCTTCCTCACTGCCATGTTTTCGAGAACTAATCTGTTAAATTATCTTTTGATGCCTATTTACATGGAAGGGAAAAGTGGGTTATCGATTATATAAACATATAAATATTAATGCATTTGTTCGCTTCGCAAAAAAATACTCAGCAAAAAAAAAAAAGAGACAAGTGAGCAGTGCACACACATCTTAGGATTTTGCAAACAATATTGAACGGACAGCGACTGCATTTAGGGACTGGAACAATAAACGATGCATGATAAATCAATAAATGCGAGCAGCGAGTCTGCTCAGAATATGAATTCAGGCTCCTGGTTCTGCGTGTGCATTCTTTAATTTTGAAGTATATACACTAGTACGTGTTTACAATGCTGATGGACGCCAAGGGCGCTCTCAAATGATAATGTGTTTATATAACCCAGCGCTACAGGAATAATATACCGACTCCTACCCCACCCCCATCCCCTCCCCCGCCAAAAAAGGGAGGGGAGCTTCCTCAATAATAGTTTGAAACTGAAAAAATCCATTTGCAAACTAGTTAAATACAACCAGAAATTAAGCTGTTGAAAACCGGGGGCATGAACCGTAAGACAATAAAGGCTTTAAATGTGTATATTTATTGTTCTGGAGCCCTGGAGCATTGCGAGGTTTGCATGCACGGCTATTATGCAAACACAGAGAAACTTAAGAGCGACAGAACAAGGAACAGGCAGAGACTGCAAAGCCCTCGCTCGCTCCGACCCAGCTGCCGGTCCTCCGCCAGGCTAGATTGCATTTTCGCAGTGTTGATTTAAAATGGTGTACTCGCTTCCCCACGTTCCCCACCCCTTCCTCGCTCTCCTCCCACTCCTTCCAGCACACCCCCCCCCTCCAGCTTTTATTATATTGGCACCAATCTTTCCAAAGTGGGTCTGGCATGCTAAAAAAGTAAACATGTACTATATGGGGAATAAGGTCTGTATAGTATGACAGTTGAAACTTGATCTGTGATAAAATTACAGGATGTTGAAATTACTAGTAGGCTATTTTTAACGCTTTCGCAACGTTTCACCTCAAGTCACAGCATCTAGTTGAAACAGGATTACTTTAATGAAAATTATATTCACATGGCTGAAGTTAATACACCCGGCAGAGCACAAATGCCTCATATTCAGTGACTTGAGGTGGAAAGACCCTCTGTGTGTATTTTTATGCCTTTTCATAACGTCTGCGTCCGCTGCAGTAAGAATTAGGGCACTTAACATTATCTAAACCACATTTTTGATTCAGAACATGGGGAAGTAATAAAAGGCAAAATCTATCTCCTTTCTATACACACAGAGATAAACGAAAGAAAATGGCAGATCCTCCAATTACAATAAATAATAAAAGCCCATGCCAAAGAACTGGTATTCTGAAAACTGTCGAAAACTATTTTAATAATTTAAAGTAATATCACAACTCTGCACGATGGAGGACTACAATTCAGTCTCCAATCTTTTACATTAGCCAAATTATGACTTGCACATCACTCTTTAATTATCTCTTGAAATTTCATCTGATCTTTCTATTTTATAAACATGGGTTACAAAGAGAAATTACAGCTCTCTTGCGCTTTCTCTCTCTCTAACTTTATAATGCATACTGCAGACGTTTGATTAGAATCGCCCATTTTGTTCATTTTTAACATATGAGAATGGACTTGACTGAGGGGGATTTTACATGTTTTTTTAAAAATAGACATGCCTAAGGCTTCTGTTAGTCTCTGTCCTGTTAGCGTAAATATATACATCCAGTTCAAGAAATCCTATATTAAAAAACTTGAGTTGCAGTATTTTGACAAGATCGTATTTGAGATCGACTCTGAGTCAGTTTCCTGTATGACCAATGCAGCAGCATTTATGCAGGAAACCTCAACAGAATGCCTGAGGGTATCCCTCAATTGTATATTAAACCTCTTTCTTAAAAAATTATACGGCTCTTTACAGCATCTAAGCAACTTCTACTATCTTTGGTGCTGTAAGTCTTTAAGTGTGTAACGAACTTCATCTAATCAGAAACCCTATTTCTTCAGCTCTTCAAGGTAGGCACTGAACTAGGATGCACGGTGCCTTATCTCTCTGATAAGGTTTCTGAGATGTTAACAATTGCAGGGATCTAGGTCTGAATATTTTTGAGCATCCGCAGCCTTGTAATCAGATGAATGCTAAATTTCAAAATGGAATTACAGGGATATCTTTCCCCTCTTTTACAGCACTGCCCCACCCCATGAACATAATAAATCTAATAAATCGAACGAATACTGTGAATGCCTTTTAAAATTACAGATCACAATAGTGTTTACCCCTCCCCCCCAAAATCCCTCAATTTTACCTCTTCTTTAATGTGATGTTTGATAGGCACCTGTAAATTATCTGTGTAGCAAATATCCACACAAAGAAAGTTTCAATTAAGATAAAGAGATTGTATTGAAACAGTTCTTTGAAGTAATGTAGTTAATAGCCTGTTTGATTTCTGCTTGTGAGAGAGTAATAACGTGGATTCAAGGCTCCATCAATCACAGAGCAGATGTAAGACTTGAGACACCGACACCCAGGGGAATAGAGGCAAACTCCTGCAGTGCAGGGTCCCTGGGCTAATGTAAAGTAAATACTCATAAACAGATTGAATGTTGTAAGAAGACAATCCATTCAGGACAGTTATAATCATGAAAGCAACTGCTTTATTTATCTATAAAAAAGCTTGTAGCTGGAACTTGCTGTGTATAAAAGGTGGGAGGGAGAGTAGTATATGTTTATATGACCCACTATTTCTGGGCTCTTTCTTGTACTGAAACACAGAATCCTGTACCCACATACCTATATTCCTGCTGCTTTACTAGCCAAAAATCCTGCTTTCTAAATTAATCTGGTATATTTACAAGGTAAAAAATTAAAACTCATTCTTGCCCCTCAAGGGGATGGGAGAGCAGTAGACATTATTCAGTGTCTGCGAATCGCTTCATAAAGGATCAGGAGGATTAAGTTAGTTGCAAAAACCAGCAGTGACATAATTAGGCAGCTTGGACTATAATAAACAGGATCATAAAAAAAAGAAAAGAAAAAAGGAAAAGTACAGTTTGAAGAAAGAAGGCGACCATTTCGAAAATGCAAACCTCTCTGCGTACCCCTGGGCCTTCCCTCCCCCAAATTGCAAAAGACAACTGAAGCATTTTTGACCTTGGCTACAATAATACTTCATGTTTTAGCACTTTAGTCAGCATTTTATCTACTAATTGCTACACACTACCGCATGTGGCTCGAATCTGCCACTGCAGCTTTCTCTCATTGGTGAGCGAATTGCTTGATAAAGACTGGGATTCAACCTGGCTGTTTCCTTCCTTGCTCCCCCTCAGCCACCGCCCCCACCCCCCCACACCCCTTTTCTTTCCTCTTCCAGCTAGAAGCCACTAATTTCTCCAGAAAATACCACATGGATGAGAATAGGGACAGTGAATGGTTCCCTGATCTCCTTCCACTGGTTAAAGCTCAGGTCACTTTTGCGATCCGGAGGCAAAACGGAGGCGGTGAAGGAGGGTAATGGGGGCGGGGAATTAGGGGTACGAAGCGAGGAGCGAGTGGATCCTGGCCTGTTGGCGGACCTGATGCTAGGTGATTCCGAACGTGGGTCCCTTGCCCAGTCCATTGGTGGCTGGGAGTCCGTGGGGCTCCACGCTGCCCACCTGGGGACCTCGAGTTAGGAACGCTCTCGTGCTCTTGCTTGGTCAAGAAGTGGGATTCGAAGGGGTAGCCCTGGAGTCTGCAGAATGATTCGTAAAGAACCAGCACTGTCTGAGGGTCAGCCACCGCCTGGTCCCATCCCCCTCTATGCCTGGCGCCATCGTGAGCGGCGGGGGCGGGTGGCGTTATTAGTAAGGAGGCCTCGAGCAGAGCAGGCTCGCCAAGTCTTAGTGCAACAAGTCTATTGGTTTGAAGGAGGATAAACCGGGTTATACGGGTCATTGCTTTCCAGGAGACCTCTAGTGGTCAAAGGTTGAGCTACATCTCAAATTTGGGTCTCCTATTCGTCCCCTGTCTCAAGAGCTGTGGTGGGGGTGGGACTCCAGCCCAGGTCCGGGTGGTAAAGGCTGGAAGCTTCAGAAGGGTAGGTATGGGGACAGATTTCTCATGAACTTGGAGCCGGAGCCAAGAGAGACACAGGAACTCGGAGCAAGTGATCCCCCTGGGAAGGGTCATGTGATGCCCTTTGTGAGCACTGGAAGCCCCAAGTTCTCCTGCCCTTGGTACAGATGGAGACCTCCTATCTTATCTTGATTTTCCTCCCGAGTCTGAGATTAATCAAGTATTATCCGGGAAGTTGGATTAAATTTGCTCAAGCCTTTCCAGTTACAATAGCGATGCTGAGTCCATTTTTTCTAATTTGTTTGTAAATTAAAGACAAGTCCCACTCCCTCACCCCAATCACAAATACGCCCTAACACCCCTTAATTTCAACAATTTCATTGCCTTCAAGTGCCCTTAACATTTATGGGTTACTTAGTATAGAAATAACTAAGCTTTTATTTTTTTAATTGCCTGCACTGCAGGGTACATATATGACGTTTGACTAAATTGTAATCTTGCCCCTCTATTCGGAATGCCATGCCATTCCATCCCAAATGGCAGGGTGCTGGGGGAAAGGGTAGTGGTGACTTAGGCTTTCAGACTCATTTGTGATCCACATATTAATAAATAATTTGATCAAACTGCCCCCAGCATGGTATTAAAGAAATTGCTGGAAACACCTACCATAGGTCATACTCAAAACAGAGGTCCCAACCATCTGAGGTTATTAAAACATCTTGCCATACCTGATTTTTTTTTAAAAGGAGACAAGAAAATGTACAGATATGGAGTCTTGGCTCCACTGGGGGACTCATATATTGCCTACTAAAATTTCTCTGTGCAGTTTCAAACGGACATTAATGATGCCTTGTATTTGGTGACTTACAACTTATAATTACTTGACAAGCATTAAGTAACTCATTACTTAGAAGCAGAGTGGGTATGGTAGGTAAATCACTAGACTGAAAGTCAAGGGGATTATTCTTCTCTGATTTGCTGTGTATCCATGTCCATGACTATAATTATCTGCTGGGCTCAAACCCTAATTTCGGCTTTGTCAGAATTTCTCACATATTGTGGCAAAATTATCCAGACTGGTCATCTGTATAGAGGCAGCTGCCCTTGCTGGGGAGTCATTCAGACCCATGAAAGTGCCGGCAAGTCCCTTGACTGCCTCCACCTACATTTTGTCATGTCACAGACTGATAATTTTATGACTTGTTATTGCAGGTTGAAATATGTAAATGTGGTAATTCACTAAGGGTATAAGGGGATCTGAGTACTTCAGAAGAAAAATAATACCAAGAAGAACCGTGAGGTTGGTTCTGTTTTCATTTTCAATAAGCTTTGGCCAAAATAAAATTGGGTGGGCTTTACACAAAGACAGTAGGGGACCAGATGAATTTCCCTCAGGGCTTGAAAAACGCCCTTCTAGGGGTATGCTGGCACTAGTTCCCGCCGACTCCCCAGAGCTGATGATTACATTTTCAGAAATTTTGCAAGTCAGATGTCAAACACATCCACTATTGAACATTAAATTATATAAGCTCTCAAATAAATTATATTAGAAAACAATGATAATATGCCCTCAACACTCTAATTGTTTTACTACATTTAACTGTTATCTATACGCTGGAGGTTATTTATGTCTTTTGCATTTTTGTGGCAGCGATACAGTATCCTCAGAGGACTGGTTCCAGGACTCCTGGCAGATACCAAAAGCTGTAGATGCTCAAGTCCCTTATATAAGATGGCGTAGTATTTGAATATCACCTACTCACATCCCCCTTATACTTTAAATCATCATATTGTAATAACTAATATGATGTAAATGCTATGTAAACAGTTGCTATATTGTTGTATTTTCCACTTATTTTTATTTTCACTTATTTTATATTTATTTATTTATTTGTATTTTTTTTGAGACGGTCTCATTCTGTTGCTCAGGCTGGAGGGTAGTGGTGAAATCTCTGGTCATTGCAACCTCCGCCTCCTGGGTTCCAGCAATTCTCCCACCTCAGCCTCCTGAGTAGCTGGGACTACAGTCGTGTGCCACCACAACTGGCTAATTTTTGTATTTTTTGGTAGAGACAGGGTTTCAGCATGTTGGCCAGGCTGGTCTCAAACTCCTGACCTCAAGTGATCTGCCTGCCTCGGCCTTCCGAACTGCCAGGGTTACAGGCATGAGGCACCATGCCTGCCCTTTCTGAATATTTTAAATCTGCAGTTGGTTGAATCCTCAGATGCAGAACTTGTGGATATGGAGGACTAACTCTACTATATAAGGGTGTGCTACTCCCCATCTCTTCCCAATTCACATCCACTGACATCCCATTGGCAGCTTGAAATTGGCCATGGTGGGGTATTTATACCATGGAATTCAGCAAACATTACAAATCAGAGCTTGATTCATTGTTTTGTTGACTGGACTTGAGAAAGTGATGAAGACAATGTTAATACTGCAGATTGTGATGATTAATTTTATGTGTGAACTTGAGTGAGCCATGGGGTGCCCGCATATTTGGTCAAACATTTTTCTAGGTATGTCTGGGGAGTGTTTTGATGAGATTAACATTTGAATCACTATACTGAGTAAAGCAGAAAATGATTTGCAAAGTAAACCCCACGTGGGTGGGCATCATCTAATCAGTCAAAGGCCTGACTAGAACAAAAAAGCTGAGTAAGAGGGAACTCCTCTAAACTGTCTGCTTGATCTGGGATATGGGTCTTTTCCGACCTTCAGATTTGAACTGAAACATCAGTTTTCCTGGTTTTCAGACCTTTGGACTCAGCTTGGAAGTACACATTAGCTCTCCTGGGTCTCCCGCTTGGGGACTACAGATCTTGGGACTTCTTAGCCTCCATAATCAATCATGTGAGCCAATTCTTCATAATAAATTAATCTGTCCCTGTCTTTCTCTGTCTCTCTACACATACTCAACACAACACACACACACACACACACACACACACACACCTTATTCTGTTTTTCTGGAGAACTCTGACTTAGGTTTAACTTAAAAGTGTGTCAAGCCTGTAGCCAATCATATTGTGAATAGCACAATTGAGGAAATATTTTGAAAACTATTATTTGATACCAGCAAAGAAGGTGTTCATGTCATTGATGAAAGAGCGAAGTTCTAGGATACATCTTTGTTTTTTCTCTTTTATTGTATTCCTTAATATAAGTGAAAATATTAATCAACATTAAAGTTAGAGCTACACTTATTTGTTAATTGCAACCGTAGGTTAGGTATGGATAGCAGAGTTCAGCAAACAGGAACAGAAGCATTCTATGAGAGTAAATTAACTATCTGGAATTCACAATGAAGAGTGTTGTATAATTATTATTTGCACATTTCTGCTATACTTCCTGTATATCTGCAAAATGTATAATAAACTTTCACACATATATGTGCATAACTTGATCTAAATATATACATATGTAGAGCTATATATCTAGATCTAGATCTTTGTATATATTTAAATAAAACATACATACCTTTTTGGGGGTGAGGAACTAATTGTTAAAGATTTGAAGGCGCACCACGTTGTATGGGTATCTTTGAACATGGTATGCAATTCAGACTGCTAGAGCAGGGACCAGCAAACTACAGCCTACCACCTGCTTTTCTATAGCTCCCAGGCCAAGAACATGTTTTACATTTTTAAATGGCTAAGAAAAATCAGAAGAATAATATTTTGTGACATATAAAAATTATATGCAATTCAAATTTCAGTGTCCATAAATAAATGTTATTGGAACACAGCCATGCTTTTTCATTTATGTATTGTCTACGGCTGCTTTCGCACTAACACAGCAGAATTGAGTAGTTGTGACAGAGACCGTATGGCCCTCAAAGCCTAAAATATTTACTGTCTTGCCCTTTGTAGTAGAAATTTGCTGACTTCTGCTCTAGAATATGGAGGTACATCCCTTGGTTGGGAGTGTTCAACTCAACCAAATGACCTTTTGAAGTCTTTTCTTGCCTTTGGTCCTGGAAATACTTCCTCAGTAAACAGATAGAACAAAAAAATGGAATACCCAGAGTTTTTGTGAGGCAGTCAAATCATTGACTCAAGGTCACGGGGAGAGCCCACGCCATCATAAAAGTAAGAGTGGAGCGTGAGATTTCTCACTCATTGGTTTGTATTCTGACCACTGCATGACAGTGCCTTTCTTCCTTACTGCTTGTCCTAAAGCACTGTATAATTTTGTTGGGCACTGTTAAATATTTATTGAGTTTTCTTGTCCAATGTGGTTCGGTTACTCTGTGTCTGTGTGTGCGATGGGACCCTTCAGGATTAAAGGTGCTGTATAAATAGAGGATTATTTTATGACTTGTTATTGCAGGTTGAAATATGTAAATGTGGTAATTCACTAATGCTATATCAGTGCATATATCTGGGAAGCTAGAATGCATTATCCTGCTATTTGAATCTAACATCATTTACATCCTTTTTTAAAAAAGATGCCCAATCAATTTTTTTTTAAATGAGGAAATGCAGTAGAGGAAAAAAAAAAAAACCTCCTTTAATGCAATACTTCAGCTGAAAGTTTAATGACACAAAAGGCAGGCAATTCAAAGTTACAGTTCCCACAGCAACTGTAACTCTGCTATATAGCACATTTAGGCATAGATTTCACAGCATGTACTGCAATACAAAATACTCCACACTGGGCATGCAAGGGGGCAGAATTATGGTTGCTATGGGTACCATGACTTTGAATTTCCAGATTTTTTGAGAGTTTAAATTTTCAACCAGAACATCACATTAATAGTTCATTTTTTTGCATTGAAAATAATAAAGGTTGTATCACTGTTTCCACTGTCAAACCCATCTCCAGCTCAGTCCACTGCTTAGTATAAATACCTACCCAAACATATTCACCCTACTTGCTAAAATTAAACACATGACCTCAGCCTAGGGAGTATTTTAGTTTGCAAATTTATATGCGATGACTTTCACTGGATTAACTAAATCTGCTCCCTCGTCCTTTCTCAAAATCACCCATACATTCAGATTAACCCTCTCAGCATTCTGGTATATTTTATCTGTTATTCATAGGCTGAGAAGATATGATAATCATATTCATTGTGCATGAACGTGTGATGTATATATTTATAATTTATACTCTGTCTACTTCCAAAAAGAACTGGAGGTAGCTAACTACACTTATTCATTTATTCCTTGAACATGTCATGCAATTTTATGTCTTTATACCAGTGGTCACAGGACCCCTTTTCACTTAAAAATTATTGAGGACTGCAAAGAGCTTTTGTTTACGGTGAATAGATATACATATAATATTAGCAGGTCGGATTTTGTATATGTAAAATATTATACATTATAATGGAAATATTTAAAAATATTTATAACTGATTTTAAAATAATAATAAATCCATTCTGAGGAAACACTTTTTAATAAAAAATAACTATATTTTCCAAAACAATGAAACATAGTGAGAAGAGAGGCATTGTTTTACATTTTTAAAAGTCTCTTTAATGGAAGATAGCTAGATTCTCATAGCTGCTTCTGCATTCAGTGTGTTTCATATTGCAAGTCATACAGTTTCTGGAAAACTCCACTCCACTGTATTTTTCTCAAAAAATGAAAGTTAGAAAAGCAAATAATGTCTTAATATTATTATAATCATTGTTTTGACCCTGTGAGCCACCTGAAATTGTTTCAGACATTCCCATGGATCCCTAGACCATACATTGAGAACTAGTTCTCTAGGCATTTGTTTATGCTGTTCTCCCAAGTATATGTCTCTTCCTTATCTACAGGAAAACTCCTATTCATGCTTCGAGGCACTAGGAAGAATTAATTGCCCCCTTAGCGGTATTCTCATAGCATTTTACATATATGCCAATCAGACCATTTATAATATTATGGGTATTATGACTATATGTTCAAGTATCTGTTTGCTGTTGTTAGACTGAATTCCTTACAGGGGAGTCATGTCTTATATATGTTTTCCTCATTTCTTAGGATCATACCTGACATTCTGTATGTATGAAATGTAAGAATTCAATTCAACCAGTGATAAAATAGCTCCCATTCTTTGAATCCGTAATGTATTTTAGGAACTGTGTTTAAACTGTCTCAAATTTAATCTTCATAGTAATGCTATGAAGTTGGTACTATTATTATTAATATTTTTTGATTGAGGAGATTAAGGCTTGCCCATAGTTCAACAGCTAGAAAGTGGGCAGACCCTGATGGGTTTAACATATTGCCAAGAAATATGAGAGAGAGTATAAAGTAGGAAACAGAGTCTTTGCCTTAAAGGCATTTACAATCTACTTTGGGAGACAAGATGTATTGCACAAATGAAAGGCAAATATCCATACAGAAGTTAGCTAACAGCAGATCACAAATGCTATAATTAAAGCAATGCCTATTTAGTAGAAATGGCTACTTACCCAATGAAACATTCAGATTCAAACTTTTGGAGAATATACTTCTATCAGAAAACCTTTGTTTTAGAATGCATAGCAGATAAACAGGTATTTATTTATGAATTATATATTTACTCTTGCACCAATCTGTTACAAATGTATCAATATATATTAATCTGCTCAAAGATATAAATCATAAAATATTTAAAAGAATAAGATAAAATATACAAAGACATCCTACAATATTTTTTAGCATCCTGATGAATTATGCACTCCACTTTGGAGGCAATTTATTTGGACTAGTGGTGCTCAACTTTGGCTGAAAATTAGCTTCTCTGGAGAGTTTAAAAACTGACACTGGGGTCCCAACCCCAGGTCAATTCAATCAGGATTTCTGGGGGGTGGTACACAGATCTTGGGAATATTTTACCTTCCCCCTCCACCCCACCCACCAGGGAATTCTGTGCAACCAAGGGTGAGAATCACAGGTCTAGCCACTAAGGACAATGGCACCCTGTAGAGAGATCAGTGGACTGCAGACAGAGAAGGCAGATACTACAGGTCACTTTAATATTTTTACATGGAAGTATTGAAAATTTGTGTTTGTAAAGTTAGTGAAGCTGAGTTTTAAAATCTCCCCTTGCCTAAGTTAGTGTTCGTGTTTTGTTTTTTTAAAACAGTACCCCTTTTGGGTGTGCCTGGCTTGTCAAAGTCTGGGAATGAGGAGATCTGAGTTGTATCCTGGGCCTGCCTCACAAGTTGCGCTGAGACCTTGGGCAAGTTTTCAACAATGGTAATTATGGGGGTGGTGATTTTCTGTAGTCATAAAGTACTTTGTCTCAGAAAAGTATATTCTTGGCGTCAATATATAAGCCTGCAAATGGAACCCTGAAATATTTGTTCTGGAAGGCATCTTTTAGAACAGCACCCTCGGCCGGGTGCGGTGGCTCACGCCTGTAATTCCAGCACTTTGGGAGGCCGAGGAGGGCCGATCACGAGATCAGGAGATCAAGACCATCTTGGCTAACACGGTGAAACCCCGTCTCTACTAAAAATACAAAAAAAATTAGCTGGGCGTGGTTGCGGGCGCCTGTAGTCCCAGCTACTCTGGAGGCTGAGGCAGGAGAATGGCGGGGACCCGGGAGGCGGAGCTTGTAGTGAGCCGAGATCCGGCCGCTGCACTCCAGCCTGGGCCACAGAGAGAGACTGTCTCAAAAAAAAGAAAAGAAAAGAAAAAAAAGGACAGCACCCTCATTACACGTGAGGAAACTGAGACCCAGAGATGCTAAGTGGAGGTAGTTGGCTCACCTAAGACAAAGCTGTAAGAAGAAAGGGTTAGGACACTGGTTGGGGGAGGAGGAGGAGGCTGATTCTCATCAGCCAAATGGTTCTCAAATGCGGAATTCCACTTTCATAAAGGACTCAGGATATGTGGACAGAATGGAGTACAGTAATTGTGGCTTCTCCATCTTTAACTGATCCCATCAACACAAGGGTTAGGTTTAAAAATTCTGCAATAAGTTGTATAGAAGGCTCCCATGTTCCCAAAGTTAGAAAGCCCCTATGGTCAATGTTTCCTCATTTTTGGATCTGTTTTGAATACAGTCATCCAGAACTTTCTCTATGAATGAGGAGGTTAAACTAGATGAGCTCTGAGGTTCCTTCTGACTCACCATGAAACTTCTAGCGCTGTGTGCATTGCTAGTGTCATGCAAACAACAAGGAGACGATTAGAGCACAAAGTTGGGTTCGAATAATTCCCTGTTGTACTGCATAACGGGGAGGAAATGTATTCTTGCATAATTTGCATTTGAAAATACACAAGCTTGGGCTCATATAATTCTGAGGGCAAATAGAATTACGCTTTCCCTTGCCTGCTTAATATGGGTCATTATAGGTGAAAGACAGCACAACTGAGAACTGCTGGACCCGGAGGGCCAGTGTCATGCATACACCAAGACAAGTTCATGTTGACAACTTGTCAAGGCTTGTTTCATATGGTTTACATTGGCTTTCATGAAGTGGAAAACAATGCATGAAACCATTCTTGTTCTTTGTTCTTCAAAACACATGAAAATATTGGGAAGATTTAAATGTAGGAGTTAACATGACACTTAATGTCTCTTTGTGCCTTTGTTTATGTCATTACTTCTTCTGGATGTCCCTCAATTTGCCTTCCTCACCATATCCACCCAGAGAAGTCCAACAAGTCAACTGAAAAATGTACAAACAATAAGAGTAGTCCATTGCCTTAAGTGCTTATATGCATGCATCTAACTCTATATGGCAAGCACTAATATTGTTCTCATTCTAGATGAAGACACTGAGGCACAGAGAGGATATGTAACTGACCTGAAATCATTAAATTCAGAGGCAGAGACTGAATTCAGACTCAAGTAGTCAGTCTCCAGTGTGCTCTCAAGAACACACTTTACCAAGTTTTTGATGGCATTGTAAAGGATATCAGAGAAGAAAAAATTCAAATGTCTGATGAATGCATTAAAATTAAAAAATAAAATTATGTTTATGACCCATCAACTTGGCAAATATTTTAAATAGTAGCTGGTGGTGGGGAGGAAGTGAGAACATGGAATTTGCCCTGCTGGTGGGTGTGCCAGTTTGTACAGTCCTTCTGAAAGACAAATTGGCAGTACAGTAAGTCCCTTAGAACCCACTGCCAGACTCAGAAATTTTACTCCCATAAATTTATTCTAAGGATAATTTTGGAGAAGTTCACAAAAAATGAATGTATAAAATTTATACAAGAACATTGTTTAAAATAGCAAAAAGTTGGAAACAGCATAAATAATTTACAATGGGGGATTGGATAAATAAATCATGGTACAACTCTAATAAAAAATGTGCAGATATTAAGAATGTAATAGAACCATGTTTACTGACGTGGAAAGATGTTCAAAATATTGTTAAGTTTAAAACAAAAATAGTTTTAAACTTAAAACATAAGTTTATGTCAATAGTAGAATTAAGACAGTTGCAGATTTCTTTGTAGTGTTTGGTACTTTCCAATGTATTACTTATATAAAAAATAAAAATAGACCAGGTGAGGTGGCTCACACCTGTAATCCCAACATTTTGGATTACAGGCAGGTGGATCGCTTGAGCCCAGGAGTTCAAGACAAGCCTAGGCAACATGGTGAAAGCCCCTCTCCACAAAAAATGAAAAAATTAGCCAGGAAGGGTGGTGTGTGCTTGTGGTCCCAGCTATTCAGGAGGCAGAGGTGGGAGACACCTGAATCTGGAAGGTCAAGGTTGCAGTGAACTGGGATTGCACCACTGTACTCCAGCCTGGGTGACAGAAAGAGAGCCTGTTACAAAAACAAACAAACAAACAAAACCACACAAACAAAAACCTCTAGATTTTCCTTGCCTTAGCCATTGGAAAACTTTTTGCATATGTGAAAAACAGACAGTGACTCTAACCAGAGTGAGTTTAAAATTAATTGTTAACATTCATTGAGCACTGAGCACTTATTATGGGCTAGGAGCTCTGTCAAATACTTTAAATGATTTCTTTTCATCCTTACAACTCTTATGATGTGAGCACTCTGTCTTTTTACAGTTCAGAAAACTAAAGCATAAAAAGATTTAAATAACTTGCTCCAAGTTCACTGAGAAGGCAGCTTCTAAGGAGATGTAAATAATTTGTGGGATTCAGAAATAAAAGAATGAAGTTGGCCTTTGGACATTAAGGCAGTATCTCCTATGGATAGGAACGTTAGCTAGTTAGTCCAACGCAGAAGATCAGTTTAGATCTTCTGGTTAAAAATAAAACCATTCATTGAGATTGAGCCCTGAAGGAGCTCAGGATAGGTAAATAGCTACGTTGTGTGACTTTTTACCTTGCAGTTAACTTCTCTGCCAGGTAGAAAGTGCTTTACTAGTGATTTTTTTTCCTCTGTATCTCACACAAAGCCTATCCCATCTGAGGAGGAGCCTGAGAGAAAGTCACTTCAATTCAATTTTGGTAATTTAGAGACTTTGCTTGGCACCCGGTCTCCTTCCAATACTTGTCTCCATAAACACTGATCTTCTCTACCTCTCTGAGGGGCTCTACCCTTGGTATGTCGCTGTTCCTCATCATTTAGCGACTGGGAAATATAAAGGCAGAAGTCCTAAATCTGTGGCAACTTCAGAACTTCTAAACAGTAGAGCCGTGGAGGTAGTAGCACAGTTGGAGGGAGGTGGCTGGACATTCTAAGTTGTGTCTACATAGTACTTAACACAAGAGTGCGAAGGCATCAGGTGTGTGAATCAAAGAATGGGCCACTGATAAGTGACCTAGCTCTGAGGAAGGGTAATGAATAGTGACCAGGCTACAAAGAAAATGTGCCCAGTGCCCTAATCCTTGGGTCTCTGCTTAACCTCAGCCTGCCTTCAGACACAGAGGAATTGCTTTCAGTGATTGAGTTATCATCAATATTCTATCTTAGATGGAGGGAACCAGGATCTTGAAAGGACAGAAAACTTTTATGATTATTATTCTTTTGTTCATGACATTTATGTTTCTGAAACACCTCTACTTATTCTCTTTCTCATCATCCATTGCAACCCAACTCAAGAGCCCCCACCTCCTTCTATAAATAATTCTCTCTTGCTACCAGACGTATTGAGAATGATCTCAATATACCTGGAACTGCATAGAAAGCTTGGACTGCTTTCCTTGGCTGTGTCTTTTTAAATAAGTTGTATAGCTATATTCCTCTGGCCTTGAGGGACAGGAACTCTATTACATAACAACAATGACAAAACAATGCCAACAACTAGCATGGCACAAACCTATTTATTTCAATAGAGAGAAGCCTAGTGGTTTAAGGTAGACATCATCTATCAAACTAAGCTTTCAGTACTTGAAGCTTTGAGGCTTCAAGTGGTTTGAAAAGTCCAGTGTACCTAGAACCTATTCTGTGCTTAGGGTTAATTGGCTTCTAGTTCAAGACCAAAAGGTAGGAGATACTGGTTGTAGGATTGGTTTGCTCATCACTAAGACATATTCTCAGTCACTTCTTGCAGTCTTGGTTCTCTCATCTGTCAGTTGACACAGAGCCAATCATACCTAAAAGAATTATTGTGAAAACAAAATAAAATAATGGATGGGAAAAGCCTTTTAAAGTTGAAAGCACTAGGCAAACCCAAGGCATTATTTGGCATTATTGTAAATGACAAACCAAATCTTATGTGGCAGAGGAGATTGCAATTATAAGGATGGGTGGTCAATACTTAAGATTCATGTATGATCAATGAAACCAACTATCTGTGGAAATGACATCCACCAAGGAAAAGCCTGAGTGGTTGAGGAGGTCACGGGGAGATGAGGACAGCTCATATTCAATCAAGGGAGAATATTCATATTGCTGAAATATAGAACTCTGGGAGTTTTTTCATAAAGTGTTGCCTAAAGTTTGATCTGTGAAACAGGTTTTCAGGGACAAAATGGGTCAAATAGATTTGAGTTAGACAAAGTCAAATAGAATTTTCACTCACCGTCTTTAGAATGCCAACTTGACTCTTCAAAAGGGAGGGAGGCAGGAAGCTTTAATCTTTTCAAGGGCAGTCACCTGGCAAAAGCTGAAGCTCAACCCATTGTATTAGATCTGACTGCAGGGATTATGTGTTTATGATCTGCTTGGAGTTTCTGAGATAAGAACTAAAAGACGAAGACTTGAATGATGTTTCTCCAGCACTATGAAAATGAAAGAGTCAGGTGCAGTGGCGTACACCTGCATTCCCTACTACTTGAGAGGCTGAGGCGGGAGGATTTTGAGCCCAGGAGTTTGACACCAGCATGGGCAACATAGTGAGATGCAGTCTCAAAAGAAGAAGAAAATAAAATAAAAGAAACTTGGGTTTTGGCAGTCATGGGAATTTTGGTCCTAGGAAATCTGGAGAAAGCTGGACTCTATTATGACAGAGGGAATTGATTAGGCACACTTTGGTATGGGAGAATTCTCCTTCCAGACAACTGTTGCCCTTGTCCCAGTCCTTGGCTCTCCCACCAACCTTCTGTTACCTGCTCAGCTTCCAGGCACTGTGATCATGAAGAGCAGTCTAAATGATGGGCAGCACCATTCAAGAAAAAAAAAAAAAAAAAGCATTAAAAATTATTAAATTCATGTTCATTTTTCTTAATTACTAATCATAAAATTAGCACATTTACTCAAAATTTCAAATGGAAGAAATATAGAGTAAGAAGTGGATACTCTTTCCCCATCTATCACCATGCCATGACACACAGTATAAAATTGCTACATTAAAAAACAAAATGGGCCAGGCATGGTGGCTCACACCTACAATCCCAGTCAGTGCTCAGGAAGACCAAGGGGGCAGGATCACTTGAATGCAGGAGGTCGAAACCAGAGAGATTCTGTCTGTACAAAAAATTAAAACATAGCCAGGGATGGTGGTGTGCACCTGTAGTCCCAGCTACTTGGGAGGCTGGGGTGGGAGAATCACTTCAGCCCAGGGAGGATACAGTGAGCTATGATCACCACTGCACTCCCAGCCTGGACAACAGAGCAGGACCCCATCTCTAAAACACCAACCAAGTAACCAAACAAACAAAAAACCCATGAAATGACTAGAAGCCAGTTCACAATATTTCATAACTATTTATTTAGCCAGTTCTCTATGGCTGGGCATTTAGGTAGTTTCCAAATTATCATCATTACAATAGGTGTTGCAATAAACTTGGACATTTATTTTTGTGCATGCATTTTCTATGAGATAGATACACAGAAGTGAAACTGCCATCACAACTCATAACTAAATTGAAAATTTGGCTATGTACTGCTAAATTGGCCCCCTCAAAATGGCACCAATTTCCACTTCCACCAGGAGTATATGAGGGATGCTCATGAATTTGATCAGTTGGGTGAGTTGCTTGGGACAGACTATGTCTGAAGCAATGACAAAAGTGATGATCTGGACTGCAAAGTCTTGGGAACTTGATGACACAAGAGCTACTCCTGTGTCGGGCCTTGTATAGGTGGTCGGCATGCCACGCCTAACAATGTTGACCTCACACATCTCTTGTTAACTGTAAATCAGACCACATTATGGCTCCTGAAGTGCACTAGACTGTACATCAATTTCCTGTGAGAGCCCTAATCAATTGCTTCCGTGAGGGGTTTTAAAGGACCCTGAAACATCATGCTTCTTTTTGGCCCAAGGCTTGAATCAATTAGAGCTAGGCAAAAGAGTAAGACAGAAAGAATCCAAACATCACCTTTGTCATTGCTAAAGTTGCTACTGAGGAATGTGGTTGTATCTGCTGTGCCAGTCGGCGTCCCCATTCTTAACTGTGATATTACAGGGACCACAACCAGCCTCTAGCAGCAGTGGACCACTACTGATCTTCCTATAGGCCGAGGAGTAAGTTCACTGATAAATTCATTAGCTGGTAGAGAATTATCAGGAGTATATGCTCTGTGTGAGTGTGCATACTGCCAGAGGAAGGGGCTTGGCAACCCATGGCTAGTGTTGCTTTTAAAGCTTACCAATCGGATTATGTCTCTTTTTCTTCTCTGGAGGAAGGTAGGAGTGTTACATTAGTGGTGCTCTTTTTACAAGAAGGAAATGTCAGGAATAGGGGAGATTCTTGCTCTTTCTGCCCCAACCTTCCACCTGTCATGCCATCCCAACAGCAGTGTCCACCTAGAATGTTTAGTGGGAAAGAGTTTCGTAATTGATTAGTAAAGTCTGCCGTGAGAGTGGGCAGGGGGAGTTATGGCACATTTGTCATACATTTGCAATCCTGCAATAATTATGCAATGAGTAATATGTGGTTAGTATAAAGGTTCGGTACAGTTGTGTCTTCTAAATTATAAAAGAGTTTCACTACAGATCAGCCACCCCCACAGACTTTCTGTCTCTATTTTTCTGAGTGTTCTGAGTCTCTCTCCTATAGTAGGGTGGAGAGATACTCCAGTCCCAAATAATTCATAACAGTCTAGGTCTTTATACCACTTGGTGCTATTCCCAGTACAGAGCTGATATTTTCATTGTAATGGTTTATAATTAAGAACTCACATATCCAAATCTCCAGCTTTTACTACTGGGGTAACAGAGGCAGAAAACAAAAAAAAAGTCAGTACCAGTATTTGCCAAGTGGCCAAGGATAAAATTAGTAGTGAAAGAATTAGATTTTCAAGCTATTAAAAATGTATTACAAACAATGGAGCATTTAAATAAAATGAAGCTGATGTTGTCTTTCTGAACACTTGGCATCTTCTACTTAGTGCTCCTGTTGATGTTCTTTCTTACAGAAGGAATTTTTATTTATTTTTAATTTTTTTTGCATGCAGATACTTTCCATTTGCAGTACTGAGGAGAAAATAATTTTTTTACTTGATTGGGTGGCTTTGACGCTAAAGAGAGGAGCCAAATATGTCAATGTCCAATTAAGCTGGATTTAAAAATGCATGAGCAGCCTAATAGGAGAGTAATAGGTGCTGGGCGGGATCGAGTTAGGAGACAGGAAGGGGTGTATTGAAGAGGAAACCACTGGGAAGACAAAAAGAGAAAAGATCTGTTCTTCTATTAACATCTTTCCTTGTAGATACTTTATTAATTCTGGCCCTTTCCCATATTCAGTCAATAAGATGGCTGTTCCCTGGGATGGGACTTTAATTAACCCCAGATGAAATAAGCCCCTCCCAAGATCCCTGACCAAATACCTTCCCCTTCAGACTAATTTTTCCTGAACTTTAAACATTGGTGTATTTCCTTTCTGATTTTTTACTTGTCAATTTGCCACTTGTGCTGATTCCTCTCCTAATTTTATATAAATAAATATATATATTTAGAGACAGGGTCTTGCCCTGCCACCCATGTTGGAGTGTAGTGAGGCGATCATAACTCACTGCAGCCTTAAACTCCAGAGCTCACGGGATCCTCCTGCCTCAGCCTCTGAGTAGTTGGCATTACAGGTGTGAGCCACCACGCCTGGCTATTTAATTAATTAACTTACGTATTCATTTTTTTGAGACAGAATCTTACTCAAATAGCCCAGGCTGCAGTGCAAAGACACGATCTCAGCTCACTGCAACCTCTGCCTCCCGGGTTCAAGCAATCCTCCCACCTCAGCCTACCGAGTAGCTGGGATTACAGGCACACCCCACCACGTCTGGCTAATTTTTGTATTTTCAGTAGAGACGGAATTTCTTTTTTTTTTTTTTTTTTTTTATTATACTTTAAGTTCTAGGGTACATGTGCATAACGTGCAGGTTTGTTACATATGTGTACTTGTGCCATGTTGGTGTGCTGCACCCATCAACTCGTCAGCACCCATCAATTCATTATTTATATCATGTATAACTCCCAATGCAATCCCTCCACCCTCCCCCCTCCCCATGATAGGCCCCAGTGTGTGATGTTCCCCTTCCCGAGTCCAAGTGATCTCATTGTTCAATTCCCACCTATGAGTGAGAACATGCGGTGTTTGGTTTTCT
>NW_016816905.1:391845-405953 GCF_001698545.2 Rhinopithecus bieti
GGCTGCAGCAGCTGACCAGCACCGATTGTCCGGCACTCCCTAGTGAGATGACCCCAGTACCTCAGTTGAAAATGCAGAAATCACCGGTCTTCTGTGTCGCTCGCGCTGGGAGTTGGAGACTGGAGCTGTTCCTATTCGGCCATCTTGGGGCTACTTCCGAGACGGAATTTCATTATGCTGGCCAGGCTGGTCTTGAACTTCTGACTTCAGGTGATCTGCCCACCTTGCCCTCCTGAAGTGCTGAGATTACACGTGGGAGCCATTGCATCTGGCCTGGCTCTTTATTTTATTGACTCACTTTTAAAACTGTTTATAACTGAAAGAAAAGTCAGTATCCACCTGCAGTAAATACAAGGAAATCATAAAAGTAAGTACAATGGAAACAAAAATGGTACTTACAAGATTTTTAAAAATAAAATTCACCAATGGAAAACAATTAATGATAAATCCAATAAATTAAAAAATATCCACACCTAAAATACATTTCTCAATGACAAAAATAGGTCTATTTATTTGTAGTCACTAATGGAGGGATATTTAACTCATCAGTGCTTAGTTCCACCCAAAATCATGTCATTGTCTGCAGTTTGGGAAACAGACTTTTCAAGGGGGCAGTGAAGTAAAGTAGGAAAAGTTGAGATTTTAAATCAGACCACACTGAGTTTGACTTCTAGTTCCAACTGTTACTGGTCCCTCACAGTAAAAGTAGGATGATAACATCTACTTCACTGGACCGCTGTAAGGCTAAAATGTAATTGTATTGAAAAACATTTAGAACATATTTAGGCAATTTCAATTTTATTCTTTTCTACCAATATAATATTAGTAGAATATCCCCAGTTTTGGAGTCTTTTTGTCTTGGTGGAGAAAGACATTAACAAAACATGGAAAAATAAATAACATTTACAGGCTGTATTTATTTTCCATTCAAAATAAAATAGTTTTATTGAGTCCCATGGGAAAATGTACCATCTTACCACTTGCATGATCTACTTCATTGACTAGAAGAATGTCAATGAAAAAATTCTCACGGTTTGTCTTTATTTAATATAAATATCTCGGTTATTTGAGAAGCAACAACAGAGATAGCATCCTAATCATTTAGCCTTATATTCAAAGCGAGGCCAGTGGGCTGCATGGCATCCATGGGCCTCAGTAGCTCCTCACTGAGTAGCCATTTTTTTCAGTACTGATGAACAAATGGAGATGCAGAGCATTGAGTGTCCCTGTGATATTAACAAATAAATAAATCACATTGAGTGGCAACACAGAGATTTACCCAATATATACCCTCATGAAATGCTTGTTAGTGTCCCAATACCAACTGACTGTATTTCATACAGTTTTGGAATAACAGAATGCTCAATATAGAAGGAAATTCAGGTCTTGCTTAGCTCAGGTGGTCAGGTAGCTAACATTAAGGAGTGACGTGGGGTTGAAGGCACTGGGGAACCAGAGATCAAGCTATCCTAAAAGGCACCACCTCCTAAACTGTTCCTCTGTAAGACTTTGAACCCAGTATTGCCAGACATGACTTCTAAAGACAAGCTAGGGGCCGAGCGTGGTAGCTCACTCCTGTAATCCCAGCACTTTGGGAGGCGGAGGCAAGTGGATCACCTGAGGTCAGGAGTTCAAGACCTGCCTGGTCAACACGGTGAAATACCACCTCTACAAAAAATACAAAAAAATTAGCTGCACGTGGTGTTGCATACCTATAGTCTCAGCTACGTGGGAGGGTGAGGCAGGAGAATTGCTTGAACCTGGGAGGCAGAGGTTGCAGTGAGCCGAGATCGTGCCATTGCACTCCAGCCTGGGCAACAGAGTGAGACTCAATCTCAAAAGCAAGAGAGAAAGAAAGAGAGAAAGAGAGAAAGAAGGAAAGAAAAGAAAGAAAAGAAAGAAAAGAAAGAAAGAAAGAAAGAAAGAAAGAAAGAAAGAAAGAAAGAAAGAAAGAAAGAAAAGAAAGAAAGAAAGAAAGAAAGACAAAATAGAAAAGCTAGGAATTTGGATATTGCCATTTTTATGTGAAAATTTCTTTATATATTGACAACTAAACACCTCCCACCTCCCCCATCCCACACTTAGTGCTCCCCACCCCACTCAAAAATCTCCATGTGAGTCAAATAAGACATGTCTATGGTTTCCATCTACTCCAAGTGCTGCCATATTGGTGCCTCTGATCTGGTCCAACTGCCTTCTATGTTGGATGGGAAATGGAAGTCCAGAAAGGAGAAATGACTTAATTATGGTCATATCAGAAGCCTCTCTTCTAAACCCTCCTTTGAAAAGCTGACTGTTCGTTCATTTAAGAAAAAGTATGATAGAATAAAACTGGAATCTGATAAACTAGAGAGCAATAATTCTAAGCACTGCTCTTTGTTTAATTGTCTGTAACCTATACTATCCAAGCTGGTGAACATAAGAAGTTAAGAAAGTAGATCACCACAATAATAAGTTGGTAAGAGAGAGTTTGAAAATTAGGCAGAAGTTAAGTTGGTGCAAGATTTTTTCAGAGATTAACTCTTGTCCCAAAATCATGCACCTGCACTTAAAGTAATATGGAAGTGTATCAGTGATTTACCCATGGCCCCAGAGATAAAATTGAATGAGATAATGAGTATAATTTGTAATTCTGTGGGAGGAAAACCTATGAATATTTGGCAGTGATCTTTGAGGATGAATAAATGAATGGATGGTTCATTCATTCATGAGTTCCACAAATAATGATTGACTTCTTAGTGCAAGTGACTCACAGTTCAGACACTGGGGATAGAGCATGAGCAAGAAAAAATAAAATCCCTGCCCTAATGTGACTTATATCTAAGTGGTTTAGGCAGCTCTCAATTGGCTAAATAATGGATCAGCTCCTCCATCTCTTTTAGTCATGCCAACACGAAGAAGAAAGTTGATGGTGGCATTGGGAAGAGAAAGTTGGCTCTTTTGCTCCTAGACCAATATTCTATTGCCATGGCAATGATGTGCTCACTGGTCTGGATCATGACATAGAACTTTCTATTTTGAATCAAAGCTCTAAAAATACCAGAAGGCAAAAGATGGTATTAACAGGACAAGGTAGGGGGACTGATATCAATTTACTTCTTTGTTGCCCTTGCCTCTCTTAAAACAATATCTGAAATGCAGCACAAACAGGGCGTGCACCTAAATTAAGCCCGTGGTCAGCTTTGCTGGGGAGAGATGCATTTCTGTGAGTGATTTGTCTTCAGCCCTGTTGGCTCTGGCAGGTTTATAGGGTTTATATTTCCACACACAAATTGTCCTTGAACAATTTCTCCGATACCTGAAACACTGCTGCCTCCTCCCAGCCCCTTGTCAGATGTACCCATCTGCTGTCTCCCACCTAGATTTTTTCTTTAATAACAAAGTGATTGTTGACGTTGTAAGAAAAATCCAATTCTTGATTGAAGTTTATGTTCCAAAGGGTCTCTCTTTGGGAAGAAAATCAGCAGTGGATAGAGTTGCACATTCCTGACATTGGGGCCAGCTCCCTTGAAAGCCTGCATTACCATGAAACAACTGCACTGCCCTTCCCACCTGGTCCTCTTTTCTTTCTTGGGAGGGATCAAGAAAGACTAATGCTTTTTGTCCTTTACCCTCCCTGTAAAAGCCAGGGCTGGTGCCTGGAGCAATGTCAGTGGAGGGTCAAAGGGAAGATGGCAGATGAGCCTAAGAGCCCCCTGAGTTAACCTTCCCGTGACCACTTCCCACTTGCTGGTGATTTTGTTACCTCAACACAGGTTGTTTCTCAAGCTTATCAGTTGTCTGACAATGAGGGGAGCTTGGAAGTCATTGTGAGTATCAAACTTCCCTGTGGCATCCACAGATGATGACACCTAGTCAGGCTGAATGGACTTAATAAAGATTTGGTCAGAGGTGGCTGTTGCTTTCTAGGAGCATGCCAGCTGATGGTGTGGAGACTAACCTTTTTATTATATTTCATTGTACCAAAGTTCCTACTAAGTTGGGCTAACTAGATAAAAGGTAAATCTTAAGAGGCAAAGCAGAAAAATGGCAGGAGAAAGGGCTTTGGAATCAGATAATTCTTGGTTTGTATAATATCTCTGCTGTATCACTTTCTAGTTTCAGGGCCCTGGACAAGTTACTTAAAATCTCTGAGCCTGGCTTTCCTGTGGGTAAAAAGGAAATAATCATGTCCATAGTACATCACAAGGTCATCATAGGGTTAAGTGAGATGATGTGTGTGAACATGCTTAAAACAGTGGCCTGACATCAGTGAGCACTCAATGAAAGGTGATTTTTATTCATAGCACAAAGTTAAATTATAGAGTATCTTAGGCAAATGCATTTTTAATTAAGAAAACTCAGTTAACAAAATCTTCATGAATAGGCCCTTATGGGACTTGCCATAACAAAGAGGTAAGAACATTTCAGAATAGCTTTATCACTTATTTATAGGAAGAGGTTGCTTTGAAAATATTTTTGAAAGCTCTGAGCAAAAGGCTTTGAAGACTTACTCGCAAGTAGGGCCAATACTCTGCTCGAAACTTTGTTTATACATTAAGTTCTTATTTTATAATTGGTACAAAGGTTCATTTCAGTTTAGCTCTCTCTACGGAGTGATAAATTTTGAATCTGCAGTGTCTGGATTCCTGAGGCTTTATTATTATTCAAGGCTTTAATTTTGAAGAGATCCTGCATATTTAAAATCTAAAAGAAAGTAGTCTTATATTCAGTATGATTGACCTAGAATATGCCCTGTCAATGACATGATTTTGAGCTCTAGGTCTTGGTGCTGGCCTTCAGTAAGATAGCAATTAAGATATAATGATAAAACCTCCTAGATTTGTCCATGGTTGAAATGATTTCATTTGTGCTTCAAACAATCCTTACGTGGCAGAAAAAAACAACATATTATTACTCACATTTTACAGTTGAGAAAATTGAAGTTTGAAGTAAGTCACTTGCCTCACGGCACTTGTTTCAGAGGTTTACAAATCTTTATGTAAGTGTTTAGTTGCAGAGCTCTTTCTGAAACTGAAATGTACTCTGGAAGAGAAAAAAAATGAACCAGTTAACAGCCTGACAGCCTTGCCTTCCTGTACTATCCTGTCCTGTCCTGATAGCCACTGATCGCAGGTCTGAGTAAGATGGCAGCCTTCTTGGACAACGACCATGGTAGAACTGATGGGTGGTCATGAGAGAATGGGGCTCTTTGGCTTCTGGATTTTACATGGCCTCCAAATCTAGTGAGAGATGGAGGGTTGAGATCTCCCCACTGAATGCTGGTGGAGCTTCCTTGGTGAGTGACATGCTGACTTTGAAGGCAATTCCGTGCAGCAATGCAGAATGATGTCCTCTGCTCTCTGCCCACCGTTAGCCGGCGTTCTGAATGTTACCTATTTGGCACGCCTAGGGAGTGGTAGACTTTGTAAAAGAGAAAGGTATCTAGTGTTGGTGATGCTGGTGCACATGGTTGGGGTGGGGAATCAAACCTAGAGTTTCTAAACTGGGGAAAAGGCAAAGTGGCCAATGGGATATACAGCCAATTTCATAAAACCCCTCTTTGCAGTCTCCAAGATAGAAAATTGGAATCCTTTGGATAAAATAGTATTGCATATTTATACCTCTTTTATTAGTTTCCAGCATTGGCCCACATTATCAGGAACCTAGCTAGCTAAAGAGATATGTAAACGTCATCATCAACCACTGTTGGCTTACAAAGAACCTCCAGATAAACGTTCTTTGGCAATAGACCCTAATTGGTACCTCATTAATGGCCGTTGAGTGAATAACCAACACCTTCTGCAAAGCTGGCATTTTTATCCTTATTTTACAGTGAGGAAACTGGAAGATTGGGTGATGTGCCTGAGGTTACCTGACTCTGAATCTGGTAACTTTTCCGTTATACCAATGCATGCTGTCATTGACAACTTTGTCACTGCGTCATAGAAGCAGACTTTTCATGATAGGAAGAGGCTTTGCCCACGTCTATTCCATGCTCTTCTTTATCTACAAAAAAAAATGGCACACAGAGGAGTTTCAAACACCTATGTGGAAACATTTCTTCCTTCGAAGAGACTTGGATTAGTAGCTATTCTCCTGAGATTCCATAATTAATGATGTACAAAAGCTTAGTGATGTACAAAAACGCACCTGGGAAAAATACAAATATATGCAAGAAAGGGAAAGATGAGATGGCTCTAATAGAGAAAGATACCTGTATTAGGGTGGTAACAGCTGATGTAACAAATCCTAAAATATCAGGAGGTTTAATGGCATGAAATTTTATTTCTCCGTCATGTAACAGTCCAGTGCAGATATTGCTGACTAGTAATGGTGATGGTGGGGGCATTGCTCCATTCAGTGTTTCAGGGATCCAGGTTAATGGAGGCTTTGCCATCCTCCATGTGTCACTTCTCAGCTCACACCATGCTGGGCATCATCAATATATAGTAAGAAAAAGAGAAGAGAACGAGGAATTGCATGGAGGAATTTGTTTTATGGGCTAGACCTGGAACACATCATTTCTTTCCATATATCATTTTAGAATTCAGTCACATGGCCATATCTGATGTTGGGAAGCTGGGAAGTGTAGCTGTGTTCACAAGACAAGGAAAGACTTTTGGTGACCTGTCAGCAATCTCTGCCACAGGATCCAAAGGATGGACAATTATGGGAAAGTGACAACCTCCTCAGGGTGATAAAATTCCCATGTGCCTGTCCATTAGATGAGTTTGTAGAAGACCACGATTCTAACCTATATCTTTCATAAGGAAGGGCGAGTGAGTGGAGGAAAGAATGTCCAAATTCTGTTGATCTTTTAGTACCAACATCATGAAGTTTTTCCTGGTCAGCTTAGACAGAAGCAATCATTTTCTCCTTTGGATTTCCACATTACTCCACTTTCTCATCTCTCATGGACTCTTCGGCTTTGGACAATCACGTCCCTGCTTTTTTTTCTTCCCTCTATAATCTTTGACCAAGTTATACTAGTGAAATACTTGTAAAACCTAATTTATATGTTGGAGTTCTACATATGATTTCATTAACAAAATATTTAGTGTTTGAAAGCTGTTGGATAGGATAATCTCTGAAATTCCTTTAAGCTCCATCAAATCTACAATTCTGTTGACCTAACAACATAACCCGGATTTATAGGATAATTGCCAGCTTCCCACTTCACTTTGTACTGGGACCAAGCTTTTAAGCAGGAAGAAGATGGAAAAAATGGTTGAGTGTGGAGGAGGGAAAATTCAACTGAACTTATTGAAATGGATACAGCCCTTCCAGAAAATACTCTAAAGAACCAAGTGGCTAGCTTTAAATTACTGTTTCCTATAGTGAATTAGGAAATGGATTCCCCTTAGCGGGCCGTATCTGTCACTTGTATATGACTCTAATTCAGTTGGTCACATGAGTATAAAACGGCACCCAGGAGCTGTTTTGAGCTGTGTATCAAACTGAATTCTGCAGTTGTCTAACCCAACCTCTAATTTTCAATCTATCAGTGTGTAAGTATATGCTTTTTGCTTTCTCAGAATTTGCATAAACTCCAGCAATCTTTGTTTTTCCTTCTTCTTTATTTTGGTTGATAATAGTGTTTGTGTTAAAAATCACACCTTCTTTTGATTTCTTGCATGCATGTAGACTTTTCTCTTGTTTGTGTATGTAAGTGCTTTTATCTCGCTCTGTAATCAGTCACAACCCAGGGTGGAGGCAGGGAATGTTTGGTACAATATTTCCTATATAAACAGTTTCACTGTAAAAGAAACAATATGGCTCTAATTTTGATGTATGATCAGTTTAGAAATATGCAAACACATTTGAATATACATCCTGTACATGACAACAGCAATATGAAATTGGATACACAAAAGGGTTTTCTTTTCCTCTAGTGATTTCCCCAGCCCTCCCCCAACCAGATAATATCAACTTTATTTCCAAGCTTTTAAGTGAAAATGCCTGCTTTGATAGCTTTCCCAAATTGATAAAAATATATGTAGTCAAATAGAATTTTTTTAATGGTCAAGTTGTTCCCTGGTACACACTCTGTCTTCGTCTGAATACAAATAAAAGCTGCCTAAATTGAAGAGAGTTTAACATTTTCCAGTGCAGCTGTGAAGTAAAATTGGAAGTGGCAGTAGCAGACACACAGCCCAGGGATATTGAAGATATATTTGTTCTGTGTGAGAAAAAAGCACTTGGATCATTAGGTCTGATTTGACTGTGCTAGGTGGGAGGTCTTTGTCACTCTGGTTTGATCACAAACTGCCCAGGTGTGGCTGGGCATTGTCAGGGCAGTCTAGTGGTGGAGGTAGTTTTGTTTTGCTAACTGTTTCTCACAGCACAACTTTGCGGTTGAGCAGTAGATATTCAGTAACATGTAGTTGTAATTTGGCTACTTGCAGTTTTAAAGAACAAAAGAGATCACTTCTTAAAGTTAAAAGTATCATCCATTATCCTACCACCTTAATTCCTGTACTATGTATTGGGAATTTACTAAATACCAGAGACAGCTAAGCCAACCTATGAGGATGATACTATTATTAATATTCCCATTTTTCTGGAAAGGAATTGAGGCTTAGAGAGAGATAATGTAATGAGCTAAGATAATACAATTAGGAAGTGGCGCAGCTTGCATTAAATCCTAGTCCAGTGGGCTCCAGAGATAATGCTCCTAATTTCTACTCCAAACTGCCACTTAACCCTAACACACTAAATTTTATTTTCCCGTGTTTTTAACCTGTTTCCTATAAACATGAGTAACTTTTCTTACTTGAAATCAGAGTGAATACACATACACAGAAGAATGTATTAAAATTGAAATACTGGATATTTACAATATTTTAAAATTATTTTAAGGATTTTTGATATTACTTTATAGTATTCATTACTGTAATTTTGTCATTTCTAATGCTGCATAGCTCATATTAAAAATATACTTACCGTGTGATTTCAAATTATGTGCTAGACATTATACTTTTACATACACTAAGCATTTTGTCCTCTCTTCCAAAAGAAGATTGCTAGAAGCATGCATCTTCATTTTATCTCCATTATCTCCATTTTATAAATGTGGAGGTTGAGAGTTACAGGACTTAAATAACTTACCCAAAATCTAACATCTGGCCTGTGGCTGGGCAGAAATTCCAAGAGAAACTTTTTGACTCTACAGCCTGGGCTTTTTTCACTAACAGCCTTTTGAAAAATTAACGAACCGAATGTTCGTTATCGATACCAAATGTTTGGTATCGAACCAAAATGTCTAGTGCTTAGGACATGAGTAGGTACTGCACCCTTCCTGGGAGCCATGATCTCGATGTTTGTATCCCCTTAAAATTCATTAGTTGAAATCCTAATCCCAAAAGCGATGGTATTAGGAGGTGCGGGCTTTTGGGAGGTGATTAGATCATGGGATTAGCGCTTATATAAAATGGGCCTGAGGGAGCTTCTTGTCCCTTTCCCCATGTGAGGATGCAGTGAGAGGGCATTCTCTATGAACCAGAACACGGGCCTTTACTGATGCCTTGATCTTGGACTTGCCAGCCTCCAGAACTGTGAGAATTAAATGTCTGCTATTTGTAAGCTACCCATTCTATGGTGTTTCGTTATAGCAGCCTGAACAGCCTGAAGGAGTGGGCAATAAATTTACTATGTGGATGGCAGCTGAAGGTAACAATAAGCACTGATTTTCTTCCTGCTGAAAGCATATGATGTGGCTCCAGTGATAAGATGTGTGCTTAGATGGGTGTTCTCGTGAGAATGATGGATCTGGGCAGATCTATCCAGACCAGCAACCTGTTGACAAACAGTGCATGCTGCTGAGTCTGGACCTTAGGTCTTCTGGGGATCTGCTCTGGGGACAGAAAGACATTAAATGAGAATCAAGGCATCTTCAGCATCCGACTTCAGTGCTTCATTTGGGGTGTGTGTGTATGGAGACCCTTTTTCCACAAATGCTAAATCCTAGCTGTCTCTTCTTCCTCCCTTCCTCTTTTTGGCTTCTTCTACCTTATCTTAAGGCAGGTTTTCCCTATGTGTTGTTGGGTTACTGGGGGTGTACCTGAGATAACTTTTAGCAGTACCTACATGAACATTTCTTTATCTTAATCGTTGTGTACTTATTTTAATATGTATTAGAGAAAATATGTATTAATATATATTTTAATATATATTAAAGGAAAAATACAAACTAAAATAAGTACACAACAATTAAAATCCAGAAACAGTGACTTTCACCCATATTATTGCTTAAAATGAAGCAAAAGCAAAATTAAAGTTAAAAAAAGTAAGTCATTTGAAGAAAAATATTAAATAAATACAATTATGGGTGGTTTTAGGATGTGTAAAAATCCTGAAGGCAGCTTGTGAGTGAGGGAAATTTGGGCAATGTTGCTTAAAAGATGTATTGTGGTTGGGTGTGGTGGCTCAAGCCTGTAATCCCAGCACTTTAGGAGGCTGAGGCAGATGGATCAACTGAGGTCAGGAGTTCAAGACCAGCCTGGCCAACATGGTGAAATTCCGTCTCTACAACAATTACAGAAATTAGCTGGGCGTGGTGGCGCATGACTGTAATCTCAGCTACTTGGGAGGCTGAGGCAGGAGAATCACTTGAACCCGGGAGATGGAGGTTATAGTGAGCTGAGATTGTTCCACTGCACTCCAGCCTGGACAACAGAGTAAGACCCTGTCTTAAAAAAGAAAAAAAAAAAAAGTATTGCTTTGCCTTTCCTCTCATTCTGCACCAACAGTCCTATCTCTTACTGCAGCTCGATGCCATTCTGATCTTTCTGGCAGGAACCCTGCCTTGCTTGTCCTTTTAATTCACTGCTTCTTTACCTTAGCACTTGACACAGTGCCCAGCACATAGTAGGAAGTTAATCTGGGCTCTTCAGTTTCTCTGCTTTTAAAGTAGCCAAGCAAGCCAATCTGCTGCCTGCCTCCGGGCCCTGCCCCTCAGCTGCATGCCTAGAGATCCAGGGCTCCCAAAGTCTGATCCTCAGCTAAGAGAACGAAACAAGGGACAGAAATAGAACAAAAAATCTTGAACACAGATAAAAGGCTTTTTGATATTTGCATGAAATATGCTTCTTAAAGAGGAACTATTTTTATAGTATTATCTATAAGAGATTATAGGCAAAATTAATTTTCTAAGTCTTTATAGTTAAAACAGTCTGCGCACAGAAGGAATTTAAATTCCTCTTTTAATAAAAAACCGTGCATTGTCCTGCAGGCAAAGGGTTAGGTTTCTTTGTGTGATTATTTTGTGATTTCTGAGGCCAAGAGAAATTTGTAAAATGCTATAAAGACTGCTATGCTTACTTCACTGCATTCCAAACTTCGTCTATGCTTCCTCATAAAGGATTATTTGGGGGTAGGGGAAGGGCAGAAATATTATAATATAGCAATGCAATAAAGTATTGTAAAACCGTAAAATACAGAAAGGATAGGAACTAAAGCTTTCTAGGTGAAGAGAGATGAGGTAGGACTAGCTGTCTAAAGTTAATGAATAGGAAGCCAAGAATTGAACTTAGAACAAACTGAGAGTTGAACCAAAGGCATTTGAAGTGTTAATTTATTAAATAACCCTTCACTTTCAAGGCTTACAATAAAAAATATTTGTGGTCAGGAAAGTTAGGAGACAGGAAACTGAAGTCTTCTAAAGCCATTTTTATGCTTGGAATGAAACCAAACCTTTATCCAATCATAAACCTCGTGTGTTTATCTGTAAGGCAGTGGGGAGGGAGAAAGAAAGGGTAGCAGTATTTGATTTCTATTTAAAGTTCCTCTCTTGGCCCTGGATTTCGGTACTAACGGGGTGTCTCCATGTGTCGTAGAGGAGACTGCTGTCTCCCCTGCCTCTCCCTGCCTTGATCCACAGCACCCACCCTCTGAGTTGGTGTGCATGCATTGGCTCAGTTTCCCCGCTTTAGTAAAAATTCACAGGGAAGTGCGAAACGGTTTAATGATTAAAGCTGAACTTGATCTGTATCAAAGAGATCCTTTCCATCCTGGAAATGTGAGCCTCTTGAAAATTGTTTAGATCCAAGAGAGAGACTACCCAAGTGTCCACACAGGCCAGTTTGAAAGGAGAGTGGGGCAGATCACCAAACATGACCTATCTTTAATGTGATAGCCCGGAACAGTGCGTCTGAGAGCAAGCCGCTGTCTTTATGCTCCTTTCCAATGGTGCTGCATCCTGGTCTAGTGAAATTCTTCTCAGTGAAGAATTTAATGGGAAAGACCCCCAAGGACCAGGAGAAAACTATGAATGTCTTAAATGGCTGAATATTTCAGATATCTCTCTCTGATGGATGAAGAAACTAAGACCACAGAAAGTAAAGTGACTTGTAGTGGAGTGTATTCACTGAGGAATGAGACTATTGAGTTCTGGATGAGAGTAATCTTGAATAAGTGACTTAACATTTCTAAACCTCAGTTGCCCCAACATCCGTGGGTTGTTTGGAAATGTCTACAGTCTTGATTCCAGGTCAAGGGTGTTTTCTGTTAAGCTACATCCAGTAGTATAATTTTGCCTTTTTTAAAGCTTGGAGAAGGAATGTTCGTAGATTTGGTATAATCTGCTCACTTTTACCCAGTAGCATTCTGGGACAAAGTTGGCAGAGCTGTTATAGGAATAAAAATGGGGCTTAAGGAACTTAAATTTATAAAGTGCCTACTATGTATCAGGCACTTTACATACATCTCACTTAATTCCTACAAAACCCAAAAGAAAATGTAGGAGATAGGGGTTATTATCCTCATTCTTAATTGGAGAAATTGAACCTCTGATAGGTTAAGCAATATAACTGAGGTGGCTCAGCCAGATGCCAACCAACTCCCAAACCAGGTGGTTCTTGTCTCCAAAGTCTAGGTGTTTATGAAACTGGAAATGGTTATTTTGTGACCTTTGGTATTGCCCAAGTCCCATTAGATTTCTCCTTGATTAACTACCAAGAAGGATACGTTGTGGATCAGATCTCCTTTGGTTTTCAGAGCCAAGGTTCAAACTGGGCTGACTTGAGCCCAAAGCAGGTGCTTTCAGTCATCTCATGTCATTATCCTCAGACAGTATCAGGACTGAACCTGTTTCAGGAACGAGATACCACAGTGCTTAGGAGGTGCCTGTCATAAGTTTGAGCTTCTGGACCAGTTGGATTTGCCTAGAGGGAAACTTCTTTCAATGGCTATTAGCACTTCCTCCCTTTTGCTGGTTGTAGGGTAGCCGTGGACAGGGGACATTTGAAAGACTGGGGAGATCTGGGCCAGACTTAGTGATAGTCACCACTGCTGTGTAGTGGGTGGGCTTTGGAATCAGTCATTCCTGGCTTAAGTTCTAGTTCCATCTCTACCTAGCTCTATATACAGAGAGTGATTTATGAGATGGTTCTAAGCCAGTTTCCTTTATGGTAAAAAGATAATCACAATAACACTTACCTGACTCACAGGGTTGTTTTGAAGATTAAATGAAAACATATGTAAAGAAGAAGCAAACTGGAGGCTTCCATAGGTTGCCTACAAGGTGTTTTTTTTTTCTTTTTTGCGACAGGGTCTTGCACTTTCCCCCAAGCTGGAGAGCAGCGCTATAATCTCGGCTCACTGCAACCTCTGCCTCTAGGGTTCAAGTGATTGTCATGCCTCAGTCTTCTGAGTAGCTGGAACTGCAGGTATGCACCACCACACCTGGCTAATTTTTGTATTTTTAGTAGTGACGGTTTTGCCATGTTGGCCAGGCTAGTCTCAAATTCCTGGCCTCAAATGATTTGTCCACCTTGGCTTCCCAAACTACTGGGAATACAGGCTTGAGGCACTGTGCCTGGCCCACCTACTTTCAGTAGTTTCCAACTTTTAAAAATTATGAGATAACAGGCCGGGCGTGGTGGCTTATGCCTGTAATCCCAGCACTTTGGGAGGCCGAGGTGGGCGGATCACCTGAGGTCAGGAGTTCGAGACCAGCCTGGCCAACATGGCGAAACTCCGTCTCTACAAACACAAAATTAGCTGGGCGTGGTGGTGGATGCCTGTAATCCCAGCTACTCTGGAGGCTGAGGGAGGAGAATCACTTGAACCAGGGAGGTGGCGGTTGTAGTGAGCCAAGATCACACCACAGAGTGAGACTCCATCTCAAA